>NC_090026.1:45316869-45625716 GCF_037176765.1 Anolis sagrei | reverse complement strand
TTGTGATTTTTCAAAGTTTTTAACCATATCTGCCAGAATACTGGTGCTTTATTGAACTACAAGTCTCAGAAGTCCATAGCATGGAGTCATGACATTATTTCTAAGGTACAGAAAAAAAATCTAAAATTCAAACCATCCGATCATGTTGGCTCTTGGCAGTTAGCGCCTTCCACCTTCTCAGATCTTAAAGTAGGTTTGCTCATTAAATCATGCAAATTATTCTAATGATTCAGAGTACTGTAATTTGTATTTTAGTTATGCAAATCAAACACATTAATTGTCACATTTTTCCCTAGTATAATTCAACCTTCATATTATTCTCTTTTTTTTAATGATTACTGCAGACCTGAAAAAAATCACTAGAAAGTAATGTGAAAAGGGCTGGGCTTGGACCAGTGAGACTCAGATCAAAATCTCTGCTTGGCCATTGAATTCACCATGTGACTTCAGACCACTGTTACCTTTTTACAAACCTAACATACAGGGTTGTTGAGGGATTAATAGCAATTGGAGAATGGTTTAAAGCAGTGTTTCTCAACCTGGGGGTCGGGACCCCTGGAGGGGTCACAAGGGGGTGTCAGAGGGGTCACCAAAGGCCATCAGAAAAACAGTATTTTCTGTTGGTCATGGGGGTTCTGTGTGGAACGTTTGCCCCAATTCTATCGTTGGTAGGGTTCAGAATGCTCTTTGATTGTAGGTGAACTATAAATCCCAGTAACTACAACTCCCAAATGTCAAGGTCTATTTTCCCATGAAAATAGTATGTTCACCAGTGTTCACTTTTGGGCATATTGAGTATTTGTGCCAAGTTTGGTCCTGATCCATCATTGTTTGAGTCCACAGTGTTCTCCGGATACAGGTGAATTACAACTCCCAAACTCAAGGTCAATGCCCACCAAACTCTTCCAGTTTTTTTTTTCCTGTTGGTCATTGAAGTTCTGAGTGCTAAGTTTGCTTCAATTCCATCATTGGTGGAATTCAGAATGCTCCTTGATAGTAGGTGAACTATAAATCCCAGCAACTACAACTCCCAAATGACAAAATCAACCTCCCCAACTCCACCAGTGTATTGGATATTTGTGCCAAATTTGGTCCAGTGAATACATCTGATCTTTGCATTACAATTGCTAACATTAGCAAAATTACAGTCATGCAGTAGCAACGAAAATGATTTTATGTTTGGGGGTCACCACAACATGAGGAACTGTATTAAGGGGTCATGGCATTAGGAAGGTTGAGAACCACTGGTTTAAAGGGAACGTGTATATCCTGCATCCTGTGGAATCCTGAGATTTGCAGTTTAGAGATGAGTGCAATACAGTATTTTTAATTCTCAGTTAAAGACCTCTAGTGCTCCTTCAAACAACCATCTCCAGGATTCAATAGTTATAATGGAACAATAGTATTATAACTGTGTGTTGTGAAAGACTTATGACAGTTTGATATGGTGTTGATCAGTAAATTTAATTTTATGCATCTAATCTGGTGAGTATTTTTGCATCTTGATGACTGTGGCAAAGTTTTGGAGTTCAAGCCTAAGAAGAAGGTACCTTGCCACAAAGTCAAAATTGGGTAAAAATATATATCAGTAAACAACAGTTGCCTTTTCTCTGTGTTTTGACAGGAAGCCTAATGTTACCTACAATCTCTACATAAACGTCTCTGATGATAACTGGAACGGACTTGATCCAAGACGTATGAAGGGATCTTATTGGGACGGTAATTCATATTTGTGTGTCTGGGAGTGGGGAACTTGGTGGGGCCTAGAGGTTTCCTAATACAGGCGATCCCTGAGTTACAACCATCTGACTTACACATGACTCATAGTTAAGAAGCTTTATTTATTTATTTATTTATTTATTTATTTGCAGCATTTTTACCCCGCCCTTCTCAACCCCTGGAAGGGGGGGGGGGCTCAGAGCAGCTAACAAAGGCAGCAATTCGATGTCACAATCAATATCATAGTATACAACCATAAATACCTACAGAGTTAAAACAATAGCAGTTAATTATAACCAAATTATCATAACAGCCATTAAAACAATACTCAGTCCACAAACCCACTGATAGAACCATAAAACCGTATCCTCATACATATCGTCTTGCCAATCCATTTCCAGTCAAAGTGCTGCTTTATGTTTTTTGTCCGAAAGCCTGGTCCCAAAACCAAAATTTTAATTTCTTCCTGAATGCCAGGAGGGATGGGGTCGATCGTATTTCATTTTGAAGCACATTCCACAGGTGGGGGGGGGGGGTGGGGCTACAGCCAAGAAGGCCCTGTCTCTCGTCCCCGCCAGCCGCGTTTGCGATGTTGGCAAGAGCGAGAGCAGGGCCTCCCCCAAAGATTTTAAGTTACGAGGTGGGACGTAGAGGCAGATGCGTTCTCACAAGTAAGCTGGGCCAGAACTGTTTAGAACCGTATAGAGTTCACCACCAATCCTTGTTACCACAACAAGCCAAATTTTTCAATTTGTTTTCAATTGCACAAGCCAACAAGTATTTTTCATCAGGTATATTTTAAGGTCATTCTTATAGAGTTTTGCGCTGAATTTAGATCTGTGTTTATTTTTTCTCTATCATGTGTAGTTTTTGCGATGAAGCTAATTGAATAATTAATGCATTGGATACACTGATATCAATATAAATCTACTATAATTGATACAAGTACATAAATGCATTAATTATTCGATTACCCTCATTGCAAAACTACACGTGATAGAAAAAAATAAACCCAGATCTGAATTTAGTGCAAAAAACTCTATAAGAATGACCTCTAATTATATGTAATGAAAAATACTTGATGGCTTGTGGTTAATTAGATTCTATTGATATCAGTGCATAAATGCATTAATTATTTGATTAGCCTCATTGCAAAAACTCCACGTGATACAGAAAAAATAAACAGCAATCTGAATTCAGCGAGAAAAACTCTATAAGAATTATCTAAAATTATATCTGATGAAAAATACTTATTGGCTTGCGTTACATGAATATGATGTGAAATGTGCAGATTTTACAGTAGTCTGCTGCAATGTACCATTTGTCATATTTTAAAAAGTTGATGTGATGGAAAAATCAGCATAAAATTGATTTAAACTGTGCTACTCTCATTTCTGATTATTACAAAAGTTTGATTTTGTTGACTTGTGCTATCACAAAGACAGAAAGTGAAGTGAAATCTTCTGAACAGGGGCACAGACAGCAAAAGACACACCACAGGGATGATAAAGCTTCAGTGGACACCCCTTTCCCCCATGATAACTCTTTCAGCAGTGAATTTTCCTTCCTAGGGGTAGATTTCTCTCACTTTCTGTTATCTTACCCACATTCTTAACTATGAGTTGTTTGTAAGTCAGATGTTTGTAGCATGGGCACTGCCTGTATGCAATTAAGTGAGTTTTTGTGATGAAGCCAATCAATTACTTCCCACACTGCAGTTCTTTCCCTAGGAAACTTTGCCTTTTGTTGCTTATTTAGGTTGCTACGGCTGTAGTACTCTGATGTATTTGTACTTTGGCTTTCTAGGAAATGCATGTTCAGGTCTCGCCAAGGCCTGCAGTGTTTTCTGCAACGTCAAATCAGGAAGAATTCACGTTAGCAAACTCCGCCCAGCCCTTCACACACTAGAAGTCCTGGTGACCAGTGATGAGATGCATCAGACTCTCAAGTCAGTCAATGTGGATGGTATGTGGCAGCTCATTCCTTCATGCCTGTGCTGGAGTAAACTTTGTGTACAAAGAGGTCTATGTGAAAATGGTTGTACACATTTGTCAGATCTAAAGTTTTTTGTGGGAAATAATTTACAAATGTATTATTTATTTATTTATTCATTTATTTACAGCTTTTATATTCCGCCCTTCTCACCCCGCAGGGGACTCAGGGCGGATTACAGTGTACACATATATGGCAAACATTCAATGCCAATTTTTGACATACTAACATATACAGACATACACAGAGGCTATTTAACTTTTTCTGGCCGCCAGGAGAGCTGTCGCTTTCATTGTCTATCTGCGACGCTGATGAAGCACTTCCGCATTCCCCGCATGCTTCTCCGCTGGAATGCTTTGCTGGAGTCTTCTTTATGGCCTCATAAATCAGTTAATTTAGCCTCCCCACACTTTTAAGGTGGTACCTTATTTTCCTACTTGACATATGCAACTGTCTTTCGGGTTGCAAAGGTTGACAACAGGCTACACACAATTGGTTGGAAACCCACTCCAATCCGGGCTGGCTTCGAACTCATGACCTTTTTGGTCAGAGTGATCTTAATGCAGCTGACACTCAGCCAGCTGCGCCACAATCCCGGTGTGCCACAATACAGTTCCCAGAATCCGCACCTGGCTACATTGGTGGTGGGAGTTTGGAAGTTGTTGACCAAAAAGGAATTTAATTCTGATCTAGTGGAACCCAGCTTCTGCAAAGATGAGAGCAAAGATATGGGCAAGAACAAATATCCTTCTTTTTATAAGAGTTTGTCTCAACGTTCAACAAATGGGATTCTCCACTCTGCTCTGACCAGTTAACATCTCTAAACTACAAGTACTGGGGGAAGAAGGAGTAATCATTTGAATTGCTTGGGTCTGAGATTCATTGACTGGCCTCCTTTTACATTCTTCATTTGAACACAGTTGAATATCCTCTTCATGTCTCTCACATCATTTGGCAACTTTACAGATGTGTTTCATAACAATGGCATCCGGGGGAAATCACACAAACAGGTCTTCTCCATTCAAACTCAAATCTGGAAAAAGATTCAATACAGAAAAACTGAATGTGTAAGAGTGCAGATCTAAGGTCTGAATCCAAAGTGGGTTATAATAGAGCAGAGGCACCTTTCAAAGCTTGGTGGGGTGAAAAAGTTTGCTTTGGAGGCCCACTTATAGGACCAGAAAGGCAGCATTCAAGGGCAGCTGGGATTCCCAGGATCCAAACCTGTGTTTATACTGTGAAGCCCAAGATCAAGCCAATTTATTATAGACATGTCCCTCTTGTTGATTTTAAATAGATGGGTTATTTTTTAAAAAAATGATAAATATAACAAAAAAATCCAAAAATTCCAGGAGGAATATTGGCATCTCTATCTCAAGTTTTACCTTTGTCAGTCAGGAAGATACTGTGATAAACTGTAATACTGGTAGTGTATCATATTTGTATTATTCTTCAGTGTATACATTGAACTATATATAATTGAACTATGTATAATTTCAAAACCTAAAGATCTCACTGTTTGAAAATTTCACACTTGGTATTCTGGTTTGCAACATCCAACATTGAAGACAAAAACCGAACTCGGGCCACTCATATCTAAACAGCCTGACTCAGGGAAGCGTGCTTGCCTCATCCATGTTCAACATCTACACAAATGACCAGCCACTGCCAGAAGGGACAGAGAGCTTCATCTATGCTGATGATTGTGCCATTACTTCTCAAGCAGGGAGCTCTGAGATGGTTGAACAGAAGCTCTCCGAAGCTCTAGGTGCTCTTGCTGCCTATTACAGGAGAAACCAGCTGATTCCTAATCCAGCTAAAACACAGACATGTGCTTTTCATCTCAAGAACAGACAAGTATCCCAAGCTCTGAGGATCACCTGGGAAGGAATCCCACTGAAGCATTGCAGCACACCCAAATACCTGGGAGTCACTCTGGACCATGCTCTTACCTACAAGAAACACTGCCTGAACATCAAGCAAAAAGTGGGTGCCAGAAACAATATCATACGAAAGCTGACTGGCACAACCTGGGGATCACTACCAGATACAGTGAAGACATCTGCCTTTGCGCTATGCTACTCTGCTGCTGAGTATGCATGCCCAGTGTGGAACACATCTCACCACGCTAAAGCAGTGGATGTGCCTCTTAATGAGACATGCCGCATTATCATTATCACCCTACACCACTGGAGAAATTACACTGCTTAGCCGGTATTGCACCACCTGACATCCGCCGGGAAGTAGCAGCCAATAGTGAAAGAACCAAGGCAGAGACATCTCCAGCTCATCCCTTGTTTGGGTATCAGCCAGCACGTCAATGACTTAAATCAAGAATTTTTTTTTTGTAAGATCTACAGAGACACTTGCGGGAACACCTCAGCAAGCGGGAGTCCAAAAGTGGCAGGCTCAAACCCAGAGCCTCAATCAGTGGCTGATACCCAATGAGAGACTTCCCCCTGGGCACACAGAAGACTGGGCGACTTGGAAGGCGCTGAACAGACTGCGCTCTGGCACCACGAGATGCAGAGCCAACCTTCGGAAAGGGGGCTACAAAGTGGAATCCACGACATGCGAGTGTGGAGAAGAGCAAACCACTGACCACCTGCTGCAATGCAATCTGAGCCCTGCTACATGCACAATGGAGGACCTTCTTGTGGCAACACCAGAAGCACTCCAAGTGGCCAGATACTAGTCAAAGGAAATTTAATCAACTAACAAGCTTGCAAACTCTGTGTCTTTTGTATGTTTGTTTGTCTGTTCTGTCAAAAATATAATACAACTGTTTGGTTGCCTGACACGATAAATAAAAATAAATGAATAAATATCTAAACTTCCATACAAATACCATCACTGTCCAACTGAAAAGTGTTCCCTTCTCTCCCAAAAGAGGAAAGTACAATATTGAAATCCTTTGTTCAAAAATCCCAAAATTAGAGTGGTGAAATTTGAGAATAAAGATTCTGAATTGGGTTTTTTTGAACTGAGTTAACCTGTATCTCATCTTGAACAGAATTATCAGAAGAGGTGTGTAGCCTGTGGCAACATTTTCCCCACATCTCAACCTTATTTACATTCCACATTTTTATATTCACTTCCAAATTTTTCTGCCTTACAGAATCTGGGACTCTCAATTTTTCTGAGTTCTTGGAAGCAGTGAATAGAACTTCACCATTTGCTGAAATAGATGGTATGAAATTCATTTCTGTTCTATATATACTTTATATGTATCATCTAAAAGGAATTGTATGTATATAATTTTAATATTTTTGTGCATGAAACAATGTTTGTATGTTTATTATTTATTTGCTGTATTTATACCTCACCCTTCTCAACTCCATAGGGGACTCCAGGTGGCTTACATATATTGGCAACAATTTGATGCTAAAACCACACACAATGAAAACATATACATTAAAACTATCATTAAAAACATATAAAACCTTAAAAGCATTTATTTAAAATCATGCAATCCAATATCATAGTCCATGGCCATTCCAATTTGTCAATCAGTTAACTCTTCAGATTTCCTTCTAATTAGATTTCCAATTAAATGCTGAATTCTACATCACAAAGAGTTAATTGGTTAATTCATGTTAGAATGTCTTTTTAAAAAAATCTTCTCGGAAGTTTCTTTGAGTTAAATGAGGAAAAAACAGGTGTTGTACAACCAATCTTTAAAGATTGTGTTCCTTGTACATTGCACAACTCCTTATTAATCTTTAATCAATAAGGCACTTGAAGGAACATGAATAGTATAAATCTCGGTTGGAACAAAAAGAGGAGAGATGCAGATTGTCAAGAAAACATAACTGAACAGGTAGTTATATGAGATCCAATGTTTTCACCAACCGACAGTTTTTAGATATACTGGACTCCAGCCATCCCAAAGAAATTATTGTTTTGGAGGTCTGTAGTTCATTTGAGGGGGTGGGGTTCTGTGTTGATGGAGGCAACATCAAGAAAAATAACATTTTGAACATACCAATACCAAAAGCAGGGATGGACAATATGAATCCTGTGGCTGCATGAGACGTTGGGGTTGTGGGTCTCCTAGGAGTAAAAAAAAATCCCCTTAAAAGTCTTCCTTAAGGAGGATGTGAGGTCATTTTTCCACATTTAGTTTTAGTTTTAGTCCAGAAAGGGGCACTCCCAGTCTTTGATAAAGTTATTTTATGTTTTTTTCTTTGTTCATCATTGTCAATTTATCTATTTCCGTTATTCTAAAAACTTCTACAATCCATTTTTGTCCTTTTTATTTCTAAATTTGTGTATTTATCAAAAAGAACAGCAATAAAATTATATGCATGTGTACATATACATGAACCAAATCAATATTTCTTTTCATCTATACATTGATGGAGCGTAACTATGCTACTCCCTCCTCCCACCTATCCGGTTGTAATGGCTTCTGGTTTTGGGATACAGTTATGTTTTTCCTTCCCATTACAATATTTTTCCATTCTTCATTCTAACATGATAGTTATTATTTATAGATTACATACAAAAATTCTGAAAGATTATATTATTCCTTTTTTTTAAACAAAATTTAGAAATTGTTCCCAGTCTTTGATAAAGTTATTTTGTGTATTTTTTCTTTGTTCATCTTTGCTAATTTATCCATTGGGTTGTTGTAGATTTTTCAAGGTATATTGCCATGTTCTAGAAGCATTCTCTCCTGACGTTTCACCTGCATCTATGGTAGGCATTCTCAGAGGTTGTAAGGTTACAACCTCTGAGGATGCTTGCCATAGATGCAGGTGAAATGTCAGGAGAGAATGCTTCTAGAACACATCCATATAGCCTGAAAAACCTACAACAACCCAGTGATTCCAGCCATGAATCTTTCGACAATTTATCCATTTCCACTATTCTAAAAACTTCTACAATCCATTCTTCTAATGATGAAAGGTTTTACTTCTTTCAGTGTTCCAATATAGCATGCATGCTGCAGTTATCATGTAGTGTAGTACTTCATAGTTTTGGTTTTTTTTTAAAAAAAATAACAGACATAAACTGGAAATGGTTTTTGTTTTGGGGAAAAAAATGCCTATTCGTCCACTGAGACAATTACACAAGTTGTTTTTTTTCTTCTTCTATGTGTCGTCAAGCTTTTCAGAACACACTTCGAGCATTCAGGCAAATAAAGACTGGTACAGTAGGTGTTAGTGAACTGAGGTCAGTTCTGACAGACTTGGAGGTCTACATGTGTCCCGAAGAAATACAACAGGCACTGGACCGCATTCGACTTGACAGTGAGTATAATAATGTATCCCAAGAAGAGATCAGGTTATGTGGTTCAGAACAGACATAGCATTGGTCTGGAAAGTTGTGGAATACCTGATAGAGGTATTATTACATTGTTTGGTTTCCTGTTGCCTTGGAAAACATGGCCAACAAACTATAATTTTTGACCACAGCAGGAGTGAACATTTTACTTGTGTCCGACTGCGATTTCTCTGCAGGCAGTCCCCAAATTACAAACAAGATAGGTTCTGTCGGTTTGTTCTTACGTTAAATTTGTATGTAAGTTGGAACAGATCCATTTTAAGTGTACCTCCAGTTATCTATCTATCTACACACACACACATACATACATGCGCTTTGGATAACATAGGGAAGGATTAACACCCCCGTGGGGTTTGTTTTGCAGTCTCTGCCCCTGTTCAGAAGATTTCACCTCACTTTCCCTCCCTATGATAACTGGACCTTGAAAAACTTGACTTGTAGAAACAAGGATTGGTGGCAAAGCTTTCGAAGACATCCCTTTCCCCCATGATAACACTTTCAGGAGAGAATTACCCTTCTCACTTCCTGTTGTCTTACCCCTGTTCTTAAGTATGAGTTGTATATTAGTTGTATGTCTGTGCTGTGACGCTTTGGGCCTATAGCAGTTGGCTTTTGAACAGGACGTGCTCTTTGTGCCCAGCACGAAGCCAGGGTTCCTCGAGTGAGAGGTCCTAAGGATTTTCCTATACAGAGTCTTTAGAAGCTTGAAAAGTTTAACAAAGTCTTCAACAAACAATCAAATACTTCTTAGATCTTCAACAAATTAAACAAATGCTTCAAGGCTTTGAATCAACTGGTGGCTTTCTTAATCTTGTCTACAAGGGACAGGCAACTAGCTTTGTGAACAGTTTCTTTAAGAGGAAACCCCTTTTTAACCCCTCCTTGGGCAATCTACTTTCTAAACTTTGCTGGTGTGGGCTCTACTCCCGGCTCCAAACTGCTTCTTGGGTCCTGAGTAGACCTACCAGTCAAGGCTTTGTAGATTCTCCAGCTGGAGTCCTTTGGAACTGTTTTCCCCCGTATGCTGTGAGAAATGAAGCTTCTCTACAGGTGGAGCTAATCCACGTCCTGTAGCTAAGCTTTCCAATGCAAGACTGACCGAAAATGTTTCCTCTCCTCCCAGAGCCCTGGGGAAAGGGGCAGAACCAAAACTTAACAATGATTGATGGGTCATTGGCCCTATAATTGCAAACCAAGGGAAGCCACCTTATTGCAAAATGCATGGAACTTTGGAATACATGCAAACACTCAAAGAAAGAAAAGAAAGTTGGAGCTTTTGGTACAGCCGTACCAGCACAATGTCTGTAACTTGGGGACTGGCTGTATTAAAAAATTATAGCATTTCTTAAGTTCAATTTTAAAAAAAACTCTTAATACTTAATTTTTAAATTTCAGTGAGCAATGTTTTGAAAGCCAGAACTAGTATGTTGAATTTTAGCCAGAAACAAACTGGGAACACCAGAGTTTCAGGTGCAAGTATTCCTTTTTCTTTGTATGTAGAGAATAAGAAGGTGGACCTTTCAGAATTCCTTTTGGCTGCACGAGACCTGCAGAGAAGACGAGACGAGGGTGAGTTGTCCAATATTTGCTAACCAGACCAAATGTAGATTATCTAGATCAGGGGTCCTCAAACTTTTTAAACAGAGGGCCATATCACAGTCCCTCAAACTGTTGGAGGGCTGGATTATAATTTGAAAAAAATCCTATGCACATTGCACATATTTTATTTGTAGTGCAAAAAACACTTTAAAACAATACAATAATTAAAATGAAGAACAATTTAAACAGATATAAACTTATTAGTATTTCAGTGGGAAGTGTGGGCCTGCTTTTGGCTGATGAGATAGGATTGTTGTTATTGTTGTGTGCTTTCAAGTTGTTTCAGACTTAGGTTGACCCTGAGCGAGGGCCGGGTAAATGCCCTTGGAGGGCCGTATCCGGCCCCCGGGCCTTAGTTTGAGGACCCCTGATCTAGATTATGCAGATAATATACATAATAAAGATTATGTAGATTATCTGCTTTCATAATCTGGATTATATGCCAATGTAGAAGGGGCCTCAGTGTGAATGCATTTTCAACAAACCCTAACTGCAATGCCTGTTTCAGAGAGACCGTTTAAAGCAAACATGCAAGTAGGCATTGAAGTGAAGTGAGCTACTCTTCACACTTTGAACCCACTTCACACTTTGAACCCACAAGCTGCCATTTTTCCTGCAAGTACAGAAAGAAAATCTGAGGCAGGGAAGAGGGAAGGGTATAGATAAAGTATTATAAAACTATAAGAGTAAAACTAGAAATTCTACTATTACTCTGGGGATAACTATTTGAATCCCTTCTCACCTCTGAAACCCACTGGGTTACCTGGGGTAACTCACACTCCCTCAGAGAAAGGCAATGGCAAACATCTTCTGAATAAATCTTTTTATTTACCAGTGTGTTTGTTAGATTTTATTTTTATCCCACCTTTCTCCCAACACTGGGGCTCAAGGCAGCTAAGAATCCCTTGCGATGGGGACACTTTGGGGTCACCATAAGTCAGAAATTACTTGAAGGCACACAACATCAGAAATAATTTAAATTTGGCTAGAACTGTCATTTCATTCATATATTGGTTTATACCAGGGAATTCAAACTCATTTTCATTGAGGGCCACATCAGCCGTATGGTTGCCTTGAAAGGGCCGTTGAACCCTTGGTTGAAGAATCCAGATATAGAGGGCTAGTTATAATTTTTTATATAGTGGCTGGTGCTCTTTAGTTTTTCCCCAGTTTGTGTTCCCAGATGCTACTGAATGACAACTCCTATCACTTTTGAATATCTGCCATGTAGACTGCAACCTAATAGCACCAATGGCTTTGAGGTTGGAGAAAGGTTAAAGGACATTTTAAAGAAAGAAACCATGTTCTGTCAGGACTGTGGCGCAGCTGGCTGGGAGTCAGCTGCATTACGATCACTACTAACTGAAAGGTCATGAGTTCAAAGCCAGCCCGGGTTGGAGTTAGCTTCCAACCAATTTTATGTAGCTTGCTGTCAACCTTTGCAGCCCGAAAGACAGTTGCATCTGTCAAGTAGGAAATTTAGATACCGCTTATGCGGGGAGGCAAATGTAATTAATTTACAAGGCCATAGAAATCTCCAGCAAGCATGCAAAGAATGAGGAAGTACTTCATCAGTTGTGACAAATGGTCAGTGAAGGGACAGCTCCCCTGGTGGCCAGAATAATCTCAAGAAAAGGCTGTAATGTTAAATTGCCTCTCTGTCTGTCTATATATGTTGTGTGTCTATGGCATTGAATGTTTGCCATGTATATGTACATTTTAATCCACCCTGAGTCCCCTCCCGGATGAGAAGGGTGTAATATAAATAAATAAAAATAAATAAAAATTCACAGGCCTTGCATCTAAATTCAAACCCACTTATACTGACTGAACAGAAAAAAACTGCAGCCCTCCAGATGTTTCTGCACCACAACTCCCATCAGCTGTCAGTAATGATGGGAGTTCTCATTTGGAGGGCCACATAAAATGACATGACAGGCCAGATTCGACCTGCAGGCCATTGAATTGCTATTATTATTATTATTATTATTATTATTATTATGACACATGTGGTTTATACCTCCAAGCTCTGTTCCTATTTTCAAATAATCCATTTAGTGCATGACATTTCTTGCTGTGTGGAATATGATGCTGGTCTACATGATCCCTCATCAGGATTTTGTTGCTTTCCCTAACAGCTCTCGAACCTGAATGTTCCTTTGTGCAAAAAAAGCCTTTCCAGGATGTGGCTGGGCTTATCAACGTTGACGCGAGATGGAGAAAAAAGTACCAAAGTTATTTGGATGAGGACACATCAAGCACTGCGTCACTCTTTCCTTTCCTGGCATTGCCATGTTCAGATGAAAATATCACTCTACCACAGAAAAGTGTATCGAGGAAGCTCTCCAATGGCACCACAGACGTGAAAAGGTCACAGTCAGACACCTCTCGCAAAAGTATTATAGACTTGATAAAGGAAAACCAGGACATCACAGACTCTCAGTTGGATGTCATTGAAGAGAAACACGAAACGGAAGATGTCATAGAGGTGCAAAAATCACAGTCGAAAGTGGTTCCCTCCAACGAAGACAACTAACACCCACAAGGATTTTTTTTTCTTTCCAGCTGAAATAACTGCTTGTGAGGTTTTCTAACTACAATTTATCCCAGACTAGCTATAGTTGCTCCCCTCTGTCTAGTACAGGTGAATCTCTGTGTATTTCTCATTGCTCCCCCAGCAACATACCACCAACCTGCACTGTTTTTTCTTATACTGATTATCAGCTGGGGCATCTTCCCCAAATGGGAAATACTAAGAGATGGGATCATTTCTTCCAGAAGCTGGAGCTGGAGCCACTGTAGAGGAGGGGAATGAGACTCTTTTGGGGTAGATTTGGGCTCATTGTAAAAGGACTCATTGGCAGACTTGATTAAAATCTGACAGACCTGTGTGCTTACAAAATATTTTTGTTTAAAGCGCTGCCTATTTATTCTCTTGCTGTTGTGGCTCGTCCATGAAATCCATTGAATTCCCAAAGTCTGGTCCAAGACTACTGATACCTCTGATGTATTTTTGGGGTCCATTGAATCAAAAAAAGTTGGGGAAAGCAAAATTGCACAGTACATGGCCCATGACACAGGGGAAAATGCCAAAATCATTTTCTAACTTTCTATGGTGTAATAGTTTATTTATTTATTTACTAGCCATCCCCTGCCACGCGTTGTTGTGGCCCACTCTGGAGATCATGGGAATTCTGTGTGGGAGGTTTGTAGGTGAACTACAAATCCCAGCAACTACAACTCCCAAATGTCAAGATTCTATTTTCCCCAAACTCTACCAGTGTTCACATTAGGGCATATGGAGTATTCGTGTACAGTTTGGTCCAGATCCGTCATTGTTTGAGTCCACAGTGATCTCTGGATGTAGGTGAACTAGAACTCCAAAACCAAAGGACACTGCCCACCAAATCCTTCCAGTATTTTCTGTTGATCATGGGAGAACTGTGTGCCTAGTTTGGTTCAATTCCATCATTGGTGGGGTTCAGAATGCTCTTTGATTGTACGTGAATTATAAATCCCAGCAATTACAACTCCCAAATGACAAAAGCAATTTTTTTGAATGAAGGACATACATTGGGTTGTTAGGTGTCTTGTATCCAAATTTGGTGTCAATTCGTCCAGTGGTTTTTGAGTTCTGTTAATCCCACAAACGAACATTACATTTTTATTTATATAGATTTATTATTTATTTACTATATTTGTATACCGCACTTCTCAGCCCGCAGGCGACTCAAGGCAGTTTACAGAGGGAACAATTCAATGCCCAATAACACCATAAAAACATTTAAAACATTTAAAAATATTAACATATAATATAAAACCATGACAAGATCAATAAAACATAAATCATTTGCATCTCCTAGTTAAAATGTTGTCCAATCTCATCATCCAATCATTCCATATTCCTATGTCTGCTACACTGCATTTTCAAATGCTTGCTCAAACAGCCAAGTCTTGACTTTTTTCCGGAATGTTAAAAGGGAGGGAGCCAATCTAATGTCCCTAGGAAGGGCATTCCATAGCTGAGGGGCCACTACTGAAAAGGCCCTGTCTCTTGTCCCCACCAAACGTATTTGTAACGCAAGCGGGATCGAGAGCAGGGCCTCCCCAGACGATCTTAACGTCCTAGTTAACAATGTAACATTGTACTACTACTCCCAGCATTCCTCACTATGGACTATACTGGCTAAGACTAATTGGAATTGCAACCCAGCAACATCTGAAGGGCAGTATGAGTTCCACTGGATTGCACAACTTTGCCATTCTGTGTTCCATTGCTGGCCACAAATAGATTTTTCACCCAGCACTACCTGCAAAACCTTAGCATATTTTGATACTTTGCATTTAAACAGATCCATGATCCGAATCTTCCCTCTGATTATAAACAGAATATATACAGTTCTCCATTCATTATTTATTATTTATTTATTATTTATTTACTGCACTTGTAGACCGCCGTTCTCAGCCCTAGGGCGACTCACGGCGGTGTACAACATATAAAATCAGGCACAATTACAACATAAGCAATATCACAACAACAATAAACAACAACACTATCCATAATACAATTACACTAAATCATTCGCGACGTCTCATCATTGAATCACAATCCAAATCTCGTTATCCATGTTCCGTTCCAGTCGTCATTCATTATGCATCAAAGTATACAAATCAAAGATGCTCCAGCCTCCACCACCCTCCATACACACCTTTTTAGTTTTAGGGTTTCATGGTGAAAGGGGATAGAGACAAATTTTCAAAGATACTTATAGAATACCCTGCTTGTCATCGTTGAGCCCTCATGTCTTAGAAACAAGTCCAGGGTTCAATGCAGGGGCTCTTGGGACCCACAAAAGCAGCAGGTGACACTGACCCCAGTATCCTAATTTGGGGTCCTTCATTGCTGGCAAGTAAACAGTCCTGGACCAGGGGAATTCCAGACAAGAATCAATCAGGGCCAGTTAACATCTCTAAACAAAGGATTCCCCCAAGCAGCAAGCAGCCAGGCTTTGAAGCCATTAAATGCCACTGAAGATGGACAATTGCATCATTCACACTTGCCTCAAGCAGACAATGGTTATTTCTCCCACCCTGGACATACCACAGATATAAAAACCTCACTTGCCTAGTTTCCAATAGACCCCTCAACCTCCTAGGATGCCTGCCATAGATGTGGGTGAAACGTCAGAAGAGAATGCTTCTGGAACATGGCCATACAGCCTGGCAAACTCACAGCAACCAGGTCCTTGACTGCTGACCAAACTGACTGAATCATCTTAAAACTGGTACAACAATAGGGTCACTGGTTCAAACTTCCTCCAAAGGGTGAACTATTACACATATGTGAAATCTCAATATTGACTGAGAAGGCTGCAGGCAGAAGGCAAGTCATTTCCAGTTTATGATGATCCTAAAGCAAACCTTTTACAGAGGGGATTACCTTTGCCTTTCTGTAAATCTGAGAGAATGTGACTTACTCAAGATCAATAATAATAATAATAATAATAATAATAATAATAATTGTAACACAACAAGATGAGTCCACAGCAGACACTCTGCTGGCTGTTGTACTGGGTCACACGTCTGATACTTCCCAAGTGTCTAGGACTGTGTGATGTATTGGCAAATAATGCATGCAGATCCCAGTAAGGTGGCCTTCTGCAGCTGGCAGATGGTAATCTTGTCAGTGCCGATTGTGTTTAAGTGCAGGCCAAGATCTTTAGACACTGCACCCAGTGTGCCGATCACCACTGGAACCACCTTGACTGGCTTGTGCCAGAGTCTTTGCATTTCTATCTTTAAATCCTCATATCGTGTTAGCTTTTCCAGTTGTTTCTCTTCAGTCCTGCTGTCACCTGGGATTGCAACATCGACAATCCATACTTATCATCATCATCATCATCATCATCACCATCTTAGGAAGTGTCCGATGTGTGATCCAATACAACAGCCAGCATAGTGATCTTGTTTGCTGAGGACTAATCTTGTTGTGTTTCAAGTAATAATAATAATAATAATAATAATAATAATAATAATAAGTCGACAACAGATCCCAAATGTAGACTCTGCAAGGAAGCAGATGAAACAATAGATCACATCCTGAGCTGCTGCAAGAAGATCGTGCAGACAGACTACAAGCAGAGGCACAACACCGTTGCTCAGATGATTCATTGGAACTTGTGCCACAAATACCATCTGCCTGCGACAAAGAACTGGTGGGATCACAAGCCGGAAAAAGTTACAGAGAATGAATTCAGAAGTCCTCTGGGACTTCTGAATTCAGACAGACAGAGTTTTGGAACATAATACTCCTGACCTCACAATCGTGTTAAAAAAACAAAGTATGGATCGTTGATGTCGCAGTCCCAGGTGACAACAAGATTGCAGAGAAACAATTGGAAAAGCTGACACAATATGAGGATTTAAAATCGAACTGCAAAGATTCTGGCACAAACCAGTAAAGGTGGTCCCAGTGGTGATCAGCACATTAGGTACAGTGCCTAAAGACCTTGGCCTGCACTTAAACACAATCGGCGCTGACAAAATTACCATCTGCCAGCTGCACAAGGCCACCTTACTGGGATCTGCATGCATTATTCGCCAATACATCACACAGTCCTAGACACTTGGGAAGTGTCCGACATGTGATCCAATTCAACAGCCAGCAGAGTGTCTGCTGTGGACTCATCTTGTTGTGTTTCTAATAATAATAATAATAATAATAATAATAATAATAATAATAATAATAATATCTTTATTTATATCCCACCACCAACTCCCAAAAGGTACATGAGTCAGCTTACATGGGACTCCAAGTGCAATATAGCATAAACGGTACATGAGTATAAAATAATATCACATATAAAGTTATAAAACAACCACTACCAACACATTAAATAAAATAACACAATTTAAAAATGCAGATAATCTATTACTACTAGCTGCCATCAATTCACAACTAAAGTGCCAGAGTGTGTCTCATATGGGTCCATTTCAGCCTACTTGAGGCCAAAAGCCTGTTGAAAAATCCATGTTATTTGGCTGGCTTGGAAGAATTCAAGGATGGGAGATAAAATAATGCACAGAAAACAACCAGAAGATGTCTCACCAATGGAGAGAGCTTACTGACCAACATACATGTTGGGCTGGAAGTACAAGAGCATTTGGTCTTCATCCTTATAGCTGGAGTGTTAAGTACTTGATGGGGCTAAGCAAGGGCACAAACACACACATTTACAGCTAAATATTGTGTCCCTGGGCTATGTTCAGATTGGATATGGGATGAGGCTCCTGTAACTTTAATGCTGAGCAGATCAAGTGAGATGAAGTATCCTAACACTTGGTCAACTGTTCTCGCCTGCTCCCCAAATCCTATGCCCAGTTGTTCTCACCTCTCAAAACAGTGGTGGTCTTGTGGGAAAGGGTAGTGCCGAGACACTAGTGACAAGGAGCTGGATTCTTCTATGGGTCCTCCCCTACCCACCCTCTACCAGAGGGAAAGAATCTGTTTTGGGAGTGGAAAACTGTAGGTGAAGGTTGGAGTTTGGAGGATAAGAGATAGCATGCATCATCATCCATCTTGACAAAGTTTTATTGTACTTGATTGTGCTCCACAAACTATTCAGGACTGATGTTACAGGTCTTATTTTCATCCCTGCCTGGGCTCAAAATAAAAGGAAAGTGAACCGCCTGAACCTGAGGCTGCTGTCCTGGTGGATAAGGAGCTGGACTATGTTCCCAATGCTAAGCCCTGGTACTACTGATCAGGAGCATACCGGACCCAGCGAAGACATTGACACAATACTGTCCAACAAATCCAATTATCTGGAGGATTAAGTAATTTGCTTACCAGTGCACTTGCTCAAAGGACTGCATAAATAGACTGGAAAAGTGATCAGTCCATCTCTTTGTCAGAGAGAGGGCCCTTCCAGAAAGGCCCTATATCCCAGGATCTGATCCCGGGTTTTCTGTTTATCCCAGATTATCTGGCAGTGCGGAATCATATAATCCAGTTTAAAGCAGAATACCCGGGATCCGATCCTAGGATATAGGGCCTGTCTGGAAGGGCCTTCTCTCATGAGTACTTTGGATTCTGGAATTCTGGATAAGGGATACTCACATTTTAATGCCTTTGATATTTTGCAAATTAACCTTAAAACAATACAATCAGGACCTCAAAACAGTTGAGGACAGGGACAGTAATAACAAACCATGCTTCCTCCTGATTATTTACTGCTTCTACGTATTCTACAGCTTGGAAATACCTAATTAATCAGTTGATATCTCCTCAGATTTCCTTCCTTATTCAGTTTCCTATTGAATGCTGAATTCTACACCCCTGTTCGAAATGGATGGGAGACAGCATATGAGCATTGAGTAGCGATGGCTCCAGTTCGGAATGGGTGGGACACTGCCCATGAGTGCTAAGCTGGGATGGCCCTGGTTCGGAATGGATGTGAGACCACCCATGAATGCTAAGCAGGGATGGGCCTGATTTGGAATGGATGGGAGACCCCCCATGAGTGCTAAGTAGGGGTGTCTGCGGTTCAGAATGGATGGGAGACCACCCATGAACGCTAAGCAGGGACAGCCCCGGTCTGGAATGGATGGGAGACCACTCATGAGTGCTAAGCAGGCACAGACCCCATTTGGAATGGATGGGAGACTGCCTATGGTTGCTAGGCAGGGCTGGGCCCTGTTCAGAATGGATGGACACCGCCCATGGTTGCTAAGTAAAGCTGGTTCCGTTTTGGACTTAAATGGGATTTTGTATAAAAATAGTTTTGAGGAAAAATAGTTTAGCAATACAAGCTTATTTGAGCACCCAGTGGTTTGAATATCTGAATTTTTTCCCCATAATTGATTTTTTAAAAATTGACTATTAGCTTCTGTTTAAAAATACCAGGCTTTTTTATCTCCCGGGGATTAGGAAAAGTGAAGTTCTTCAAGGAAACTGAATTTTTGGAAGAAAAAAAATGCAGTTTTGAAAAAATAATTTCCCTCCAACCCCCGGAGTTAGAAATCAACTCAATTTCTGATGAAAATGAGTCTTTGAGAAAATGAGTCTTCTGTGAATAATACAACTCTATTTCTACTCTCAGGGTTAGGAAAAGTGGAGTTGTGCAAGAAAAATGTTTTTGAAACAAGGGAGTTTTGAAAAAATGATTTTGTCCTCCCAAAACCCTGAATTTTTGATGGAAGTCAATTTTTGAGAAAAATTGTTTTCTGCTATAAAGAAATTTCAATCTGTAAGGTTATGAAAATTTTATTTCTGAAAAAAATGGGAGTTTTGAAAAAATATTTTTGTCCAACCCCTGGGGTTTAAAAAAAACTCAATTTTGATGGAAATCAATTTTTAAGAAAAATACGAGTTTATTTCAACCCCCAAGGTTAGAAAAAGCGAAATTGTGCAAGAAAATTGCTTTTATTTATTTTATTTTTATTTATTTTTTTGAGAAAAAGGAGAGTGTTGAAAAATGATGTTTCACCCAAGCCCCAGGGTTAGAAAAAAAATCTAAATTTTGGCTAAAAATGTGTTTTTGGGAAAAAATGGTGTCTGTGAAAAATGCAAGTATATTTCAACTCCTGGGGTTTAGAAAAAATGGAGTTGTACAAGAAAATTATGTTTTTGAAAAAAAATGGGAATTTTGGAAAAGTGTTATTTTTGGTCGAAGGCTTTCATGGCTGGAATCACTAGGTTCTTGTGGGCTTTTTTGGACTATAGAGCCATGTTCTAGAGGCAATATAGCCCGAAAAAACCCACAAGAACCTAGTGTTATTTTTATAAGGGTCTATTTTTCTTACTCAACAGAGGATGTGGGTCTTTTTATACCATATGGATCCCCTCTACTCTATGACATCATTCGATTGGAACTTCTCTATGCAACAGTTGAAAGCAAGGTAGTGGGAGAGAACCTGCTGCCAAGGAGGGCTGCATTGTCCATCTCCAGAGAGCCAAATTCCACCAAACTTTCTGGCCCCTCCTATCACCCTGCTAGGCACCAAACTTGAGATCTTTCCATGGTGCCTGAAGAAGACCAGAAATCCAAGAACTCCTTTTCACTCACATTTATTGCCTTGGCTGTGCTACACATTTGTTTTTCTGTTGTAGTTCTCAAATATTGCCAGGCAATTTGCAAATCTGTGCATCTTCTCAGCAAGTAACTGGCAGGAGGAATTAATAAAGAAGGAAATTTTCTGTATGTATTTCTCTTTGCCCTAAGTATTTCTGTTAGATAGCAACTATGCTAAGGGGGAAAATTACTTTCAAAAGTGGAAAGTGACTTCTTCTTCCTTCTCCAGCTGAAGTAGGAGGCATTTTTTACTTTTCCATAGCGGCTTAGTTTTCGTTTCTTTGTAGTTTTCATTTCTTTTTCATTTACCAGATATCTCTACTGATGTGGAACAAGCAAAACCTTGCTTCCCAGAAGCAGAATGGAGAATCCACTCAAGAAAGTTGCCAGGTAAATAACCCTGATCCTATATTTCAAATATTTCAAAATGTAAAAAAAAGCCCAAAATATGGAATACGCCTGGCACAAACATTTCAGATAAGGCAGTGTTTCTCAACCTGGGGGTCGGGACCCCTGAGGGGGTCGCGAGGGGGTGTCAGAGGGGTCGCCAAAGACCATAAGAAAACAGAGTATTTTCTGATGGTCATGGGGATTCCATGTGGGAAGTTTGAACCAATTCTATTGTTGGTGGAGTTCAGAATGTTCTTTGATTGTAATGAACTATAAATCCCAGCAACTACAACTCCCAAATGTCAAGATCTATTTTCCCCGGACTCCACCAGTGTTCACATTTGGGCATATTGAGTATTCATGCCAAGTTTGGTCCAGATCCACCATTGCATGAGTCCACAGTGCTCTCTGGATATAGGTGAACTACAACTCCCAAACTCAAGGTCAATGCCCATCAAACCCGTCCAATGTTTTCCATTGGTCATGGGAGCCAAGTTTGGTTCAAATCCATCGCTGGTGGAGTTCGGAATGCTCTTTGATTATAAGTGAACTATAAATCCTAGCAACTACAACTCCCAAATTACAAAATCAATCCTCACCCAACCCCACTAGCATTCACATTTGGGTGCATTGGGTATTTGTGCCCAGTTTGGTCCAGTGAATGAAAATGCATCCTGCATATCAGATATTTACATTATGATTTATAACAGTAGTAAAATGACTGTTATGAAGTAGCAATGAAAACAATATTATGGTTGGGGGTCACCACAACATGGGGGACTGTATTAAGGGGTCACACCATTAGGAAGGTTGAGAACCACTGAGATAAGGGATACTCAATCAGACAGAAACCATCAGTTGTCTTTTAGAAGTCAAAAAACAAACCCCCAGATGTTATTGGGCTATAGGTCTCATTAAGCCTACCCAGTATAGCCAACAGTGTGGAAGTCTAGGAGTCAGAATCCTATGCCCAACTCAGATTAGAGGTTTGTATTTTGTCCATTACTGTTATAAGGCCTATAAGGTCCATTACTGTTATAAGACCTATAAATCCCGAAACAACTCCGGCCCAGTTTACCTGTCCAAACGGATTCTCCCCTATGAACCAACACAGTTATTAAGATTTTCCGTGGGGCCCTGCTCTCGGTCCCACCATCCTCGCAGGAGCATCTGGTGGGGACGAAGGGCAGGGCCTTCTCGGTGGTGGCCCCTCGGCTCTGGAACTCTCTCCCACTGGAGATTAGAACTGCCCCTTCCCGCCTGACTTTTAGAAAATTGGTGAAAACCTGGCTCTGGAATTTAGCATTTGACAAGTGAGTCAAGAACTACTGGCCACACGGACGGATGGTAATGAATTGTAATATCTTTTGGACGACTTGGCTTTATGTAATTATATGATTGCTTTTAATATATGTTATGCATTAATGTGTTTTATGGTGTGATGTTTTAAATTACTGTTTTTGAATTATGTTGTAAACCGGCCTGAGTCCCTCTCTAGAGGTTGAGAAGACCGGGATATAAAAGTTTTAAATAAATAAATAACAGATTTTGACATTTTTGCAGCATGTTCAAAATCTTTTTTTCTAGTTTGAATTGACACTTTAACAACCTTAACCCCAACTATACATGTTCTCTACTTATGATATAGATTGAGTATCCCTTATCTGAAATGTTTGTGCTAGAAGTATTCCATATTTTGGGGTTGTTGGGTTTTTTTTACATTTTGAAATATTTGCTTATACATAATGAGGTATTCCAAAATATGAATAAAAATCTAAAACACTTCTGGTCCCATGTATTTCAGGCAAAAGAATTCAGGCAATCCCCAAGTTACGAACAAGATAGGTTATGTAGGTTTTTATTTATTTATTTATTTATTTATTTATTTGCTATATTTGTATACTGCCCCTCTCAGCCTTCCGGCAACTTGAGGCAGTTTACAAGGCAAAATTCAATGTCACCAAGAACACAATTACAATATAAAGTCCCCCACTGGGGTGAGAAGGGCGGGGTATAAATGTATAGTAATAATAATAATAATAATAATAATAATAATAAAACATCAACATCAGTAAAATCAACACTGTAATTCAATAAATAATTCAATAAATACTCATTAAATAATTCAATAAATACTCATTAAAACAATGTCCAGTCCCGTCATGTAGTCTTATGTCCATTACTCAGTATTCGCAAATGCCTGCTCAAATAGCCATGTCTTTAAGTTTCTTCCGAAATGCTAGGAGCGAAGAAGCCGATCTGATCTTCCTAGGAAGGGCGTTCCATAGCCGAGGGACTTTTGAATTTGTTTGTAAGTCAGAACAGATACATTTTAAAGTGTAACTCTAGATCTATATCTATACCTATATATCTTTGGATATCATAGGGATGGGTTAACACACCTACAGTGTTTGTTTTGCTGTCTGTGCTCCTGTTCAGAAGATTTCATCGCACTTTCTGTCCCTGTAATAACTGGATTTTGAAAAAATTGACTTGTTATGGAAACAAGGATTGGTGATATATTTATTTATTTATTTATTTATTCTATTTATAAACTGTTTTTCTCACCCCCGGAGGGACTCAAAGCAGTTCACAACATAATCCTTGGCAAAATGCAATGCCTTACACGTATAAAACATCACACCTCAAATTAACCACATATAGTAATAGATTTAAACCATTAACACTATAAAACTATAAACAGCAATCACAAACACAACATGAACCAACCCAGGCCCTTTGATCTTCAGGGGAGGCCCTCCTTTCACCCCTGCCAGTTTCACAAGCTTGTCTTGTGGGCACAAGGATGAGAGCCTTCTCCTCTGTGGCTCCCCAACTCTGGAATTCATTACCTAGAGAGATCAGGAAAGCTCCTACTCTAGAAACCTTTAAAAAGAACCTTAAAACCTGGCTCTTCTGCTGCGCCTTTGGTGAGTAGGTGCACAACATGACACTACTGCTCCCCTCAACACTTCTGTCACTGGAGTACACGCTCCCCCCCCCCCTTCGTGGGAAAGTTTGGTTCCACAACCTTGTGTTTTTATGAGCTCTCTCTTGCAAATAACTTGCTCCTTATCTCATCTGAGTTTTTTAACATTTTATCCTGCACATGTGGCCTACCCACTTGTCACTGTGATTGTGTTTATTGTAATGTTATATTGTTAATATATTTATATGTTTTTATGTAATTATATTGTTGTTTATGTTTTTGGTTTTATTTTGCTGTAATATGTTGTCTGGGCTTGGCCTCATGTAAGCCGCCCCAAGTCCCCATTATTTATACCCCCCATATGGTGGGGTATAAATAAAGATTATTATTATTATTATTATTATTATTATTATTATTATGCTGGATTGAGAGAATCAGCCGTCTACGAAGACGTTGCCCAGGGGATGCCTAGATGTCTTGCAATCCTGCAAGAAGGCTTCTCTCATGTCCCCCGGTATCGCACCACCTGACATCCGCCGGGAAGTGGCAGCCAATAGTGAAAGGACCAAGACAGAGACATCTACAGCTCATCCCCTGTTTGGGTATCAGCCAGCACGTCAACGACTTAAATCCAGACATAGTTTTCTAAGATCTACAAAGACACTTGCTAGAACGCCTCAGCAAGCGAGAGTCCAAAAGTGGCAGGCTCAAACCCAGAACCTCAACCAATGGCTGATACCAAATGAGAGACTCCCCCCTGGGCACACAGAGGACTGGGCAATTTGGAAGGCACTGAACAGACTGCGCTCTGGTACCACGAGATGCAGAGCCAACCTTCAGAAATGGGGCTACAAAGTGGAATCCTCGACATGCAAGTGCGGAGAGGAGCAAACCACAGACCACCTGCTGCAATGCAACCTGAGCCCAGCCACATGCACAATGAAGGACCTTCTTGCAGCAATACTAGAAGCACTCCAAGTGGCCAGATGCTGGTCAAAGGACATTTAATCAACTACCAAACACACACATTTTGTATTTCCTCTGTTTGTTTGCTTTGTTCTGTTAGAAATGTAATATAATTGACTGGCTGCCCTGACACGAGAAATAAATAAATAAATAAATAAATAAATAAATAAATAAATAAATATTATTATAAAACATTAGGTTATACATCGATCTCAAGGTTAT
Organism: Anolis sagrei; assembly: GCF_037176765.1. NCBI lineage: Eukaryota > Metazoa > Chordata > Lepidosauria > Squamata > Anolidae > Anolis > Anolis sagrei. The sequence continues at coordinate 45,600,537 of NC_090026.1, read as the reverse complement.
ATTTAACTACTTCATATTAACTACTTTGTAAAGCTTCTGTTCAGACACCTTTCCCCTTTGATACTTCTTTCAGGAGTGATCTTCCCTTCGGAGGAGTAGATTTCTCTCACTTCCTGTTGTCTCACCATCATTTGTAACTATGAGTCATTTGTAAGACAGATGTTTGTAACCTGGGGACTGCCTGTACTGAACATGTATTACCCAATTATAGTACTATGATAGTTAAAATCATATGGTTTTGTATATATGTCCTATGTCACACATTGTTGTTTGTTTTCATTACAACTTGTTATATATAGTCACTGATTTTATCAGTTTTTCTGCTTTTTAGCTACAATACTCTGATATGGTCTGGTATGGAAAGAGGTCCATGGAGGTGGTACTGTGAGTAACACATTGGGTGAGACCAAGCCTAGTGATGCCACTATCTAAGGCCATATTAATGTTTTTTCTTCCTTCACAGTAAGGAGGCTGAAGAGAAGAGCAGATCCCAAGACATCAGTGAGGAGACTGAGGAGCTCAAATCTCAAGATCCATATACGCAGGGTGAAGAAGGCAGCAAATCCCCATTTGAGCAAGCTGAGGACAGCATTTCTGAAGACCTAAAGAAACAGAGTAGGAATTGGACTGAGACGCTCCTAGAAACATCAGAGCAATCAACTCGAGAAGAAAGAGAGCGCTCCCACACCCAACCTTCTAGTTCATGGGAAAAGAGCACAGCAGAGTGGAAGGATGAACTGTCCAGCTTCCTTGCAACTGAGCCAGACTTATCCAGTCACTTTGACACACTCAGTTTAGATAGGTAAACAAACATCTTTACAACAGACCTATGAAGGCTTACCTTCACTGCTTTGTGTCAAGAGCTATATCCTAGTAAAATAAAGCTTCATCTAGGCCTAAAAAAGCCAAGCTTCAATCCTCCAATGTAACCAAACTGCTTCTTCCCTTCCTCTAGTAGGTGGAAGGATTGTGAGTAAAATTGAGGAGGAGAGCATCATATGGGAAGTGACACAACTGCCAACATTTCCCAAATGAAAGCTTGGGTACAAGTAGTCAAGCATCAGAATATGGTCAAGATGGGAAAGTAGTTAATGAAGAAGATCGTGTATGCTAGGGGAGGCTACGGCAGTTTGCTTTTCTTGAACCCAGTGGGAATGGCAAAATTCTGTTGTTCTATTATTTATATATTTATATATTTATTTACAACATTTATATGCCACCCTTTTCACCCAGAAGGGGACTCAGAGCAGCTTACAAGATATATATATACATACAAGATATTATACATTAGCATAGTACAATATCAGTATTATATATTACTATATTGTACTATTCCATTATATTGTAATATTATTAGTAATATTACATGTAATATAAAATATATAATTATAATATTGTATTATTAGTATTATATTGTATTACATTATAATATTATAAATTTTATATGTATATACAATATATTGGAATGTTATTTTGTTATTGTGTGTGTTTGTGTGTGTGTGTGTGTGTGTATATATATATATATATATATATATATATATATAATTTTTCTATGTAATTTTGATGATGTTGATTATTGTCTATGTTTTGGTGTTATTTTGCTGTAACAATGTAAGCCGCTCTGAGTCCCCATTGAGGAGATGGTGGCGAGGTATAAATAAAGATTATTATTATTATTATATTATATTAATAGCAAAGCACAGGAGACAAGGTGAAACTGTCTTCTGGCTCCCTCTCTTTTCACTCTGGCCTAGAGTGGCAGTTGTTTTGGGGGGGAAGGGTCCCCAACTGATGACATATGGTCCAAAGATCCTTATTGTACTGTAAGCATACAAGGTATGCAGGTAATGAGATTAAGAAAAATGAGATTAAGCAAAATTCTGTCCCATCCAGTTTTCTCTGCCCCATTAATTGAGTCCAAACTACTTTTGCACTTTGAACACAATCTACAAGAATTGCATTAAGCGGAGGATGAAGGAGGACATCTTAGGAAGAGAGAGAAATTGGGATGTGTTAAAAGCAACTGAAAAAGTGGGATGACAGAGGATCAATTGAGACTAACTCTACAGTTTTAGGGTACATGATGAGGAGCATATAGGAGCCTCAAAAATAGCCCTTTGGTGACTTCACGCAATCCATAATATTCCCACCTCTGCTCTAAAGACTACCCTACCACAGTGGTTGTTTTCCAAGGCTATCATTTGTATGTAGCATTAATGTATCATCCTTATTTGTGACAGCAAAATTCCTGACCTAGAGGAAACAGATTGGCTGGAACCACAACCGGAGATGCCACGGCTGCAGTTTGGGTATGAAGAGCTTCCTTACTCATTATGGAAGAAGACCAAAAGAAAATGGAGCGATGAAAGTCCCAACGGTCCTATGACAGAGCGCAAGCTTGCCTTCCATGACTGCTGCTGCTCTAGTGCCATTGAGTAAGCTGAGACTTCATATTGTATGGTAGTATGGTAGTTCATAGTTTTGCACATGTTGTGGTACTTCTGAGGCACCTTTAGCAGTAAGCACCAAGGCCCATGTAGCTAGGTATCATCAGAGTGTGACCAAGGTGGGAAAAGTTATTTTTGCTGGATTTCTGCATGTCCAACTTCCATTTAAAAGCACAACGTAACAAGAAAAGGAAAAAAGGCAATGTATTCTTACTATTCAACAAGCTAAATGTGTGTCAGATTTTATGGCTCCTGTAACTAAAGCTTTATCAACTAAAGCTGTAATGACATGAAACTGGTGTTATCTTCTCAGTCATTGCCTGATGTTTAGCTGGATTTTATTATTTAGCTATCAGCAGGTAGGAGGTAATCATGTGGATTTACTGGAAACCATGGCTACCATAGATTCAAAATGGGCAAGTCAAAGAACTATAAAGGCAGTCCCCAATTTATGAACAAGATATGTTCTGTAGGTTTGTACTTAAGTTGAATTTGTATGTAAGTTGGAACAGGTACATTTTTAAGTGTAACTCCAGCCGTGTGTGTGCGTGTGTGTAAGCTTTGGACAACATAGGGAAGGGTTACACCCCTGTGATGTTTGTTTTGCTGTCTGTGCCCCTGTTCAGAAGATTTCATCTCACTTTCTGTCTTTTTAATAATTGGATTTTGAAAAATCTGGCTAGTTGTGAAAACAAGAATTGGTGATAAAGCTTCAGTGGAGGCCCCTTTCCCCCATAATAATTCTTGCAGGAGTGAATTTCCCTTCCTAGAGATAGATTTCTCTCACTTCCTGTTGTCTCATCCCGTTCTTAACTATGAGTCTTTGTAAATTGGGTGTTTGTAACTCCCTGTAATTAGGAATAATGCATACGCTAGTAGAGGTTATAGAAGTCTGCTTTTGCTCAAGCCTACTAAGAAGGCCTGGATTCTTCCCCTTTTCTCCTTTCCCTGCTGCTCAACTATCTGAGTGTAAACTACTTTGCACTTTAAACTCAGTCTGCAGCAACTGATGTAAGACGAGGACAAAAGGGGAAAGTGTGGAGATGAGAGAGAAATTGGGATGCTTCAAAAGTAGCTGAAAAAGTGGGATGACAGAGGATTCATGGAGACTGTCTGTCAATTGGGTGTGGCGCAACCAGCTGATATCTAGCTGCATGAAATCACTACTAGCCGAGAGGTCATGAGTTCGAAGCCAGCCTGGGTTGGAGTGAGCTTCCGGCCATTAGTCTACTTTACTGTTGACCTTTGCAGCCCGAAGGACAGTTGCATCTGTCAAGTTGGAAATTTAGCTACCGCTTTATGCGAGGAGGCTAGTTTAACTAATTTACAATGTCATAAAACCTTCCAGCGTTGTGCAGAAGAATGAGGAAGTACTCCATCAAAGGTCTCAGTGTCACAAATGGATGATGAAGCAGCAGCTCCCCTTGTGGCTAGAATCGAGCCAGAATCGAGCACACCCTCATGAAGCCGGAATAGCTGGGATGTTAAATTGCCTCTGTGTCTGTCTATATATGTTGTATGTCTAATTAGCATTGAATGTTTGCCATGTATATGTGCATTGTAATCCACCCTGAGTCCCCTGCAGGGTGAGAAGGGCAGAATATAAATACTGCAAATAAATAAATAATAAATAACAGTTGGATTGTATGTTGTCTTATTGATAATATTATATGTTTATTGTCTATGTTTTTATTTTAATTGCTTGTATTGTTGTGATTATTGCTTGTATTGTTGTGCTTGGGCTCGGCCTCATGTTAGCCGCACCGAGTCCCTTGGGGAGATGGTAGCGGGGTACAAATAAAGTGTTATATTATTATTATTATTACTATTATTATTATTATGTGAAAAATCATTCTTCAGTTATATAGTTTTTCTACATTTCTCATTCCCCCCACAGACGGATGATCAAGCATAGTCCTGTCCACCCTCCCAAATCACCACATAGCAGGCGCTTCCCCCGGAAACTTAAGCCCCAGAAGTTCAAAAGAAGTGAGGTGAGAGTGTAATATCCTGGGAATTATTTTGGCTTGGAGTATTGAACTTCCTTAGAATTCCTCAATCAGGAAGAGGGGAGTGGAGGTGCACTGATTTAGTGTAATCCACCATACTGCTGAAATGTATAGATACGCTGACCATTTACTTATATCTAGAAAGATATATATATCATATGTCTCATATATATCCCACATATATATATATATATGACATACATATATGCAACATTCATCTAAATAGCTGTAATGTTTGTCTGATGAAATCTGGTATTTTGCACATGCTATTGCCTCCAGATCAGGCATGTAGCCGGGGGGGGGGGGGGGGCTCGAGGGGCTTCAGCCCCCCCCCCCCCCGAAATTCTCATGGTGGTTTGCGAAAAGGCCTTCTGGGGAGGCCCTGCTCTCTATCCCGCCTGCTTCACAGGTGCGGCTGGCGGGTACGAGAGACAGGGCCTTTCTGTGGTGGCCCCGCGGCTATGGAACGCCCTGCCCTTGGAGGTAAGATCAGCCCTTCATTGATGATATTCCGAAGAAGATTGAAGACCTGGATGTTTAAGCAGGCATTTGGTTAACCCAATGCAACGAATGGTAACTGACTAAAGGACTGGCAACATGGATGACGAACTGGATCACATTTTTAGTTAAGAGTCGAACTGGATTGGTATTGATGTATGAATTGTGTTTTTATGTTTTTTATGTTTTTTATGCTTTTAACTGTATACTGTTGATTGTTATATTATGTTGTAAACCGCGTTGAGTCGCCGGCTAGGCTGAGAAACGGTGGTATATAAATATAGCAAATAAAAAATATAGCAAATAAAGTATTTAAACTGTTATGTTTATTCATATCATGATCTGATCACCATACTCAATATATCCCATATGCATGGGGGTATTGGGATAATGATACAAAAGGTTTGCTAGGCTAGACCCTCTTTCACTCAGACTCAGCCCCCCCCCCCCCCCGAAACTCAGCCCCCCCCCGAACACCCCCCCCCCAATTCAGCCCCCCTAAAATGAAATCCTGGCTACAGGCCTGCTCCAGATAGTGTTAGACTCCCTTTCCCATCATTCATCACCTGACTATCTAGGGTGGAAGGACAAGGCAGTCCAGCAGGGCCTCCTAATTTCTTTCCTCAATATAAATTTTTAGGAAAAAAAATTGTATGCGATTCCATTTAAGTTTTAGTTTTAGAGGATTTTCTCAATCTGAAAGAAAGGTTTGTCAACAAAATTGCCCACAGCAAGTACGAATTGATCATAAGAATCTTGAAACAAGGGACCCATAAGTGGTAACATTTTGCAAAGAAGTCACAAACCTGGATCACTGGGCAACAAACATTTTGGTGCATCCAATATTTGATCTCTTGCTGGGTCTGGTTGACCCGTTGATTCCAAAACATAGCACTAGTTTTCCTGTATCTGCTCCAGTTTTTGAGATACAGAAAATATGGCATCTACAATTCGCCACCTGCACACCCGTAGAAAACCACGATAACCTTCTCTATGAACAAATTGATGTTGTGGTCTATCCAATGCTATTTTTTTGAATCAGTGCTCCAAATATTCCCAAGAATAGGCCTAAAAACCAAGACACCAAGAATATGTTTATGATTAGGTTGTGTATTGGGTAGAGAGTAGGGCTGGGCGGTTTCGTTCGTTAATTTCGTAATTCGTTATTGATTCATATTTAAATTAGCTTACGATCTGATATTGAGCCATGCAGGAGCAACTAAAAATCGAAACGATTTTTTCAATTTATTTCATAATTGTTTCGAAATCGTTTCGAAATCGTTTTGTTATTATTTCCGTATGTCCGGTGCAATTTTTATAGTTGTTGTTTGTTTTATCAGTGATAAAAAATAAATTATCACACCAACAGTCAACAACAGAGGGAGAGGGAAACTTCAGAAGTTCCCCCTGTCCCATTTGGAGGTTTTTTTAGCGTATTGCGCAATCGCGTCCGCCATTAACGAATCAATTCAAAATTTACAAAATTTCGTAAATAATGAAAAAATTTTAAAGAAAAATTCGGAATTCTTTTAAAAAACGAAACGCAATGGACCCCCTAAAAATTAAACGAGTTAGAAACAAATTTTTCCGTTGTTACCCAGCCCTAGTAGAGAGCTCTGACCGTGCAAAAATCTTAATTACCTCTGCTAAAATAATGTTCCATGGTTCTAAAAATGCTAGAAAACTTCGTTTTAAATAATCCTAATATTCTTTATAAGTTTCCCATTTTCATATTTATTTTCTAATAGGACAGTGCAAAATAGTTCCTCACCAGCAGAGAAAAAAATCAGGGACTTAAAAAAAAATCCTTTTTTGAGGGGAATATTTTTAACTTGCTCACAGGGAGTATAATTAGAAGTGAGGGTGAAAAAGATTTCTCAGCAACCATCTATTTTATTTGTCTTTGAATGTTTACGTCAAGCAACAACACAACACACTAGTATGAAATGAGCATGGATTCATGAACTTTATTGAACAAAAAAGAGGTGATCCGTTCTTCTTCCTGGGAAAACCGATCTTTTAACTCCTCCTGAGCTACAAATCAAAGGACATTTGCAGCAATCCAGGAGGAAGGCAATGCAGAGAAGGCAAAAAACCCATTTCCACCCTTAGCCAATTTGGGGACAATGGGGAAAAATTCCTTCTCGGCTCCAATTCAGGCAACCAGCTGTGGCCTGCATTGTCAGGTTAAAAGATGGGAGTGCTGAAAAACAATCCATTATTGAGCCCTGGGATCCTCTTACATTTGTGGTAGGCTTCCTCTCTCCAGGAAACTGTTTCGTCTTGAGCTATAGGTCGTCAGCTTCATCTCTTGATTCAGTTTCAGCCATTTGGAGGCCCAAATAAGGATGGCATCTGTCTTCCTTTCTTCCTTTTTCCTTCCTTCCCTTTCTTCTTCCTCCTTCTTCCTTCCTTCCTTCTTTCCTTCCTTCCATCCATCATCTCCTCTGGTTTCTTGGCTTTCCAATGTGTGCGGGTGTGTGGGGTGGGATCCCATGCAATCTGATGTCTCTTCAGCCCAATGGGGCCCAGTTAGCCCAATGGGGCTCAACCCGTAGGCATGGGGGTCCCGATGAAATAAGCTGAAGAACTGCTTTTAGACAATGACGCCCTCCGGAGACAAAGTCTAAGAAGCAGCCTTATCCCAGCTGGGACATACTTACCTCTGTGAAGGAAGGCACCAGAGATACTTTCCTGGATTCTTGCAAGTGAGCAAAGGAACGTTCAAGAGGCAAAATCTCTTCCAGAATATTCCATATTTTGCTCAAATTCGAAGAAAAATTCTCATCCATCCCTAGGTTCCGGTAGACACATTTCAGATTTTCTTTTTCTTCTTGTAAGAAAGAAAAAATAATAAGAATTATTGTTCATGTGAGATTTGTGTCAAGTTAAGATGACCCCATTCTCCAGTCTGGCATCTTCTTTGTCTGAATCTCCTTCTGTGATGCTCCTGAATCAAGCCCCAAGTGAGACTGAAGTGAAAAATACATTTTCTGTCTGACATCCCTGCAAAAAAAGTAAATATAAACCCACAGACACTGACTTTTATACATACAGGACTATATTATGACCTCAGGAGGAGTCCACTGTGATGCTGGCATGATGTTGTGTTTATGTGAGAGATGCAGGTATCTTGCTTATATTTGAAAGCTCCTGTGCTGATATATACTATTGAATTCCTTTTGGGAACATTTGTATGTCTTGTTTAAGAGAGGAAAGTGAGAACTAAATAAATGCAATGATCATATTAATTAAGAAATGGCTATGTTGTGGTTTCAGATTATTTTATTATTATTATTATTATTATTATTATTATGGTCATCATCTTTATATTTATCCCCCCTTTCTTCCACTGAACTCACAACAGCTAACAATAAGATGACACAAGATAATCAAATTCAAAAACAAGGCAAATGCCTACAAATATGAATGTAAAACTTTTTTTTAAGTATTAATATTTAATTGTAACATTTGGCATTTTATGGAATTTATCACACTGATAAAAGAAAAAACATTATTTACTATATAATCCAATAATTATTTGTGTATTATTATTTAAAACATTTATATTCTGCCCTTCCCACCCCGAAGGGGACTCAGGGCTTAGCATAGCATATATACGGCAAACATTCCATTCTGGTACAAGAATTCATTATACGCATATATAAACATTAAAAACATTAAAATACAGTTTAAAACCATCTTGATCATCCATTTGTACAGTGTTTGTAAACTGTACAAATGTTTGTACGGTGCAAGTGGTACCAAACTCCATGAAACCTGCACCCAAGTGAAGCCAATCAAATAGTAGCCTAAACCTTCAGTGGAGACAATAATTCCTAAACAGCATATGTATCAATGTATTGTCGAAGGCTTTCATGGCTGGAATCACTAGGTTCTTGTGGGTTTTTTCGGGCTATAGGGCCATGTTCTAGAGGCATTTCTCCTGATGTTTTGCCTGCATCTATGGCAAGCATCCTCTGAGGATGCTTGCCATAGATGCAGGCGAAACGTCAGGAGAAATGCTTCTAGAACATGGCCCTATAGCCCGAAAAAACCCACAAGAACCTAGCATATGTATCCTTTACCAACAATGTAACTGGTGACATTCTATGCTGGATACTCTGTTACATTCACACAATTCAGTTACATTCTTAGACATGCATCTGATGACCTGAATACCTATTGATAAACTATGATAATAGTAGGACAAATGCACCTTTTGTTGGAATTATCTCACAATATTGGGTTTCTTCCGCAGTGCATCGGTTAAAAAAAAATCTGATTTTCAGTCCCCAGAAATTTGGCTGGGAAAAAGAAAAGAAATTAAAAAGACAGTAATTTTGAAATTACTGATCTTAATCTGAAACTATACCAGATATTTGAGGTTTCAGCTACCTGAATCCTTCATCATTTTCAACTTTTCGAAGCTGAAGTCCAGAACATTTGCCGGGCCAAGGGTGAAGAAATCTTGTTCAAAATTGGGGACATTGTAGATTATTGGGAAGTATTATATCCAACATTATATGAAATGACACACATAATAATTATAGCAATAAAAATGGAGTACCTGAGGTGGAGGAGGAGGGAAATGACCCACATATCTGACCTGTTTTCCATTTCTTCCCTGTCTGTACTTTTGAAACATTCACCTATATATGTAGATTTGTATGTGGGCATGTCTATCTATCTGTCTGTCTGTCTGTCTGTCTGTCTGTCTATCTATCTATCTATCTATCTATCTATCTATCTATCTATCTATCTTCATTTATTTCAATCAGTTACCAGTCATACTTCTCCCATATAATTTCCACTATTGCTGACCAGGCATGTAGCCGGGGGGGGGGGGGGGAGGGGCTTGGGGGGCTTCAGCCCCCCCCCCCCCCAAATTCTCATGATGGTCTGCGAAAAGGCCTTACTGGTGCATTATTTAAACTGTTATGTTTATTCATATCATGCTCAATATATTCCATATACATGTGGGTATTGGGGTAACAATACAAAAGGTTTGCTAGGGTAGACCCTCTTTCACTGAGACTCTGCCCCCCCCCCCCCCCCCGAAACAAACTCAGCCCTCCCCCAAATCGAAATCCTGGCTACGGGCCTGATACTAGGTGTAGAGGTTCTACATTAAAAAATAAATAAAAAGAATCTCATGGTGAACATTACTCAAAGACACACATGATATTGTGGCACAAGAATTGAAAGATCCCGCAAACATTTCCTTCCACCTGAAACAATAAAAATACAACCAGAACAAATGAAGTAGCAAACAAGTACTGCCCTTGCATGACATCCACATTGTATTAACTGAGGTGGCCATGTAATTTTAGCTAATTATAGGACTGAACTTGAATCTAAGGATTTTATCATAATTACGGCAAAATAAAAATACAGCTTATTGCACAATGCTTTATCTGTCCTGCTGTTGAACTTTGCTTGAAACATGATTGGATTGTCTCTTTTCATTTCTGAGAATAACCTGCCAATGAATACAATAATGTTATTGTTTTGCAAACATTTCTGGTGTGATAGTTTCTTTCCACTATAGTCCTGATATTGCAAAGTGGAGGGAGGTCTTGCGGGAACACCAAAAATGTATAACTGCAAAGTTGGGGGAAATGCAGCACGCATTAGGAAGAAAGTGAGACTATACAGAAGACTGAGCATGGGAGTGTATATCACCAAAGTTCAAGCATAGCACAATTGCAGCAAGGTGCAAAAGTAGTTATTCTAATAATTGTATGTTTTCATTTCCTTTAGCAATGCCATTGCCACAAGACTATAGTCTATTGTGATAAAATCCTAATATCCAAGCTTTGGAGCCTCATGCAAAAGGCCATACACGTATGAAAGTAGAAATCTGGTACCATTAGTTTCTTTGTGCCCAAAATGTATAGCTGTGTGTATCTCTTTTCTCCACCCCCAGATCTCTTTCTCCTTTGAGCAGTTGCCAAATCAGAGACTTCCTGTGAATGCAACAAAGAAAAAAGAGTGCAAGGGATTCGCTAAGACTCAGCCACCCAGGATGGCCTCATCTTGCTTCCATATAAGAAACTGCAGGTAGTTGAACAGGTTGGGCAAGTCACACCCTCAGTTTCAGAGGAAGTCAAAGGCAACCTCAGCCCTTGAAAATAACTTTTGCCAATGAAACCCTGTGATGGTTCTCCATACATTCACCATAAATCGGAAATGACTTGAAGGTACACAACAAGGGTATACAGTTTTACACATATTTTGAAATGCTAGCCCACAAATCATTCCGACCTTTGGTATGAAAGTCTTCATACTAGCACTTCTACATCTAGAAAAGCTGCTAATATGGATGTTTTCTAGGCCAGTCATCATAATTGGTGATCAATCGTATCCGAGTATGATTGGGAGATCATAGAATCATAGAATCATAGAATCAAAGAGTTGGAAGAGACTTCATGGGCCATCCAGTCCAACCCCCTGCCAAGAAGCAGGAATATTGCATTCAAATCACCCCTGACAAATGGCCATCCAGCCTCTGCTTAAAAGCTTCCAAAGAAGGAGCCTCCACCACACTCCGGGGCAGAGAGTTCCACTGCTGAACGGCTCTCACAGTCAGGAAGTTCTTCCTAATGTTCAGATGGAATCTCCTCTCTTGTAGTTTGAAGCCATTGTTCCGCGTCCTAGTCTCCAAGGAAGCAGAAAACAATCTTGCTCCCTCCTCCCTGTGGCTTCCTCTCACATATTTATACATGGCTATCATATCTCCTCTCAGCTTTCTCTTCTTCAGGCTAAAGATGCCCAGTTCCCTAAGCCGCTCCTCATGGGGCTTGTTCTCCAGACCCTTGATCATTTTAGTCGCCCTCCTCTGGACACATTCCAGCTTGTCAATATCTCTCTTGAATTGTGGTGCCCAGAATTGGACACAATATTCCAAATGTGGTCTAACCAAAGCTAGTGATCAGGCAATTAGACAACAAGGCCAGTCTAGCAAAGTTGATGGCAAAGGATCATAGCTTCAATGCTAGTGGTCTTTGCTTCTTCCAGTATGGTGACCTTTGTCCACCTGTCTTCCTAAAAGTTGAGTAACATCTGTAGATGATTCATGGTCATATAACAGGGTTGTAGGTCTTCTTCTGAATGGGCACAACTACATTATCACCATTATATTGAAGTTCTATAACATATATTGTTGTGACCTTGGTTTTGGCTTTCAGTCTGCCTAGGTTAAATAGCTTTTCATCTGTCTGATAGATGATTTCCACGCAGGTGGGTAGCTTCCTATCAACAAGGTGCAATATTATAGGGATGAAGATGGAGAATAAGGTTGGGATAACACATCCCTGTTTGACACCTGATTCCATCTTAAATGGGTCACTTTGGGAGCTATTGCTGTCCAAGACTATTGCCATCATGTCAGCATGGAGAAGCTGCAGGATGTTCACAAATTTGTCAGGTCATCTGAGATATTTTGGAGCACTGCAATTCACTGTGTCGAATGCCTTTGAAAGGTCAGTGAATGCTATGTACAAAGGTTGATTTTGTTCCCTGCATTTTTCTTGGAGTTGCCATGCAGTGAAGATCACATCCACTGTTCCTCTGGAGGCTAGTAGCAAAACCACATAGCATTTATTTATTTATTGTATTGATATACCACTTTTCTCATGCTTTGAGTCCTGGGCAGACTCAAAGCAGTTTCCAACATAAGCATGGCAAAATGTAATGCCCAACATACATGTGAAAAACAAAAACAAAAAAATCAAGCAATAACATATGACTAAGAATTAAAACTATAAATCTGTAGATTTATCCAGTGGTAGGTGGTAGCTTCCATGTTAGTGGGAAACTTTGGGCTGTGAATCTGCTCTAGGTTTTAGTATGAACCTTAAAGGTGCTACTCAAGTTGCGGAACTCTATCCCTTGGATAGTTTCAGCACTTTGGGTAGCTCCTTTAATGTTCATACACACACCTGAAAGTGATTCACTACTCCTCTAACACAGGAGACACCAGCCATAACTGGACCCACTGGCTGTGAAAACCACTCTTGAAACATTTGGAACTAGTGGGGAGGATTCCATTCTATGCTTGCTGACTTGCCTCTAGGTATGAAGAGTATAACACCTGGAATTGCACAGTTTCCTGTTTTTTAAGAGAGTGTGGGATAAGAACAGAGATTAAAATCCTCATAATTGTAATCATAAACTGTATATCTCTCTCTTGACAGGAAGAGTAAAGCTTTGTACAATCTCTACACAACCTTCTATGATGAAGACAAATCTGACCCATATCTTTCTGAGGGAGCCAAAGGTATGACGCAGGAGAGAGTTATGCACTGTTGCTGGATAATGGAGGTGATTCAGCTCAGCAAACTGAAGGCACACAACAAGAAAGACATATAAGGGCAAACTAACATTTCTTCCTCTGTCTTGGTCAACATTGTTATCATATCACAGTGGTGATTCTATGGATAACCTGCCACATCACTGACTGGGGCTTGCAGGATATGGCCAATTATATGAGCAACTGGACAACTGCCAAACTTGCCAGATTTCAATAAACTTTATAGAAAAACGTACTATCCTAAACTATGGGCTTGGTTATCTGAAGGACATCAGTGAGGAAATGTTAGACTTGTTTTTCAGGGCCTCCTCAGTCCGACTCATAGACTATGGCATAGGCTATACCAGGGGTCCTCAAACTAAGGCCCAAGGGCCAAATACAGCTCTCCAAGGTCATTTATTTGGCCTTCACTCAGGGTCAGCACAATTCTGAAATGACATGAAACCACATAACAACAACAACAATTCTATCTCAACAGTGCCCACACTTCCCATTGAAATAATAATAAGTTTATATTTGATAAAATTCTTCATCATTTTAATTATTGTATTGTTTTTAAGTGGGTTTTTTTGCATTACAAATAGGATATGTGCAGTGTGCATAGGAATTCATACTTTTTTTAAATTATAATTCGGCCCTCCAACAGTTTGAGGGACTGTGACCTGGCCCTCTGTCTAAAATGTTTGAGGATCTCTGGGCTATACCCTCCAACATTTCATAGAGATCATTTGTGGCCAAGCAAAATCAGAATATGGTCAAAATGGCAGTAATTACTGAGGAACAACCACACACTATCGCAAAGGCTACTTTTGCTTGAGCCTACTGGGAAGAGCAAAATTCTCCCCTTGTTCTCTTCCCTCTCTTCTGTTGAGTTTATTAAGTGAAATTACTTTTGCCATTTACAGCAGCTGAAGGAAGGTGAGCGCAAAGAGGGAAAGTGGAAGAAGATGAGAGAGTAGGTGAAAAAGCGTGGTAGCAGAGGATCAATGGAAGTGTTCCCTGCTTAATTGGGGCCTTTTGGAGAGCATGACAGTCTTGCCTTTGTTTTTTTCAGGACTCTCCAGAGCTTGCACCATTTTTAGTGCCATCAAAAAAGGAAGGATTAATGTCAACCACCTCCTCCTCACCTTGCACACTCTGGGAATCCTTCTGGCAGCTCCTGAGATGCAGCAGGCACTCAAGTGCATTCCTGTGGATGGTGCGTGTTTGCTCTGACTTTAAAGCTTACGGCTGTTGCCAGCTATCGTTTTACATTCATTGGAAGTAAACAGGAGAAAACTAGGCATCTTACTAAAATGAACATATAATAGAGGTGTGCACACACACAGCACAGGCAAACTTACTTGCAAATTTTCACGCAAACAAAATGAGAAGATGGGTGCTGAATTTTGAAAAGCCATACTTTTTCAGTTTCATTTTTAATTTTCTATATTAGAAATGTCAAATAATACCAACCAATTTTCAGGGTATGTTTTATAGCATACCAAACCTTCCTTTTTCTCAGTCCATGACACCAAATCTGAGCATCCAGTGGTCATTCAGGAACCAACAGCTACTTTGGTTAAGAAGGAAATATGTATACCTATACATCCATTTTGTTTTGATGTTGCAATTTTGCTTTATGGTCTTTTGATCAGATTTTGTCTGCTTTTAACTGGAATAAGTTAAACCATTTAATACAGTTGTGTATCCCACATCTCTTACCAGTTCATATTCTCTCTCCTTTTTAACATAGCACATGGTGATCTGGACTTTGGTGACTTCCTGGATATTGTGAATAATGTCTTGCCTTACACTGAATCTGAGGGTAGGTAGAGAGAAATCAAAACAATGAAAGGAAAGATGTTCTGTATTCCCATATCTATTTATTTTGCTTGGTTGGAGGCTTTTCCAGATCCTCCTGTTCTGTTGCATTAATTATAGAACTTCCTACCATGTTTTTGCTTCTATTTTTACCCTATTATTTACGTACCCTACCTATACATGTTGGCCTGGGAGCCAAGCATCTACTGTTATATAGGGCCTTGCTTGTTGAGGATGCTAAAGGCTTATCCCCTCCACCAGGGCTGTAGCATGAAAAAAAATGGGGGCAAGAGTTTGAAACTTTTTTTTTTTTTAGCAAATCATGAAGAGTAGTTCCATAACACAAAATAATTTACATCCTATTATTCATTCTATATTTGTATATAGATTTGATTAAATCAAATTTCAATTTTAGTTGCAAAGTTTCAAGTCTAAAAAAACCTGAATGTGACTCATAATTGGTAATTTAGTGGTTACAAAAGAATACCACAACATTGTTGGAAACACTTGAAAACTGTGTAGAATATACTTTGACAGAAATCAGGTTTCATCAACAAACTTTGGTGGGCACTCAAGAGTGCAAATCCAATCAGTCTTTCTTGCCCCATTGTGCTTCTTACATATGTTTTCAAACATTTCAGAATTGAAAACAATCTTTCATTTGTAGCTGTTGACACTGGCAATGCTGCAGAAATCTGAAGAATTTTCTTTACATCCAGAAAAAACTGTCCATCACAGACAAGATATGCTTCCATTATGGTGAAGCCTAATAAAATGTAGGACATCTAGTTTAAAAATCCTATAGAGTCCCCACGAAGGACCCAAAAATACCCAATTTGTTGGAAATGAATAAATGAAATTGTGGATACCAATTCCATGGATATATGGATTATACTCCATGTGAAAATTAAATAAATGTTCATTTTTGTTGTTTGCTAACTCTGATTCTTCTTCTTCCGTGCACTTATTGCAGCTCTCCAGAATGCTCAGCAGGTTTTCAGAAAGATCAATAAAGACATGGTGAACATTGAGGATCTGCATCCAGTTTTGTCATCTTTAGGGGTTACCCTGAGCACGAAGATTGTACAACAGGCATTGGGATGCACTCAGGTTACCTGTGAGTATTGACCAGTTCTAACATAGGAGGAAAGGGGGAATTGTATAATGCATTAAAATGACTGAATGTGGTGTTAAGCTGGAATTAGCAACCAAATCTTAGCAGTCTTCAGCAGAGGAATCCAGTGGAGAAGCTCATGAGCTTCCTTGGAGTTAATCCAGGCCTGAATCAAACCTAGCAAAGGAAAGTGGATGGACAGATTAAAACTCAACTCAAACAAAAAAAAGACTTTTGTAGTATATTATTCCATTACATTATCACAGAGCTGAGCATTCTCCCTGGAATATTTTTTCCCCCTAAAATGTGGATTGAAACTAGTTGTGTGGGGGAATGCTATATGAGATTTCACTTTCATTGTGCTTGTTCTGTATAGCTTCAGATTGACCAGCATAGTTAATAAAACTTGCCTTTTTTATTTAAATGGATATCCCAACCAACAAAAAGCAAAGCCTAGGATAATCAAATCCAAATGCAAATTGATTGCATCAAGATTAACTATTTAAAACCTCTACTGCCTAATAGTTTGAATGACTAACAAAAATAGGCATTGCTGGACATTTTTGTGGATCTGGTTTCACAAAACTGTGACTTGTTGCATTACATATCTTTTTCTTTCTTTCTTTCTTTCTTTCTTTCTTTCTTTCCTTCTTTCTTTCTTTCTTATTGCAGGGGATGGGAAACTGAACATTTCAGAGTTTTTGTCAGCTGTGGCAGGTCCTTTAGGTCAACAAAAGGAAGTGGGTAAGTGCACACATCCCACTAATAAGTCTGGGAATCAGTCCACGGAAATTTCATAAGATTTTAAATAGCCTACATTGGGGGTGAGGAGGGTGCCAACTATAGGCTACATGTTGCCCCTTGGTCTATTTCTATCATTGGAACCCCTTAGAAGTCCCCAAACCACATTTCAAACTTTGGACAAGCTTGCAAACATGGACAAACTTGAAAACAATATTCCAAAGGCATGGAAGTAGTTAAAAACATCAAACACTCCACAAATAATCCCTTCTCAGAACCCATCCAAACCCTGACAAACCTTCATTTTTGTTTGCATCATTCCCAAAAAGGCCAGTTGTGACTATATGTCACATGTAGTCTTCATTTTGGTGAAAACAGAGGTATTTGGGAGTGCTGTGAAATATGTGGTTCCCCTCCCTTAACAATGTGTGTTTCAGTTATGGAGTCCTGCATGATAGTCCTGCCTATAATATCTCCTATCCTGTTCCATGTCAGTTTGAATGGCAAGGCCAGGGGTTCCAGTAATGTTCACTTGGACATGGGGATATCTCTCCATGCAATCAAGGATCCACTTTTATCAGTATAAGCTTCCTTCATATTTTCCTTTTCAACATTAGGAGATCAGGAGCTGCACATACAGGGGCAATTGAGTAACAAGATCAATAGGAGAAATGTTTTGCATAATATATCCTTTGAAAGATTAATTATCCAAAGACATAGGAGGCTGTTAGGCAGAAGTAGAACCCATCCTTTTCAGTGGACAGCCACAGAAGCAAAGACACTAAAGCAGTGGTTCCCAACCTTTGGGCCTCCAGGTGTTTTGGACTCCAGCTCCTACAGTTCCTAACAGCTAGCAAGCTGACCGGGATTTCTGGGAGTTGAAGTCCAAAACACCTGGTGGCCCAAATGTTGGGAACCACTGTACTAAAGGGTGAATGGAGGATCAGCATTCACATCAAATGCACCAAAATGGGAGCTTATCTAAGGAGTCTCAGTCCTTTGGAGGAGTACATATTTCATAAGCAAGTTTCAGGTATGAAGTCACCATCTGATCTCCTACTAAGAAGGCTAGAAGGAACACATAGTCTCCAAGTCACATTTGGCAGATTGCAGTGGAACAAGAGCCTGTCATAGGGATTCTGAAACATTGACCAATACAAGGTGTAGCTATTTTTTAGGCTTTCATGTGACTTGGGTTGTCTTTTGATCCATCTACCCTATCCATGTCGACCCATGAGGTCATTCTTCCCCTATAAATAACTGCTTGATTTACTTTGCATATTGTGATCTTTCCCACCTTAGCAGACCTTGTTTTTTAGCCCCACTCCTACTAACAAATGGTATTATTTAGCACACCCATAACCAGAGAAGAAAAAGCTGGTAAGCGTCTGGAGTTCAAGGTGAGATAGACCTTTGACCACAGTTTAGGAATTACTGTGCAAAGTACTGTTATTTCAGATGTTTACTGTGGTTAGTATTCTCTTTTGGTTCAAATTGTATGATGGTTCCTTTGTTTCTCTTCCCAATTTCACTAGATGAATATGTCTCTTCCGAGAAGGGACCTTTGCTGGATTTTGTTAATTTGGTTGATTTAGACCCTGCGTGGCAGAAAAAAATGCTCGAAAAAGAGCTACCACCTGAACGAGCTGACCTGATTACATTCTATGATCCAGATGAAGAGATTGATCTCGCCCAACTACAAAAGGGAACACGTGTACCTCAGAAATCTGTTGAGCTGAAACAACCCAGCACTACATCTCCTGTACAGCACATAGAAGAGAAGGACAAAGGCCATCAAGACATTGTGTGGCCAAAGATCCAACCAAGCTTTCGCTATAGCAGTCAGGATACTCTCTTTCCAGTAACCTCCTCTTTAAAAGAGGCAAAGAATGTTCAGAAGCAAAAGACAAGAAGATTTCCCCTGACTCGCGGTCCAAATGCTTCTCCCTCAGTTGCCCAGAGTGCCAACAATGAAACTACCAAGAAGCAAAAGAAAAAGAAAAGGTTGTCCTTCCAAAAGGATCTCCCAAGGAGGTATGACTCAGATGATAACAATTCCCAAGAACCAATTTCCACAAAACCTGGAAGTGAAGAGAAAGGTCAATCAGACCAGAAAGGTGGGTCCTGAAATGCTGTCCATTCAATGCAATACACACTTCAGCTTGCACATTTTGGTTCAGTTGAACTTTATGGGATACTAGCCGTCCCCTGCCATGAGTTGCTGTGGCTCAGTCTGTGTCTATGTGTTTTGTGTGTGTGTGTGTGTGTGTGTATGCATATTTTTGTGTATATGTGTATATATGGGTGTTTGTGTGTGTGTGGTTTTGTGAATGCATTGTAATGTATTTTTTATTATTTTGGCTTTTAAAGTCTCTACTGGTGTGTTTTTCTGTGTTTTTCTGTGTTTTTCTGTGTTTTCTGTGAATGATGGTCACTTGCTGGCCTGATACGTGTATTCTGTCCAAATTTGGTGTCAATTCATCCAGTGGTTTTTGAGTTATGTTAATCCCACAACGAACATTACATTTTTATTTATACCTAGCTGTCTCTTGCCATGTGTTGCTGTGGCCCAGTGTGTGTGTTTTGTGTGTATATATGTGTGCATATATATTTGTGTATATGTGTATGTATGTGGTTTTGTGCATGTGTTGTAATTTAATTTTTGTTTTTTTGTTTTTTAAGTCTCTTCTGCTGTGTTTTTCAGTGTTTTTTTATGAGTGATTGTCACTCGTTGGCCTGATAGGTGCATTGTGTCCAAATTTGGTGTCAATTCATCCAGTGGTTTTATAGGTTGTTAAACCCACAAACGAACATTACTTTTTTATTTATATAGATTTGTATGGCCATATATAGCAGGCAGCATCTTCTACTGAGTACTAGAAGAAGAAAAATAAAGTCAGCAGGTTTCTTCTGCTGATTTTCCAAAGTCCTTACTTTGTATTGTTTCTAATAATTTGGGTTTGCTTTAGTTTGAATAAGAGATGTAATGATGTAATTTCCAAGGGATTACAATTTTAACTGGAAGTGTTTGCATCATTAATTTAACTTCCAAAACCCAGCTTCAGACAGAATGGTAAGCTGCATTTCTAAAGATGCTTGGGTACATCATTGTCCAATAGTCAAGGGAGACAGTTTTGCGGGCCAGCAACACCTTCCTCTGTAACTGTAGAATAGCTAAGTCTATTTCTCCATGCTTTCATAATTACTTCAAGTCATGAAGATCGATATAAATGTGTCCATGGAAAGCACAATGACACACTGAGAAGGCAACAAGACTTGAAATTCAGTTGATGTTGAATCCTTTAGCATGGCCATGTGCAATGTGGATGTCTGTTATGAAAATCCAAGGTACAGGTGGCCTTGGCATAATTTGTGGTGACTTGGAAAAGAAATACAGTTTCTTCAAAAACCTTCCATTCTGTTCATCATCATTTGTTCCCTTTTATTATCATTGTTTTTTTAAAAAATAATCTTTATTAGAATTTACAGTTAAAAATACAAAAATAATAGAAAGATGTGGAAAAAAACCCCGAAGCAATAAAATAGTATTGTCTAGCACAGGGGTCCTCAAACTTTTTAAAGAGAGGGCCAGGTCACAGTCCCTCAAACTATTGGAGGGCCGAATTATAATTTGAAGGAAAAAAAACATGACTGAATTCCTATGCACACTGCACATATCTTATTTGTAGTGCAAAAACACTTTAAAACAATACAATAATTAACATGAAGAACAATTTTAACAAATATAAACTTATTAGTATTTCAATGGGAAGTGTGGGCCTGCTTTTGGCTGATGAGATAGGATTGTTGTTGTTGTGTGCTTTCAAGTTGTTTCAGACTTAGGTTGACCCTGAATGAGGGCCGGGTAAATGACCTTGGAGGGCCGTATCCGGGCCCCGGCCCTTAGTTTGAGGACTCCTGGTCTAGCATATGGGTAAGTAACATGTACAGGAAAAGGAAGAGAAATAAAGAACGAGAAAAAAGAAAAACATTAAAAATTAAAAAGAAATTTCTTATAGTGACCAAAGTAAACAGATGAGTATGTAAGTGAATAAGAGTATGCTAGTGATGCAAGAATAAAACAATAGAAATTTTGGCTTCCAGGTATCTTCCTGAGGTTTTTCCCTCTTCTTTTTTTCTTCCTTTCCCTTCTCCCTCTTCTTCTCCTTCTCCTTCTTGTTGTCTTCTCTCCCTCTATTCTTACGCTCTTTCTTTTTGTATTGTCCTTTTCTTCTTTATTAGATCAAAATCTTCTTGTTTCTTTGTGTAAAGTATTCAGTGACTGGGTTGTTGTAGGTTTTCCGGGCTATATGGCCATGTTCTAGAGGCATTTTCCCCTGACGTTTCGCCTGCATCTATGGCAAGCATCCTCAGAGATAGTGAGGTCTGTTGGAAGTAGGAAAATGGGTCTATATATCTGTGGAAAGACCAGGGTGGGACAAAGGACTTTTATCTGCTGGAGCTAAGTGTGAATGTTTCAACTGACCACCTTGATTAGCATTTAATGGCTTGGAAGTGCCTAGGGGAATCTTTCTTTGAGAGGTGATTTGATGTGCCTGATTGTTTACTCTCTGTTGTTTTGTTGTTGTAATTATTGAGTCTTTTAACACTGGTAGCCGGATTTTGTTCATTTTCATGGTTTCTTCCTTTCTGTTGAAATTGTCCACATGCTTGTGGATTTCAATGGCTACCAGTATTAAAAAAACTCAATAATTACAACAGCAAAACAACAGAGAGTAAACAATCAGGCACATCAAATCACCTCTCAAAGAAAGACTCCCCCAGGCACTTCTAAACCATTAAATGCTAATCAAGGTGGTCAGTTGAAACATTCACACTTAGCTCCAGCAGACAAAAGTCCTTTGTCCCACCCTGGTCTTTCCACAGATATATAAAACCATTTTCCTACTTCCAACAGACCTCACTACCTCTGAGGATGCTTGCCATAGATGCAGGTGAAACATCAGGAGAAAATGCCTCTAGAACATAGCCATATAGCCTGGAAAACCTACAACAACCCAGTGATTCCGGCCATGAAAGCCTTCGACATTATATTCAGTGACTTTTTTCAAATCTATTTCCTTCACCTTTATTCTTTGACATCAGCAAAGTGAGCCTATCCATATTTCTGATCTCTAATCCACTCATCCACTCGTCTTCTTCAGGTATTTCTTTTTGTTTCCACATTATTATCATTGTGATGCCATTTATTATTTTGATGCCATATCCTGACATTTGGTTAAAAATCTAGTTCACTTTCTGTCACTTTGCTGCATTTTTCACTATGGAATTTGTCTCCAGTCTCATCCCAGGCTTCCAATCTCCCCCAAAGAAAAGGAAATGTGTATTCCTTTCTAGTTGGCCACTGAAGGAATCCAAAAGGATTGTGGATGGCTCTTTCATTTTCCTAGGAAAAGGGATTGGATTAACTTCCATTGAATCTAGCAAAACCACAGAGTGTAATTTTTGTTATTTTTCCATTGATGATTCTTCCTGGATCCATTTTTTTTCATCAGCAGTCTCACTGCCTATAATATTCTTAGCAAACATGTGACACGCTTCCCATGACAGTGAATAGAAGCAGAACATCACCCAGCGTTCCAATGGAAAGCAGTCACTATGGATGACAACAGAATGGGCCTCTGTTGTGTGGAATGATAACTGAACCTTCCACAGGGAAGGGGATTTGACCCATTCCTTCACAACGTCGCCACATTTAGCCAAGGACTGTTAAACCTGAAACAGATGACCATATTTCAAGATGAAAACTGGAAAAGATACACCAAAACCTACTTCTGAGCATGATCTGAGTGTGGTTGAGGGCAAGCCTAACTTTAAGGGTGAGGCTTTTCCTTTCCAGATTGGTTGTATTGCAGCCAGAGACATGTGAGAAGAGTACTTTGGTTTTACTTACTTTGTTGGAAATCTAGTGAGCTCAAGAATGGAAAGATCCTCCTCTTCTGACACAAACTTCATGGGGATCAAGTCACCTGTTAAATGCTCCCATAGACCGCTGCTGATTTTTTTAAACAGAACTGTTTCTCTTGTCTTCCAGAAGGGAATAAAAAAGATCCCAATTTGCATATTTTTATTATTCAGGAACGAGCAATAGAGAAAACAACTGCTGCCACATTTGTGAGAGGCTGTTGCACCAAGAGAGGGAACTTGAGCGACTGCCTTTTGTTTTTTTTAAAAAAATGGCAATATTATTTATTTCTTTATTTATTTGCAGCTTCTCACCCCGCAGGGGACTCAGGGCGGATTACAGTGTACACATATATGGCAAACATTCAATGCCAATTTTTTGACATACAAACATATACAGACATACACAGAGGCTATTTAACTTTTTCTGGCTGCCAGGGGAGCTGTTGCTTTCATTGTCCATCTGCAACGCTGATGAAGTGCTTCCGCATTCCCCGCATGCTTCCCCGCTGGAATGCTTTGCTGGAGTCTTCTTTATGACCTCATAAATTAGTTAATTTATCCTCACCACACTTTTAAGATGGTACCTAATTTTCCTACTTGACAGATGCAACTGTCTTTCGGGTTGCAAAGGTCGACAACAGGCTACACACAATTGGTTGGAAACCCACTCCAACCCGGGCTGGCTTCGAACTCATGACCTTTTGGTCAGAGTGATCTTAATGCAGCTGACACTCGGCCAGCTGCGCCACAATCCTGGTGCAACCTTGAAGTGCAACCTTGAAGGTTTGGCATTCTGGTTGTGTGTGTAATTGTTCCCCAACATCACATAGTTGCCCATTCCTATGTTAAACTAAAGTGCCTAGACAGAGAGCATTTTGAATAGGACAGAAACTGAGGGTGCATCAACACTAAAGTGATGTCCAACTACATTTATTTATTTATTTATTTCAACCGCTTTTACCCCACCCTTCTCAACCCCTGGGGGGGCTCAGGGCAGCTTCCAATTGGCAACAATTCGATGCCGCATAATAAAATACCAACACCAATAATTACAATAGTTAAAAGCATTAAAACATTAAAACAATATACTTACAGTCTACTGAACTATTACCAGTCTGCTGGCCATTATCTAGCCATATGCTATGATTGAGCATACATTGACATTAATGAAGTTGGACACCATTTTGTCATTGCTCAATGCTACAGAACCCTGAGAGTTGTAGTTTTACAAGGTCTTTAGCCTTCTCTGCCAAACCATGGCAGTTAAAATGTCACCAAACTGCCAAATTATCACAGTTTGACATCATTCGAACAGTCATGGCTCAGTGCTATAGAATTCTGGGATTTTTAGTTTGTTATGACCTGAAAGTATTCTGACAGAGAAGGCAAAGCTTTTCACAAAACAACAAATCTTCTCATTCTATAACACTGAACAATGACAGTTAAAGGTAAAGGTTTCCCCTTGACATTAAGTCTAGTCGTGTCCAACTCGGGGGGTGGTGTTCATCTCCATTTCTAAACTGAAGAGTTGGCATTGTCCATAGACGCCTCCAAGGTCATGTGGCTGGCATGACTGCATGGAGCACCATTACCTTCCTGCCAGAGCAGTACCTATTGATTTACTCACATTTGCATGTTTTCAAACTGCTAGTTTGGCAGAAGCTGGGGCTAACAACAGGAGCTCACCCTGCTCCTCAGATTTGAACCACTGACATTTCGGTCAGAAAGTTCAGTTGCTCATTGGTTTAACCTGCTGCACCATCGGGGGCTCTGCCATGACAGTTAAACTGCTATAATTCATCAGTTTGACTACATCGTGAAACAGATTCTATAGTTCAATATTTGGATCATACATAGACTGTAGCTACTAGAACTAACTACGTTGATTTCATTTTGTTAGAACATTTCTTCACAGAATGAAGTGGAACAAACAATGGTAATGTGGTTGCTTCCTTTGTTTGACAAAAGGATTCCAGAAACCATAACTTAAAATT
Source organism: Anolis sagrei (assembly GCF_037176765.1). Lineage (NCBI taxonomy): Eukaryota > Metazoa > Chordata > Lepidosauria > Squamata > Anolidae > Anolis > Anolis sagrei. Next base: position 45,575,689 of record NC_090026.1, on the reverse strand, counting down.
CTGCTTTTGGTGTATGCCATCTGGAAACCACATCATTTTCTATTTATAGTTCTTTGACTTGCCCATTTTGAATCTATAGTAGCCATGGTTTCCAGTAAAACCACAGTGATTACATATTGCCTGCTCATTGCTAAGCAGGATGTATAAAATCCAGCCAAACAGCATGCAATGTATTGTCAAAACCACGTGTTTCATCATGCAATGACTGAGAAGAGAATGCCTTTTGGTATGCCATCACAGCTGCTGAAAAAGCTTTAGTTCTGGGAGCAATAAAATCTGACGCATACTTAGCTTTATGGATAGTAATAATATCTTCTTTTTCCTTTTCTTGTTACGTCATGCTTTTAAATGGGAGTTTCTCATGCAGAAGTCCAGCAAGAAGAACTTTTACCAGCATTAATATTGATGGACTGATCAATATAAAGTGATGGGAAAGAACACAGTCAACTTTTCTGTCACACTATTGTCTTTCAATATATGGTGGGAGATATTTTCGACATCATCATTTCAGCATGTGCCAGTAGGGTTAAACTGATTGATATATTTTTCATGGTGTTGTACAGATCTATTACACTAATTACAGTTATTATAGCTGCCAATTTTTGGACTATTACACAGCTATCTACTGTATATACTTGAGTATTATTACATTTATTATTTTACTCTATTATTATTATTATTACATTCATTATTTTACTCTTATTACTGTTATTATTACATTTCCATTATTTTAGTATTTATTATTTTATTATTTACATTTATTATTTTATTATTATTTTATTATTTATTTTAATATTTATTTTATTATTTACGCGGGGGGGGGGGGCTCAGAGCGGCTAACAAAGGCACCAATTCGATGCCACAATCAATAACACAGTATAAAACCGTTAATACATACAGAGTTAAAACAATAGCAATTAATTATAACCAATTATCATAAGTCATTAAATATGTATTATTATTATTATTATTATTATTACATTTATAATTTTACTCTATTATTATTTGAAGGATTTGTAAGCACATTTGCATTGAAGAAGGTTAGAATAATCAGACAGTCTTATCTTAAATTACAGTTTTATGTAAATAGTCAAAAACATTCAACCTACTGATGCCTCAATTAATGTAATTTTATTAGTATCTATTTTTATTTTGAAATTTACCAGGAGCTTCTGTATTTCCCAGCCTTGGTTTATACTCGAGTCAATACATTTTCCCACCTATTGTGGTAAAAATAGTTTATATTTGGGTCGGCTTATACTCAAGTCCATAGGGTATTTGTCTGTTATGACCGCCTATCTATGTAGTGTACCTATCTGATGGAAGCAGATATTAGGAGGAATGCATATTACATTCAATGAACATCTTTTCCTCATTCACAATGTGTGTGTTTTTTCCCAGAGATGCATGCCTTAGTGATCAGACTTTCAGATTAAGCTCATGTTTGCCTTCCAATGACTGATCACAAAACAAAGCATCCTAAATGCAAGATACAGTTGAGAATAATCCTGTCATTTTGCCACTTGAAATATCTCTCTTAAATACATGTCAAAATTACTATTTTATCCTCTTTGATTTTTTCTTCTTTTTCACCAAAGTGCAGGCACATAGGAAAGCATGTGAAAAGGTGTGTAGTGCAACAGATGGGAAATATGTCTCATCTGAAACTTTATTGTGAGGAAGCAATTGAGGGGTGGAGGAAAGTAATTCAAAGTTCAAAAATGGCTGGTGGGTTAAAATTAAGCATCTCTGCCTCCATCTTCTTCTCCCCTCTTAAAATCAACTTTTTGTTTCAAGAAAGCCATACTTGCGGCTTGTCTGCATGAGATTTGTAGTTTGCAGCAAACTGGAGTCTCTTTTTCTAGCCTTACAGGATGCCTTCGATGTCATCCACATGCTTGCGGGAGACAGCGTCAAAGACCATGAATTGTGGTCCATCCTAAAGAAACTGGGAGTGAATTTGAATAGCAAGGAGTTCCAGGACCTGCTGAAGACGACAAATGTGGAAAGTGAGTTTCCAACTTCCTACAGATTTTACCTTTGGGTTGGTTTGACTAAAGATGTGATGGCAAAGCCATTCATTTTTCATCCCAGTCATGCCCAGTATTGCTTTCATTTTGGGGTTTTAATCTAAGTGAGGTTTGTTCATGTATGAATGCCTGCTGCTTTCATTGTTATCGAACAGAGCTTGGCTTTTGAAAGGAACATATTTGAAGGAAAGTCAAGTGGCGAGTGTCTCCATAGGTTTGCAGAGATATCATGGCACACTGGACATTATTAAAAGTTTGAATCATTGTAGCGGGTTGACTTGTGAAATGTGGGTTTTACATTGATTTACTTTTTTGAAAACATGACAGTGTACTTTCTAATTAAAATTGGGGGTTATTGTTGTTATGGTCTATGCAAACTTTCTCCACTTGTTTTATAATGATCAAACTCATCTACTCTTCTCCACATTTTTGTCTATACTCACAATAAAAATTGTTTCACTATATCCTCAGAACTGCGCTGTTATTTTTAGTGGGCTTCCCTGCATGGAGTCAGAAGGAGGTGACATCTTGTCCATTTCCTCAGGCAGCAAAACATCTTAGGCCACCCCGTTCACTGGCAACACTGGGAAGAGAGTGTCACTTGTTCAGAAGGCCCTAATGTATAACTGAATAAGTGAAATGTGGTTAAGTCGAAACAGATATATGAGTTCTGCTGATACTGGGGTCATAGTGTATAGGCAAAACACAGCTGAGAAAAGTCAAGGCCAATCTATCTAGACTCTGGATACATAACAAAACAAGATTAGGTAAAGGTTGTCCCCTGACATTAAGTCCAGTCATGTCTGACTCTGGGGTGTGGTGCTCATCTCAATTTCTAAGCCGAAGAGCCAGCGTTGTCCATAGACACCTCCAAGGTCATGTGGCCAGCATGACCACAAGATTAGCTGCCATTTAATAGCATTGACAAGTGCATCCATTTTCATTCTAAAGCAGTGGTTCCCAACCTTTTTTGACCAGGGACCACTTGACCAGGGTCCACTCTCCAACATTAGTACCAAAAGGGTTACAAATCAGTTTTTGGTCAACTTTAGACTTGGTTATTTGGGGTGCTGATTTAGAAAATTACATTGGATAGACCACATCAGTTCTAGTTTCTGATACAGAACATGTGCCATCCAGTAGACGCCATCTGCTCGCCCACAGAAAACCATATTTAATAAGCCTCAGCACTATGAGAGGGTTTTGCAAGACTGGTCGCTTTCGTTGCAATGGTGTAGTAAAGGTGAGGCCGAGGACCATATTTTAGTACTTGTGGACCTCTGGTGGCCCACGGACCACAGGTTGGGAAACACTGTTCTAAATAAATGACTGCCTTTCACCCCGATAGCCAGAAATATAGGATTGGAACAACAACTTGGATTCATCACCACCCCTTCCTTGATGTCCTTCTCTGATTCATTATCTGAAACGTAGACAAGAGTTACACTCTCTTTCACTGCATATATCTAACTATCCTTATCAATAAACCTTAAATTAATCTGCAATAAGAATATCAGATCTGGCAGATCAGAGGGCTTAACCAGGCATTTCTGCCCTCCTTGAGCCATATGTCAAGGATAGGAAATGTATAACTTTCCCATCATCACTGACTCACTGAGTATACTCACTACATTTGATGAGAGTTGAACATAACAGTGATTTGTTCTTTCTTCCTGCCCTAAAGGTTTAGGTAGGTGTTTAAAAATTCAGTTGAAAAAACTATGCATTGTAACACATGCCTAAACTTTAACATTGCAGAAGGCGGCATGGTGAACTTCAACAGCTTCATGGTTGCCTTGGGGAAAACACAGATCTTCACTGAACTTGCAAGTGAGCAGATTACATTGATATGCATAAGTTTGGGTATTTGGAAAGGGTATTTATCGATGGAAAACTCCACTCCCAATAATTATACTTGTATTTGCTTCAAACCAGTAGTGCTGGGTCCCACTGCTGCATAATTATTCTCTTACGTTGTTTTTAAATAGGCGTTGGAGGAAATGTCTGCATTAAGGGGAGACTTAAGAGTAGAGCTTGACTTTTTTTTCAGTTACATGTTATTGTTATTAAAAGATGACTCCTTACACTGCATTTTAGGAATTCTATAATTTTTTAATTTCTATAATTTTATTAATGAGATTTTAATGCACTGTTGATTATACTTACATCATTGTATTTATACTTATGTTTTGTTGTTTGCCTGTGGCATGTGGAGTGCTTCTGTGAGCTGCCCCAAGTCCCTTTGGAGATGTGGTGGCAGGGTACGAATAATAATAATAATTATTATTATTATTTATTTATTTATTTATTTATCGTGTCATCAGCAACCATACCATTGTATTACATTTCTAACAGAACAAAACAAACAGATTATAAAAAAACCCCACAGATTTTGCAAACTTGGTAGTTGATTAAATGTCCTTTGACCAGTATCTGGCCACTTGGAGTGCCTCTGGCGTTGCCGCAAGAAGGTCCTCCATTGTGCATGTAGCAGGGCTCAGGGTGCATTGCAGCAGGTGGTCAGTGATTTGTTCTTCTCTGCACTCGCATGCCGTGGATTCCACCCTGTAGCCCCATTTCTTAAGATTGGCTCTGCATCTCGTGGTGCCAGAGCGCAGTCTGTTCAGCGCCTTCCAAGTCGCCCAGTCTTCTGTGTGCCCAGGGGGGAGTCTCTCATCTGGTATCACCAACGGATTGAGGTGCTGGGTTTGGGCCTGCCACTTTTGCACTCTCGCTTGCTGAGGTGTTCCAGCGAGTGTCTCTGTAGATCTAAGAAAACTATGTCTTGATTTAAGTCGTTGACGTGCTGGCTGATACCCAAACAGGGGATGAGCTGGAGATGTCTCTGCCTTGGTCCTTTCAGTATTGGCTGCTACTTCCCGGCAGATGTCAGGTGGTGCGATACCGGCTAAGCAGTGTAATTTCTCCAGTGGTGTAGGGTGCAGACACCCTGTGATAATGCGGCATGTCTCATTAAGAGCCACATCTACTGTTTTAGTGTGGTGATAATTATTATTATTATTATTATTATTATTATTGCATTACTTTATGACCAATGTATTACCTTTTATTGCTTTACATTATTATTATGAAAATATGAAAATGGTCAAAAATACCCTTCCAAGCATTTCATTAAGAATAATAATGTTTATTTCACTAAGATCAATAGCCCTGTATGCTGTGCAAAAAGAGCGATGGCTTTCACAGTCATCATATAACAACAACAACAACTTTATTCTTATATCCCACCACCATCTCCCTGAAGGGACTCAGGGCAGCTTACATGGGGACTAAGCCTAGCATAAAACAAGAATTACAAGGTCAAACAGAAATTAAAAACATATGACAATAAACAATATAATTAAAACAGTTTAAAAAATCAGAATAGTAACACCATCATAAAAATATATACACAAGTGTTATATATATATTTATTTATTTGATCAGTCATATGACCATTTCAAAATAAAACACGAGTAAAAAACAAGGCAACAAGGTGATAAGTCAGACTCTTATTTTCCTGGTTCTTCTTTCAGGAAATCTGCTCTTTTCTTAATAGCTTTCAAAATAAAAAGGCTTACTCTGATTATGCTGGATCTTTCCTGCCCTTGCAAGAGGGATGTCAGAATATCATTTCTGTTGGGGGACCTGCAGTTGGATAATATTGGATGTAAATATCTGTCTCGCAGTTCGGTGTATGCTGGACAGTCAATTAAGAAATGTTCAATGTCTTCCACTGTTTGTTCTCCCCAGACGCAGAATCTCTCACTTCTTGGGATGTTACAGTAACGCCCGGTTTGCACCATAGTACCGAGTTGTTCAAACCTAGCCCTAGTATATATTCTTCTTAAGGGTAGAGGAAGTGGAATAGTTAGGTAGTGCTCTAAATGAATATTCCTTTTGTGGGAAGCTAAAAACCTTGTGGCTGAAGACCTACCTATGCTCTCTAGGTCCAGCAAAAATATATACAATATAAACAACCAGCAGCTAGAAAAAGTGGGTGTGTTCCTATTCAAGAGGGCAGGGCAAGGGCTGTGCAAAATGCAGACTATAAGGCTGGGGCTGGGAGTAAAGTGCTGAAAAAACCAAAACAATATGTTATCTTTTTAAAGGGGTTTTCTCTGCATTATTCCAGAAGAGATGCAGAAAAGATGACACTGTAACAAACTACTCCCAAACCCTGCTTTTAAAATGCACTACTAAAAATAAAAAGGACAATTATGATTTATCTAGGAGAAAAGGTGTGCCTCCTGTGCTGAATTGGTCCTGACCCCGACTTGGCAGAGATCGGCCAAATTAATCCTTTATCTTATCATCATACATGTTTAGCTGTTTTTAAAATGTCCCAGTTTTTCTTTCCTCCTCCCGCTTTCCCCCTTTATCCTCATTTTACTTCAGTTGCCAATTTTTAGATGCCAGGAACTACTTGGACTGCCCCTCTTTGATTTTTTTTTTAAAGAAGTTTATTAAATTTTATATAAGATACAGCGAAAGAGTGAGAACAATAAAGTATAGAAAAGTGAAGAAGAGAGAAAAAAAGAAAGCATAGACAAAGCCCTAAAATTCATTCTACAAAAATGCACCCACACAAAAAACAAAAAGCAAAAAAAAGAAAGAAAGAAAGGAAAAAGTGATATGAATTAATTGACTTTTTTGTTAAAGAAAAATACAGGCAAGATAATAAAAACAATGAATTGGGACGATCTTCATGACTATCTGGTCAATTTGGGAAAATAAAAAACAAGAAAGACAATTTTATTATGTTAATAAAAAAATTAATATTTTTGAGTAATAAGAAAATATAACCTAAGAAGATGGAATGGAAGTCACTTTTTTTCTCCCTCTTTCAAACTTTAGAACAGGGGTCCTCAAACTTTTTAAACAGAGGGCCAGGTCACAGTCCCTCAAACTGTTGGAGGGCCAGATTATAATTTGAAAAAAAAACAAAATACAAAAATGAATGAATTCCTATGCACATACGTATCTTATTTATAGTGCAAATAACACTTAAAAACAATACAATAATTAAAATGAAGAACAATTTTAACAAATAGAAACATATTAGTATTTCAATGGGAAGTGTGGGCCTACTTTTGACTGATGGGATAGGATTGTTGTTGTTGTTGTGTGCTTCCAAGTCATTTCAGACTTAGGTTGACCCTGAGCGAGGGCCAAGTAAATGACCTTGGAGGGCTGCATCTGGCCCTTGGGCCTTAATTTGAACTTAAATGTTTAAGTTCAAATTAAATTTGAACTTAAATTTGAACTTAAAGTAGCAGCCAAATTAAATTTGAACTTAAATTAGAACTTAAATGTTTACGAGTCTACTTTCATTTTCTAGGTGACCAGCTGAATTTCTTCATATGTTCTTTATCACCCTCTTTCTATATTTGGTGGCATCGGTGATTGTGGCAGTCCTATTTTTCTATTCTATGATTGAAATTCTTGGTAAACAAATAGGCTTTGATTTTATATCAAAATATTGCTATGCCGGTATCAGTCACCCATACATTGGAAGTTTATTGCACAATCTAGGTTCCATAAATGAGTAGGCTCTTGTGTTATAATAATGAAATCCAGTTGCACACATTTGTGACTTTGCAGTGCTGAAGAATGCCACCCAAGCCATTGAGAAGATTGAAGGAGACAAGATGATTGTGCATGATCTCCCTTTCTTTGTGAGAAACATGGGGATCAGCCTGTCTGACCAAGAATTTGAGCAAGCGCTAAAACAGGTCCCAATAGATGGTAAGACCCTGCAGAGAAATCTTTTCATTTACATCCCTGGAATGCCCAGCCAGCACTGAAGCAGAAAGACGGTTTTCTTTTTCTTTGTGTAAAAAACTGCAGCAGACTGCAGAAAAACTACAAAACCTGTTGCCATGTTTTACACTGAAAATCCATGCAGTTTTGCCATTTGATTTAGTTTCAGCTCATGACAAATCCTTTTTCTAGATTACAAATTTAGGCTTTCAATTGTGGAAGAAGCATATTATGTACTTTCGCTGCACTGCATGGACAAAAATGAAAGTAGAAGGATTTCCCATAATGATAAGTCTAGCACTCCAAACCTTGAACTGCCTGATTTGACAAAGAAAGTCCCAAGGAGGGTAAAATTACTGCCACGAAATTTGCAAGGAAAGCCAGCCAATGATCAATATCAGCTTAAGAGCTGATTTATAAGGGACTATTAATTACAGAAGGATTTATTCGTTTGATAGCGTAGCGTTTACTATACTTTGCTTATTGGAACAAGCAAAGTATAACAGATTTGATGTTTCTTCTCTAGAGGCACAAATCTTGATAGGTTACATTAGTAAGGTTTCATGAGTAACTTTAGGTACAGACTTTAAAAGGTTTCTGTAAGCAGATGTATCTTTCCTGGACAACTGTCCTAATAAAACAAATAAGCTAAAAGGCTTATTTAACAGAATTGGCTCCCAGCCAAACCCTGATTCTTAATATTAAAGAACCAGTCTTGCCTATATTTCTCTAACTATAGTATTTCTGATTGTTTTCCACACACCACAGGATCAACTACCTTCTCCTGTAACTCTTTGGTCACAGACTAGTACCCTGAATCCCCACCTAGAGATTTCAGTCTTCCCTGTAACTCTACCGGTCACAGACTGCCACTTTCAAACAGCTGCCCCGTGAAGTGACAGTTGGCTCCGCCCCGTTGCTATGGCAACTCAGCTCAAGCCAAACCAGCCACCATCTCTAACAAAATATAATCCTACATACTTACCATTTATTAACTACTGTTTAAACAACACATAACCATAAGAATAAAAGTTACACATCGTCACACCACTGTCCCATGTTTTCAGCTGCTTTGAAATGCCCTGGTTTCTCTCTATTCCTCTCACTTTCCCTCTTCATTCTCAGCTTACTTCAATTGCTGAAAACTGACTTGAAGGTGAAAATGTAGTTGGAACTTGGGCCCCTTCCACACAGCTGAATAAAATCCCACAATATCTGGTTTGAACCGGGATATATGGCAGTGTGGACTCATAACCCAGTTAAAGCAGATAATCCAGTTATAACACAGCCATATAACACTGAATTCTTATTCATTTACTTCATTTATATGCCACTTTTCTCAGCCCTTGGGCGACTCAAAGCGGTTAACAATAGCAAAATTCAATGCTCAACATCATAAAAACAGATAAGTCGGCCATAGCAGAGCACCTGATGAACCAACCTGGACACAGCATATTATTTGAGAACACAGAAATGCTGAATCACTCTGACAACCACCATGTCAGACTGCACAGAGAAGCCACTGAAATCCACAAGCATGTGGACAATTTCAACAGAAAGGAGGAAACCATGAAAATGAACAAAATCTGGCTACCAGTATTTAAAAAAACCTCTAAAATTACAATAGCAAAACAAACAATCAGGCACATCTAATCACCTCTCAACAAAAGATTGCCCCGGGCACTGCCAGGCCATCAAGGTGGTCAGTTGAAACATTCACACCTAGCTCCAACAGACAAGAGTTCTTTGTCCCACCCTGGTCATTCTACAGATATATAAACCCACTTTCCTAGTTCTAATAGACCTCATTACCTATGAGGATGCTTGCCATAGATGCAGGCAAAACGTCAGGAGAAAATGCCTCTAGAACATGGCCATATACCCAAAAAACCTACAACAACCCAATAATAAAAACAGTTAAAAAACAATTAAAACAATGGCATAATAAACAATCAATTAAACATAACAATAACATCTCATTAGCGTCTCATAGGTAGAATCAAGATTTTGCGATGGAAGGGCCCTCAGTGACTAGGGTGGAGAGGACAGAATGGAGGGCAATATACCCTTCTTGTAGTTTCAAGAAAAGGAAGCTATTGAATCCTCTTCTGCTTATTCGCTCATCCTTATTAATTCCTTATTAATAACTTTTACCATCCTGTTCACACCTGTTTTTTCTCAAATATATGCATACAATTATTTCTTGCAGGTAGCGGGAAGGTAGTTGTGAAAGACTTCATTAAAGTTCTTATTGACATCCCACATTTCTCAGAACTGTCCGGTGAGTGAGACTTTTTGTTAAAGCAGGCAAGCAGACGTGGCATTGCAATAATCCTATTGAAATTGACCTGTGGGATATGCTTAATTTGTCTGAGTTTGTAAAAATAACAATAAAATTGGAGTAATTTCAAGCAGACCGATGAAGCAGCTCAATAAAATCATTGTAGATGGGATCACAATGTCACAATTACAAAATAATAATAATACCCGGAACAAGCTGTACTATCCATTGATATCTCCTGATATCGAGAATCTTAGATAGACATTGAATCACTGCTTCTCCAAAAGCTCCAGTCAGTACTACTTGATAAACTATGAAATGAAGAGTGTATCTATAGAATGAATGCAGTTAGATACTACTTTAACTGGCATGTTTCAATGCTGTGGAATCATGGGAGTTGTAGTTCCACAAGGCCTTTAGCTTTCTCTGCCAAAAAATGCTGTTATTTCACCAAATTACTCCATAAGTTAAGTAAAGGTTTTCCCCTGACATTAAGACCAGTCGTGTCTGACTCTGGGGGTTGGTGCTCATCTCCATTTCTAAGCCGAAGAGCCAGCGTTGTCCGTAGACTCCTCCAACATCATGTGGCCAGCATGACTGCATGGAGCACTGTTACCTTCCCGCCGGACTGGTACATATTGATCTACTCATATTTGCATGTTTTCGAACTGCTAGGTTGGCAGAAGCTGGGGTTGACAGCAGAAGCTCACACCACTCCCTGGATTCGAACCTGTGACCTTTCAGTCAACAAGTTTAGCAGCTCAGCAGTTTAACCTACTGTGCCACCGGGGGCTCCGAAGTACACCATAGCATAGAAACATTGCAGTTAATGTGTCAACCTGCACACATTCTACAGTGTATATGCTCCGTATGATAAAAATAGAGGAAGAAGAGAAGTTCGTGATTCAGCCTGAATAGAGCCACTAAATTCAATGAGACTTAAAATAGGCATGGTGAACTCAAGTCCCATAGATGTCCATGTGTTTACTTTAGCTATGGATTTATCTGGATTCAACCCACTATGGGCATTTCTTGTAAATGAATTAGAGTAGTCCTTGGTTTTATAGGGTAGAGACTAAAGATAAAACTGTCACATATATTGTAGCCATTCTTGGGGAATTATGCTATATTATCTTAGGTACTTTGTCCAATGCATGTTACCTTTAGTATTGTATATACACATGTATGAATCAACCCCATGTATAAGTGAAGGGCTGGTTATCAGGCCAAAATTATGGATCTTGATATGACCCATGGATGGGGAGGGGGAGCACCAATGCTACCTCAGGGAAATAGCCACTATAGGCTACCTCCAATTTTTCCCTGTCCAGGAATTCAATGTCTTTTCACAAAGGAAAGAGTAGAGAGTGTTGGCGGATCTTGCATTTCACCACTATACCTACTGAAGTGGATGGTTCATTTTTTGATAAGAGTTAAAGTTCAGTGCTCATAGTGGCCCATAATAAGTCAGCCTGAATTATTTGGGTTGATATTTTGGACAAAATTTCCAGACTTATACATCAGTATATAGGGTAATTCAATTTCATCTTCAAGGAACATGTGCACAGGCTGGTTTACCTGTGTCTCAATGAGAAAATAGTCAATTAGACAATGATTCCAAGGCTGACAATGAGGCCCAGAACTCAGTTTTTAATGTTTTTGTTTCCATACACCCATTATTAGTTCCCATAAGCAAAACTCAGCTTTCTTTTTTTCCCCTCAGTGCTAAAGGATGCAATTAAAGCTGTCAGCAATATTGAAGGAAATAAGGTTTCTCTGAAGGACCTCAAGCCCACCCTCAGGAACATGGGCATCCGTTTATACCCACAGGAATATGAGGCGCTAATTCAGACAACTCCCACTGACAGTGAGTATTACTAGGAGACTCTCTTGGGGGACTGTGGTTTTGGTCTTGTCTTCCCAGCCTTTTAGTGTTGCCATGCAACAGGAAGTATAAATACACTGTGCCTTGTAATTAAATGTGTTGTTCATTATTGAGAAAAGGTCTTGGATAGAAGCAAGACTTCCAGTGGAATCAGGACTTACAGCTTGGAGCTAAGCTACATTATGCTCAGGTGTACAATTATCTCACTGAAAAAATGCACTCTCAGACTCCTTATTTTATCCCTAATTCTGTTACAATGCATAGGTTTCTTCCTCTAACTTGTTCCAGCACTGACTGCAACATCTTTCAATTTTTCAGAGGAAGGGAATGTTGACATTGAGCAAGTGAAAATGAAAATAGCCAAAATAGAACGTTTTTCAGAAATGGAAGGTGAGTAGAAAGAGAATTGTAAAGAGAAGAGAAATCTTGCATCAAATAGTACAGATTCAACATCCTTCCTAACTCCAGGTCCAGCCCCCCCCCCCCCCCATTCTCTCAGGCCCCTTCTACACTGCCATTTTTATTTATTTATTTATTTATTTATTTATTTAGAACTTTTATATCCCGTTCTTCTCTACCTCTGTGGAGGGACTCGGAACAGCTAACAACAAAAATTAAATGCTAGAAAATAAATAACAATTTAAAACAACATACATAATGCAATAAGTTAAAAATGCATATAAGTTAAAAATACATATAAAAACAATTTGCCAACTCAATCCACACATTGTGGTCCAATAGCTCTTAGTCTTTACTGGTACCAACCATCTTTCTGTGAATGCTTGATTCCAAAGCCAGGATTTCACTTGCTTCCTGAAGGTCAAGAGGGAGCGGGCAGACCTAACCTCATTCGGAAGAGAGTTCCTAGCTGGGGGGCCACCACAGATAAGGCCCTATCTCTCATCCCCACAGGGCCTTCTCTGTGAGGGTTCCCCGGCTATGAAAGGTGGCAGGACCAAGAGCAGGGCCCCTCTGGAAGATCTTAAAACCCTTGATGGTTTATAGGGGGGAATACGTTTGGACAGATAAACTGGGTCGGAACCGTAAAGGGTTTTGTAGGTTAAAACCAGCACTTTGAATTGTGCTTGGAAGCTAATTGGCAGCCAGTGAAGCTGGCGTAACAAGGGAGTTGTGCACTTTCTGTACCCTGCTCCTGTGAGCATCTTGGCTGCTGAGTGTTGGACTAATTGGAGCTTCCGGGCAGTCTTCATAGAGTGCGTTGCAGTAGCCTATTCGGGATGTAACCAGAGCATGGACCACTGTAGCCAAGTCAGACTTCCCAAGGTATGGGCACACAAGCTTTAACTGTGCAAAAGGCTCCCCTGGCCACTGCCGAGACCTGTGGTTCCAGGCTCAGCGATGAGTCCAGGATCACTCCCAAGCTGTGAACCTGCGCCTTCAGGGGGAGTGTAACCCCATCAAGCACGGACTGTAACCCTATGCCCTGTTTGTCCTTGTGACTGACCAGGAGGACCTCTGTCTTGTCTGGATTTAGTTTCAATTTGTTCACTTTCATCCAGTCCGTTACAGTGGCCAAGCACCAGTTTAGGACTTGAACAGCCTCCGTAGTAGCAGGTAGGAAGGAGTGACAGAGTTGGACATCATCTGCGTACAGATGACACCGCACCCTGAAACACTGGATGATCTCCCCCAACAGCTTCATATAGAAGTTAAACAACATAGGGGACAGTACTGAACCCTGCGGGACCCCACAGTACAATGGCCATGGGGCCGAGCAGGTGTCCCCTAACAACACTTTCTGGGAGTGGCCCTCAAAGAAGGATACTGTGGTCGACAGTATCGAATGCCGATGAGAGGTCCAGCAGAACTAACAGGGACACACTCCCCCTGTCTAGCTCCTGGCGTAGATCATCCACTAAGGCAACCAAGACTGTCTCAGTACCATGTCCTGGCCTAAAGCTAGACTGCACCAGATCTAGATAATCTGTGTATTTCAAGAATCCCTGAAGTTGTGAGGCCGCCACACATTCCAGGACTTTGCCCAAACAGGGGAGATTGGAAACTGGCTGATAGTTGACAAATTGAGTGTGGTTCAGTGATGGTTTTTTCAACAGCGGTTTTATAACAGCTTGTTTTAAGCTGGCTGGAATGTTGCTTTCCCAAAGGGAGGCATTACCCACCACCTTCACCCACTCTGCCAAACCTCCTCTGGCTTCCTTTACTAGCCAGAATGGACAGGGGTCTAGGATGCATGTGGTTTGATAATCCAGATTATCAAAACAGATAACCCATATTATCTGCTTTAATCTGGATTGTCTGAGTCTACACTGCCATATAATCCAGTTCAAAGCAGATAATCTGGATTTTATATAGCGGTGTAGAAGGGGCCTCAAACTACCTGATTTGCCAAAGAAAGTCCCAATTAATCCCCCATCACCCCCATGTTTTCAGCTGTTTTTAAAATGTCCTGCTTTCTCTCTATTCCTCCCACTTTCCCTCTTCATCCACAGCTTACTTCAGTTGCTGCAAACTGTGTTCAAAGAGTTCAATCCATTTGAATATATTTTGCAGGAATTTTTTTAAAAAAACATGCTGAGGATATGCATTCTTTTGCTATAAAATACAATTTTCCAAGCCCTGTGCCGAAATGATTCAATATGCTTTCATGGTTTTGATATGTATCAAATATTCTACTCCTAGCCAACAATTTGCTGCCACCAATAAGCCATTTAAAACAAAAAAATGGATGTATTATATTTTGGAAACAAGTGCCACATTTAGAATATGCTGGAGAAGACGTTGGGGCCCACTTTATCTCATGTGCACATTGATATGTACTGGACAATCAATTTCCAATTAAAACTATAAATGGGATGATCACAGTCCAAGTGTAGCTGTTATTCCCAAAACTCCCCCACTTCAGTTCCCGATGTGTGAGGAAGTATTGTACACCAGCTTTTAAAAGTCCATAAGGGCTTCATAAATTAGGAAGCATTTTGAGAAGAACCAAAGGTAATGCTTTCAGTTAGGTCTAGAATGGGACTTGTCCAAGGTGCTGAATCTATCTGCTAAATAGGGACATATTCTGCCCCAAATCAGCACATCTTTTTGCATAGAAATATAATTCTTCCTCTATTCTAAACCACATTTTCCCCATATAATCTCTGAAAATGGTATACGCCTTAACATGATAGGTGTCTCTCTCTCTCTCTCTCTCTCTCTCTCTCTGGTTCTGAAATTAGTGTGCGTCTTGTTACAGTAAGTTGTAGCAGGATCAAGTGTGTGTTAAAGAAAAACTTTATGATGTTAATTATTATGTGCAGCTGGTAATGTAGGTCAGCTAGCATGTTTGGGCCACACCCGGTGGGGTATAATTATATGGGTTTTAGAATACAGTTTGGAGAAGTAATATGCTGCTCTGAAGGAGATGCTGTAATGCTGCTGTGCTCTAACAAGTGATGCTCTTTGCTCTGGTGGAATAGCTATTTACTCAATGTTTATGTTTTGCTCTCTTATTTGAATGAAGATGAAGAAGCCTTATTCTGTGTTACTTACAAGGACTATGTAAGTTTGTTGCACTGTTTGATTTTGTATGCAACACTGCAGTTGTATTGCCCCTGCTGATAAGAGTAAAGTTTTTTTTCTGTTCCTTTTTCCTCTTGTCTGTGTTCTATTGCATGGGACTTGGCTAAAATCCGCTTCTGCACAAGACGTCTTACAATAGATGACATCTTGGAATCAATGGAATGTGGTAGTGTTTTCTGTTCAGTAGTGTAGTTTTTATTCTCTGCAATACATGCATACTTCTCTGAAAATGGTATGTGCCTTAACATGATAGGTGATCTCTCTCTCTCTCTCAATCTCTGTATTTTGACACAATAAAACAATGGTACATTCATGTTTTGCTCATAATTAAGTTACACCATGAAATAGCAGTCCAGGATTTTCCTCAAGGTTTCCTAAAATTCGAAAAACACATTTTCCTATGATTCATGCTATGGATTTACCATCCCTTCACTAAAAACACCAAGTCTATGAAATACACAAACATACACACATGTTTTTCAAGGCAACTCTCCTGCCTTGAAATTCTTTCCCCTCATACTGATAGAAAAGGATCAAAGCTTTGAGATCTAGGAACCCAGAACATAATCATGGAAGTATCTATAGTACAAGATAGAGGAGGCACTGACTGAATGGCTTTGCAAGAGTAAGTCTTTAAATAAGGTTCATTTTTTCTTTTTCCATGCAGTTCTGAACAACACCGTCAAGGCCTTTAGTCAGTTTGCAGATGGGAAAGTGAAGGTTTCAGACATAGAGAAGTGCCTCAACAATATTGGGGTCTATCTGACCCAATCAGAACTGGCACAAGCCAAAAAGTCTCTGAAAATCTCTGGTGAGTATTTGTCTTACCTGTGATTCCCCCCCCCCCAACTGCCAAAATACAAAGGCTGCAAATGGAAAGGCATATCACATGCAATATTTTCCAGAATTTTTTGTAAAGTGGCCAGCAGAAAACTGAAAGCTTTGCTCATCACATTTTTATTTAAAGAACACTTTTTTATTTAAAGAACATTTTTATTTAAAGAACATGGGGGCATAAAATTAAGGTGTAAATTGAATGGATAAGACCAACTAAAGTAGATATTTATTTATTTATTTGAAGTGTCAGGGCAACCAGTCAATTACATTACATTTCTAACAGAACAAAGCAAACAAACAGACAAAATGCAAAATTTGTGAGTTTGGTAGTTGATTAAATGTCCTTTGACCAGTAGATGCATTGAACAAAGGGTCCTCAAACAGCACATTTGATTATTTTTGAGGCTATTTTGTTTCTGGTGCATTACTTTTTTAAAAAAATAAACAAAGGTATAGTAGCTGAATAGTAGCTGGAAGCAAGCAAGCAAGCAAGCAAGGAATACTGCAGGGTTACAAAAGTCATCAGCCTCTATGGTCAATAATTCTGTAATATTTATGCATTGGGAATAATTGTTTAATCCAGTTACACCTAATACATAGACATGGCAGAATTCCCTAATGTAGTGATAACTGAGCTGGAAGCAAGGCATTAAAAGCTAGATGCAAGGGGCCGTGGGTGGCACAATGTGTTAAACCCTTGTGCTGCTGAACTGCTGACCTGAAGGTTGGCAGTTCGAATCCGCAGGACAGGATAAGCTCCCGCTGTTAGCCCTTGCTCATGACAACCTTGGCAATGCATGTTTGCCTATGTCTGTTTATATGCTGTAATCCACTATGAGTCCCCTCGGAGAGAAGGGTGGCATATAAATAGCGTTGTTGTTGTTGTTACGCATTGGGAAACTGCCTTAATGAATGCACCATACTTTGTGTGTTGTGGTGATTCTGTGCAAAAGTGACCAGAGTTAATGGGTTCAGAAGCCAATGTTTTTTGCACTCTGGGATGTTTTTGGAGCAACCAAAAATACTCCAAAATGGAATTGTTCAGAATTTCCCTTCTATTTTGAAAAAGGGATATCTTATATTAAGTGTCGGGGGGGGGGGGGCTGAAACCTGTTTGAAAATGGATTATTGCACTTGGACATGCCCAAAGACAGCAATTTTCTTTTTTTGCTATAGAAAAAAATGTTTAAAATAATCTGACAGCTGAAGCTTTGATGCAAAGCCACACTTTGCCCACCCTGCATTAGGGACTTTATTTCCTTTATACCTATAGCTTTCATTAAAGGTACGTTATTTTATTTTCACATTAAAGAAAGAGGCTTATAGTTGAGACTTACCTAAGGAGGTCTAGTAAGCACATGTGCGCATCCACTGCACATGATTATTGACAAAATGGAATGCAAAACATTCCCCTTTCTCAAAAGAAGGTTGGCCAGAAAGGGATCTTATGGGGAACTGATTTGATTATCAGGCCCTTCCACACAGCCCTATATCTCATAATATCAAAGCAGAAAATCCTACATTATCTGCTCTGAACTGGAATATATGGCAGTGTGGACTCAGATAACCCAGTTCCAAGTCGATATTGTGGGATAGTCTGCCTTGATATTCTGGGGTATAGGGCTATGTGGAAGGGCCTTCAGGGGAGGTATATGTGTTGTAAGACACTATTCAAAAATATTCAGGGGAATAGCTGTTTTAATATGTTGCAGCAGCAGCAACGAAACTTAAGGTAACTTAAAAACTAACACATTTTATTTGCCATCATCTTTTTGTGGACTCTGCTCAGTTCTTCAAATGCACTGAGTCTCTCATTATGCAATGATCAGCTAATTGTTTGGATTTCTTTTGTAGCTGATGGGACTTTAAATGTCATTGAAATGATCTCAATTATGAAAGGAACCAGCAAGTTCAAAAATTATTCAGGTAAGATCTTGTTCTTCTTCCAAATTAAATTGTGTTAGAAGCACCTCATTAGACATCTGAATAGTTTATATTAGTAAAAGCTTGGTTTTAGTGGACCAGTGAGTATGTGTTGTGTTTTTGAGGACAATTTAGATAGCACCTCTAAAGTCCAGAACAAACCTTATTATCACCATAGAGCTGATGTGGAAGATACAGATGCCACTCTTTTAAAAATTTTGCTTAGTATACCTTATATACTCATATAAGTTGACCACCTGTATAAGTGGAGCCAACATATGGATTTTTATATGACCTGTGAATAAGTTAAGAGTCATTCTAAGGAGAAGAGAAAACACTAATGCTGATTCACTGATTTCCGCCACCATTTCCCCACTCCCCAGGCATTTAAAAAGACCAGAAGTGGCAGAGAGAGTAGAGGGATCCAGTGCTGTTTTTAGGTTTTCCTGGGACAAACTAAGCTCTTGCCTTTTGCCATCTTACTTAGAGAAGTGGGTGGTTCCTTTTTGAAAAACATAAGAGTTCAGGTCCAGTGCTCACATTGCCCTATGGACAAGTTGAGCTCAGAGATTTGGGATTGATTTTTTTTATACCTTCCCGCCTTTGATTCACACACAAAAGCCACCTGCCCTGGCAGGTAGATCTGACACTGCATCAAAGAGCAGCTTAGGCAGTGCAAGGAAAGCCATGGGATAGCACACATTCAAAACCTGAGAGGTCTTCCTCACTTTGAAGGCCTGATAGTTTAATTCTCCAGTGCTTTACATCCTTCATAGCTGGCTTGCCCCCTCCTTTTGACATTATAGTTAAGCTGTTGGATTGTGTCACCAAGATTCCAGCCTAGCTCTCACACTGACATGATTTCTTTTTTAAAAGAAAACTATATTTTTAGACAGACTCTCACTTACATGCCCTACTAACAACCCTATTTTTCCGTCAGAAGCCTCTGTTAGTGTTGCTATATTACCTATTGATTTAGAGCAGGGGTTCTCAAACTGTGCTCCATGGAGCCCTTGGGGCTCCGTGGATGATAGTGAGGGGTTGTGTGCCACCGCACTACTTCCCACTTCCTCTTCTTTCAAATCCTGAGAAATGCAGGGAAATGCAGTTTTGAGCTGCCAGGAAAAAAACAGCAGCAGTAGCAGTGCACAGACCCTTTCTCCCCCACTTTCCTTGCTTCCAAAATCCTATTTCCTTCCCCTTGCTCAGGGAGTGCTTTGTGTTTTTCCTACATGGCAGAAGGATGTTGGATTGGATGGCCTCTGGCGTTTCTGCTGCTGCTGTTGTTGTTGCTGTTGTTATATTACTATTATTATTATTACAAAGACTGGGTAGCCATCTGTTGGGGGTGCTTTGATTGTGCTTTTCCTGCATGGCAGAAGGGGGTTGGACTGGATGGTCACTGCAGTCTTCCACTGAAATCCTGTTAAGTTTATGTTAGTTAAAATTGTTCTTCATTTTAAATATTGCATTGTTCTTTCTTCCCTTTTTTTGCATTGTATGAATTAGTTCACACAGACATTCTCTATCTATCTGCCATATAATATAATATAATATAATAAGGTAAAGATTGTCCCCTGACATTAAGTCCAGTCGTGTCTGACACTGAGGGTTGGTACTCATCTCCATTTCTAAGCCGAAGAGCCAGCATTTTCCTGTAGACATCTCCAAGGTCACGTGGCCAGCATGACTGCATAATTAATATAATATAATATAATATAATATAATATAATATAATATAATACAATACAATATAATACAATATATAAAATTTCTTGGGGCTCCACAAAAAAACATTTGCTTCAAAAAGGGCTTTGCGGCTGAAAAAGTTTGAGAACCCCTGATTTAGTATATTTACAAGGCTCTGTTCAAGACCGCAGAGTAAAATATCATCACAATATATTTTCTGGGTTACTTAGAAGAAGAAAAATAATGGCAGCCATCAGATGGAGCCTCAGAAGTGGACACTCTCCAAAAATCAGATTAAATGCCTCCCATTATGCAATCTATGCATGGGGTTCAAAGAGTTGAAGCATTTAAGGCCAAGCAAAGATAGCTTGGGCATTTGCCTTGCGTGCCTTACAGCATCACTTTCTGTAGGTTTGGATTCCTTTTTAATGGTGCATTATGGTTGTGAGTGTGAGGCAGAAAAAGTCATAAGTGTCATCACTTTGGGATCTGCCTGCACCCATTTCTGCACTCACTCTTTGGCATGTTTTCCTGGAGCCAGTGCAGTCATTGGAGCAAGAAACAAAACAAAACACCCACATCTTCCATCTCTGAAATAAAAGATGTTGTTTCTCTGCTTAGTTGAGGTCTGGCCCAAAGTGGTTGTCTGTAGTCAGGGGCGGCTCAACCATTATGCAAAGTAAGCATTTGCAGTATAGTTAATTTTGCCCAGGGGTGCTCTTGAGGCGCTCTTGGGGAAAAATAGACCTTGACATATGCGAGTTGTAGTTACTGGGATGTATAATTCACCTAAAATCAAAGAGCATTCTGAAATCCACCAATGATGGAATTGAACCAAATATGGCACACAGAACTCCCATGACGAACAGAAAATATATATCAATGATTGGTTGGGGGGGGGGGGCAAAATACTGTTTGCTTACTGTTGAAAATTACCTAGGGACGCCTCTGTCTGTAGTGATGTCTGAAAGTGAGAACCTTGGCAACTAAGCCTGACCTTAAATGTTGCTTCTACAGCTGTGCTGGAGGCCATCCTTGCTCTCAAGTTCATCAAAGAATACAAGAATATGGAATCAAAGCGTATGAAAAAGAAGCTGAATACTTTTGGCTTACAAATAGCTAATGAGGTGATCTCCCAGGTACTGACTTCAGCACACATGACTGGTAAGCATGCAAGGTAGCAGGAAGTGGCTGACGAACCAGGAAGTTCAGGAAGCAGGACACAAAGTATCCCTTACCTAAAATTCTTGGGACCAGAAATGTTCCATATTTCAGATTTTTTTTCCAGATTTTGGAATACTTGCATATTTATAATCAAATATTGTGGAGATGTCTAAATATGAATTTCATGTATGTGTCATACACATATTATATACAAAGACTGGAGGTAATTGTAAACATGATATTTTAAATCATTTTATGTATGGTATTTTAATAACCTTATGTACATTAAACTATCAAAAAGCAAATGGGTCACTATCTCCACCAACCTTGTGGCTGATTTAGGAGTATTTTTGATTTTGGAGTCCTGGGTAAGAGATGCTCGACTGTACTGAGTTTTGTAAAGCACCATGTACAGTTAATAGTATGATATTATTATTATTATTATTATTATTATTTCAACAGTAAAAGATTTCAGTTTTGCTTCATTTCTATAAAACATTTTTGTTAATATCTGAAGCCAATTTGAAAGCTCGTTGAGTTGAGAGAAGCTTCTGGTGTAACTATCAAACACCTTCTACCACTAATATAATTTCTGTTTCATAGATGTGTATGCTTGTGTGCCTTCAAGTCACCTGTCAACTTACGACAATGCCATGAATTTCATATGGTTTTCTTAAAGAAGGAATACTCAAGAGTGGTTTTGTGAGCTCCTTCCTCTGAAATGCCTAGAGCACTTGGTATTCATTGATCTCCCATACAAGCACTAACCAGAATTGAAATTGCTTAGCTATTAAGATCATGCAGGATATGGTGTCTTGCTTATCTACAAAGTTCAGTTTGTTCATTTTATCTCAAGGTCAAACTAATGTATCCCTTAAAAAAATTGCTCCTTCCAGTAGTGAAACATCTATTTCATCGTGTGGACGAGGGTTGAATGAAAAGTAATGCCTCCATCTTCGTAACTCCTGAACAGATGACAGTACTGGTATGCGGTAGGTACTAGCTTGTTCAGTACTCTCTCCAATATAGTTCCATTTTGGTGAGAAGAATGTGTGGGTCACATTATCACTTTGCTTGGCTATCAGAATATCTGTGCACAATGGGTACCCAGGATGCTGACGCCTGAAATGAAAGCGCACAGACTTGAAACTTCAGAGATTGGATCTCACCACCATATGACATCCTCCACAACAAGTGGAGGAGTGGGGAAGCAGCTCCTGCTGAACTCAAGGGCAAGTTTTGATGTTGATGCTGACATCCTCCATACAGTCCAGATTTAGCACTGTCTGTCTTCCATCTGTTCCTGATAAGGAAAGAAGATCTACGGGGACATCATTATGTTTCTGATGAAGACATTGAGAGAACTGTGAGATGCTGGTCACGGAAACAGAGTGTCGACTTCTTCCATGATGGCTTCAGAAAACTTGTTCATCGTTGGCAGAAATGTATCCAATTGTCTGGTGATAATGTGGAAAAGTGAATAGTGGCAGTTAAAGAGCACATTCTGAGGATTATTTCTGCCTTTGATTTATTAAAATATCCCCATCCAAACCCAAGTCACGAAGGTGGAGGCATTACTTTTCATTCAACCCTTGTATGTGTATTTATTTTTCATTAACATATCATGCTTTGTTTTGTAGATGGTTTTTAGAAAGTAAAGTTTAATTTGCAGCTCTAATAATTATTAAACCTGCAAATTAAACTTATGTTTACTTTCTAAAAACCATAAAAGGCTCATTTCTCTGATGAAATCCTCTTGTAGAAGGAAAAATTGGTTAGCCATCAGAAATATGCATTTTTCTTTAGTATCTAGTTTGAGCTGTACTGTAATGGTGATTTTTTAACATGTGATATTTTTTTTTTACACAATGTTTTCATTAGTTTTCATTTTCTCTTTTCGCTGTAACTTGCAGAAGCTGGGCAAGCAAAATTCAATGACTTCTTGAGAACTCTGATAAGGAGCCGA
Organism: Anolis sagrei; assembly: GCF_037176765.1. Taxonomy (NCBI): domain Eukaryota; kingdom Metazoa; phylum Chordata; class Lepidosauria; order Squamata; family Anolidae; genus Anolis; species Anolis sagrei. The sequence continues at coordinate 45,552,605 of NC_090026.1, read as the reverse complement.
CAGTTTAAGACATCCTCAGGTAAGAGGAACGACTTTAATAGAGTCAAACTTCTCTCTGGCAGTATGAGGAAGTCATCATTTTCAGTTTTTATTTTTATTGCGTTATACTGCGCATTTCCCCAAATAGTTGGAGGGCTTAGCATTACAGTTTTTTGTTTGTTTTTGATCACTGAAGAATTATGATATAATATTTTTCCCCTGTAGCTATAAATGTACAAACTATTGTCGAAGGCTTTCATGGCTGGAATCACTAGGTTCTTGTGGGTTTTTTCGGGCTATAGAGCCATGTTCAAGAGGCATTTCCTCAGAGGATGCTTGCCATAGATGCAGACGAAACGTCAGGAGAAATGCCTCTTGAACATGGCTCTATAGCCTGAAAAAACCCACAAGAACCTAATGTACAAACTCCGCATTTTGTAGAGCAAAATATACTCCCACAATCAGCAGATAGCAACACAGGATAGATGTGCCTTGCTGACATACCTTACTTGTCCAGTTTATATTCACTGTGCTTTATTGCATGCCTAACCTCTTCCTTTAACTCTGCAGCCTTAGCAGACGGTTTTAAAATACTTGCCAATTTAAAAGATGGAAGGATTGGTGTTGAGGATTTACAAGTAGTCATGAAGAGCTTCAACATGAACTTGTCCTCCAAAGATTTATCAGAGGCATTGGCCTTTTGTAGTGTTGATGGTAAGTAACTTTTGCACCTTAAGCTGTAAATGAAACTTATCTGGCAGCTGAGGATGATTTTTGTGTGTGCACGAGCATTTTATATTTATGTAATACATGTGTGTGTATATGTATATGTGTGTATGTGTGTGTGTGTGTGTGTATACACACACACACACATACACTAGTCGTCCCCTGCCACGCGTTGCTGTGGCACAGTCTGGTGATCTGGAAAATAAAGTAATGAGAAAGTGTTGGTTTCTAATATATGTAATTTCTTTATGTTTGTGGGTAAACAGTATTTCTTGCTGTTTCTTTGTCAGTGCTGATGTGGAGATTGTCTGGTTTGCCTACTCTGAAACAGGCAACATATCATTGTCCTACTTTAGGGGCCCCTTTCCAATCTATGATATTGTATCTGTGGTGTGTGAATCATATCTATTTATATCTATGGCTGGATGGCTCTTTGTCAGGAGAACTTTGATTATGTTTTCTTGTCCTGGTGAAGGGATTTGGACTGGATGGCCTTGAGTATTTTCTGTTGGTCATGAGGGTTCTGTGTGGGAAGCTTGCCCCAATTCTGTCGTTGGTGGGGTTCAGAATGCTCTTTGATTGTAGGTGAACTATAAATCCCAGTAACTGCAACTCCCAAATGTCAAAGTCTATTTCCCCCAAACTCCATTTGTGTTCATATTTGGACACATGGAATATTCATGCCAAGTTTGGTCCATATACATCATTGTTTGAGTCCACAGTGCTCTCTGAATATAGGTGAACTACAACACCCAAACTCAAGGTCAATGCCCACGAAACCCTTCTACTGTTTTCTGTTGGTCATGGGAGTCCTGTGTGTGCCACGTTTGGTTCAATTCCATCACTGGTGGAGTTGAGAATGCTCTTTGATTGTAAGTAAACTATAAATCCCCTCAAGTACAACTCTCAAATGACAAAATCATTTTTTTTTAGTGATGATCACTCCTTGGGTTAGTAGGTTTCTTGTGGCCAAATTTGGCGGCAATTCGCCCAGTGGTTTTTGAGTTATGTTAATCCCACAAACGAACATACATATACATGTTGTTGTTCATTCGTTCAGTCGTCTCCGACTCTTTGTGACCTCATGGACCAGCCCACGCCAGAGCTCCCTGTCGGCCGTCACCACCCCCAGCTTCTTCAAGATCAGTCCAGTCACTTCAAAAATAAAAATAAAAATAAAAATGTAATGTTCATTTGTGGTATTCACAGAACACAAAAACCACTGGGGCAATTGGCACCAAATTTGGACACAATACACCTAACAACCCAATGTATGTCCTTCACTCAAAAAAATTTATTTTGTCATTTGGGAGTTGTAGTTGCTGGGATTTATAGTTCACCTACAATCAAAGAGTATTCTGAACCCCACCAACAATGGAATTGAACCAAACTTGGCACACAGTTCTCCCATGATAGAATTGGGCCAAACCTCCCACACAGAACCCCCATGACCACCAGAGTGGGCCACAGCAACGTGTGGCAGGGGACAGCTAGTATATATATCTCAAATTCCTGTTTTGTGGGAGAGAAGAGATCTTTAACCTACACAATCTTGTTCTGTTTTGTCCATCTCTGCTCCACTTTCAGACAACAAGACAGTAGATCTGAAGGACTTTCTCAGAGGAGTGACTCATACTAGTACTTTTCTTACTAATCCAGGTAAGTGAACATATCTCGCTCAAAATGGCTTGGGTGATGCATAGCTACAAGATTCTGAGCTAATAAGTGGTTTCCTTCTACAAAAGATAGAAAGAAATATCTACCCCAATTTCTGGAGAGGTGTATGTTGCACCGGGAAAAGGTTTAGAGAGGGTGATGTGACATAAGAGGACACAGGCAAAATGAACTGTGAATGGGGCATGTAATCCTACAAATCTGAATGCCACCTGGTTAGGGAAAGCTGCATTAGATTATTCTACTGTGTCTTGTTGATCTTGGAAACTGTGTTTTGACAGAACTGCAGCTGACTTGTATAGCTCTGAGCAAACTCCAAGGGGACCAGTTAGACCTCTATGCTCTTGAGTCTACCCTGAGCAGCATGGATCTTCCAGAGGCAAATGAGTTGCTGCAAGAAGTGATGAAGACAGCCCAGGTTGATGGTAAGCTTTCCAAATGGCACATGAGACTTCCCTCAGACATTGAGAAATGATTTTCCTGTATTCTTCAGAGTTAGGAAATGTTGACAGTTTGACTACAGCTCTCAGAATCCAAATAAGATTTTTCCCCCAAGCTCTTCTTTTATCTGATCTACATTTTGTGTTGCAGGTCATGGCAAGGTGAATTTCAGAGAATTCATGAGGATTTGTGTTGTTGTACCAGAGCTCCCAAAAGCTATTGGTAAGGAAAATGTTGAATTTTAGTTTTCTGTTAACTGAATGCAAATTGTGAGATCTCTTCCTTTGGATTTGGATTCATTGATTAGGCTACAGAAGATCTAAAGAAGATAGATCCTCTGTAGCCTAATCAATGAATCCAACTCTTCCCCTTGAGACGCTTCATAGTCAGATATGATTATCAATTGAATGATTATTTTGCTGATACTTTGGGGTTTTTAATGCAAAGTAGCTATGTTAAATTAGGGATAAGCCAAGGAGATATCCGCTTAATTATTTTATTTCCTCCTGTGGGTTCACTTGGCATAGTCATCTCAAACTAGATACTGCATTTGGTGATAACATCCCGCATTAAGTATAGCATGTTGTTTGAGTCTCATTCCAGCTTGGGTGTGATCTTGGACTCGTTGCTGAGCCTGGAACCCCAGGTTTCAGCGGTGACCAGGGGAGCATTTGCACAGTTAAAACTTGTGCGCCAGCTGCGCCCGTACCTTGGGAAGTCTGACTTGGCCACAGTAGTCCACGCTCTGGTTACATCCCACATAGACTACTGCAACGCTCTCTACGTGGGGTTGCCTTTGAAGACTGCTCGGAAGCTTCAAATGATCCAGCACTCGACAGCCAGGTTGCTAACAGGAGCGGCACTTAGGGAGCATACTATTCCTCTGTTGCGCCAGCTCCACTGGCTACCAGTTTGCTACCGGGCACAATTCAAAGTGCTGGCTTTAGCCTATAAAGCCCTAAACAGTTCTGGCCCTACTTACCTCTCCGAACGCATCTCCTCCTATGAACCGACTAGGACACTAAGATCATCTGGGGAGGCCCTGCTCTCGGTCCCACCTGCATCACAGGCGCGCTTGGCGGGAATGAGAGACAGGGCCTTCTCAGTGGTGGCCCCTCGGCTGTGGAACGCCCTGCCTGCAGATATCAGATTGGCCCCCTCCCTGCTGGCGTTTCGGAGGAAAGTGAAGACCTGGTTGTTCGAACAAGCATTTGATTAAACAGTGTAATTGAACATAGGAATATGGAATAATGGATGATGAGACTGGATTCTGATTTTACTGTTGATGCGCTAATGATTGTTATACTGATGTTAATGATTTATGTGATAATTGTTTTTAATTGCCCTATACTTGTTTTGTGATATTTTGTACTGATGTTGTTCACCGCTTTGAGTCACCTGAGGGCTGAGAAAAGCAGTATAGAAATAAAGTAAATAAATAATAAATAAATAATATGGATGAAAACAGGAGATTAGTTGTCTTCTTTCCTGTACTTGGCAGTGCTGAAAGATACTTTCAATGCTATGAGTAATATCAAAGACCACCAAATCCACACAGATGAGCTACCAAAAACTTTGATTACTATGGGTATCAATTTGACTCCAGAGGAGCTCGAACAACTGAAGAACTCGATTACAGTCTCAGGTGAGATTACAAGCATTTGTTTAGACACTAATATTCCAGGTATTATTAAATGTGGTTTAACTATTATGACTTCTTTGATTTGCCATTATGGAAAGGTACACAAAATTACTTCACTGGGGTTGAGAAGGGGATCATGTGATCATGGAGATAGCACATATACTACTTAACATGAACACATCCCCTTGCCACCATGTACACAGCACTTTCTGTAATGGTACTAAATATTTGAACTGGGGAGACTAGACTTCCAATCCCATCATTATTTGGAATTTAGACATCTTTCTCCTAGTTTTGCAATGTGGAAGTAATTAATAATAACATCAACCTATATTACATAATTATTCTTTCAATTCCTGAAACATTATATGTGCACTATTGTGAACATTCTAGCAGCATGATCCTCTGAATGTTTGTGCTGAAATAAATCCCTTAATATTTGATTATGCTCCTTAGCAAGTGAATTAGGATTGCACTTTCAAGCATACAAATACTAAGCATTCTTTTTACCTCTCTAGCATGTGGGCTATAACTGTCTTTAATATAAGATATTTTAAATCAAAATCCTTCATCTTGGAAGGTCATTTCAGGCATGCACTCCAAATTTCTTATGCATATATATGGTTTCTTCCATTCAGCCTCTCTGCCATTGTCTTCCTTATAGGAGATGGAACAGTGGGTTTTAAAGATGTCATGATGGCTATGACTGGCATCCAGTCCTTTGCGGAATTTCATGGTAAGACCACTGTTGCAGAGTGAAATAACAGGGAGAAGTGATGCTATGTCCTTTAATGCAAATGCAATTGCATTGCTATACTGTGTAAATTTGTCACATGTAGATTCATGCAACAGTTTATTGAAGTACTTGGGGTGCAAAAGAGGCGTGTCTGCAATTTCAGGACTTCTTTGTGTAGAAATAGTGGCTCAGCCAATCATATGAATACTATTTATACTAATATAGAAGTCTAGAAATTTTAGTTTAAAAAAGACACACACACTCAAACTGATGTCAACTTATCTATGGATTAATGTAAGTATTGTACGTTAACTTTTTTTTTCAAAGAAGGAACTATTACTTTCTCTCAGTAGAGTGACAAAAAACAAGAGATTAGTCTGTTCTGGGAAAAGCTAAAGAAAACAGACTTCCTCTGCTGCAACACTGCTTCTGACTGATGTCTCCCCTCTCGATGGAATGACTCCTGATTTTTCTCCATGTCATATAAAACTTTATAATTTGCCCATCCCATATCTGATTTATCTCTTGATTTATATGCTAGGTTGACTTATATACAAGTATATATTGCACTCTTTAAAAAGATGACATCAAAGCTAAAGTATGATGAGATGGGGATAAGCTGACTCTCCATCCTAAAATTACCACTTCCGGAATGCTGCAGTGTTGTTCTTGTGCAGCAGATGATTTGAATGAGACCAAGGACCACTTTGATCAGGAACCACTCTCCAACATTAGTACCAAAAGGGTTACAAATCAGTTTTTGGTCAACTTCTTGTTCAGTTTAGTTATTTGGGTTGCTGATTCAGAAAATTTCATTGGATGGACCATATCAGCTCTAGTTTCTGATATAGAGCATATCCCTCCCAGAAGTCGCAATCTGCCTGCCCACAGAAAACCATACTTAGTAATCTAGAGCTGATGTGGTCTGCCCATTGCAGTTTTTTGAATCAGCACCCCAAATAACCCCAGGAAGAGGCCCAAAAATGAAAATACAAATGCACCCCCACTTCCAGGTACCACATGGAATGGCTCCGCTCAGGGGAAGGGAGGAGGGGGAGAAGCAGCAGTCGGGAGTCTTGTTGTTACCCTTTTTGTGGATAGCCAGCCTCTCTCCTCCCAACATCCCATTGCCTCAGCACTATAAGAGAGTTTCACATGGCCAGTTGTTCTCTTTGCAATGGTGTAGTAATGGTGTAGGAACGGTGAGGCTGCGGATCATATTTTATTTCTTGGGGATACTGGTGTTCCACAGACCACAGGTTGGAAACCACTGCTTTATACCATACTTTCTTTTCTGTAGCTTTACAGAATGCTTTCAATGTGATGAACAAGACTTGCAAAGAGAAGATTAAAAAGGAAGACTTACCACTTGTTCTGGAAGGCTTGGGGATCCAACTCTCCCCTGAAGAACTTCAGGCAGTTATGGCATTAGTTTCTGTTGATGGTAAGGTTTTTATTAAATAATTCCAGCATGGTCAATAATCTAAACTTTCAGAACTCTAACACAACTTTCAAAATTGCATTATAAATGGCAGTTCATAGAATCAAAGAGTTGGAAGAGACCTCATGGGCCTCATGGGCCCAAGAGACCTCATGGGCCATCCAGTCCAACCCCCTGCCAAGAAGCAGGAATATTGCATTCAAATCACCCCTGACAAATGGCCATCCAGCCTCTGCTTAAAAGCTTCCAAAGAAGGAGCCTCCACCACACTCCGGGGCAGAGAGTTCCACTGCTGAACGGCTCTCACAGTCAGGAAGTTCTTCCTAATGTTCCTAATAGGTTCTGTCATAAATATCACCAATAATGAAATAATAATGAAATTTTGAAAGTTTTGTTAGAGTTCTGAAATTTTCACCACCAGAACTTTAGCAACACTGTAGAAGCACCAGCGCCCCCTAGTTTTCACAACCAGAACTTTAGTTTTGTAAGTACTTTAGAACCATTTAGAAACATGGATTGCACATGCCCACTATTTATTTATTTATCATGTCAGGAGCAAACCAAAACAGTTGTATTGGATTAAAAACAAACAAACAAACAAACAAACCACAAAGTTTGCAGGCTTGGTATTGTATTAAATGTCCTTTGACCAGTAGCTGGCCACTTGGAGTGCCTCTGGTGTTGCTGCAAAAAGGTCTTGTGGATGTGGCAGGGCTCAGGTTGCATTGCAGTAGGTGGTCTGTGGTTTGCTCTTCTCCACACTCGCATGTCGTGGATTCCACTTTGTGGCCCCATTTCTTAAGGTTGGCTCTGCATCTTGTGGTGCCAGAGTGCAGTCTGTTTAGCACCTTTCAAGTCACCCAGTTTTCTGTGTGCCCAGGAGGGAATCTCTCATTTGGTATCACCCATTGATTGAGGTTCTGGGTTTGAGCCTGCCACTTTTGGACTCTCGCTTGCTGTTCCAGCAAATGTCTCTATAGATTTTAGAAAACTATTTTTTGATTTAAATCATTGGCATACTGGCTGATACCCAAACAGGGGGTGGGCCGGAGATGTCACTGCCTTGGTCCTTTCACTATTGGTTGCTACTCCCCGACAGATCATCATGGCTGGGGCAGTGTCAGTTTCCCTTAGAGACAGAATAGAGAAGTAGTAGCAGAGCATGTTGCTTTTCTGAGAACTAGGTGCACTTTCAACTACTCCAGGTGTTCCTTATCCTTTTCCCTTCGAGGTGGTACATTTCCTTTACTTTTAAACGGGAGAATGGATGGGAGGGAGCAAAATCAACTTGAATGTTTTTTAACTATTGTCGAGGTATTCAGAGCTTTGTTTTCAGGCTTGTGCCAATCCTTGCCTACTTTATATGACAAACAGGGACAATTGCTATGCACTCTTAATGGATAATATATGTATTTAAGATACAGTATTATTTACATGAATTTTTTCATTATTCCTCATGGTTTGCTGAAGAATCTGGGAAACTGGATGGGACAGAAGTCTTGACAATTTTATCCAATGCTCCACGCTTTTCTAAACTCAGAGGTGAGCATCTCAAGTGTTATGGAAGCATCTCAAGTGTATGGCAGTGTAGACTCAAATAACCCAGTTTAAAGCAGATATTGTGGGATTTTCTGCCTTGATATTCTGGGTTGTATAGCTGTGTTTAAGGGCCCTTCCTTGCTTAGGAAAACCCTTGGAAATTCATGGGACTGCTGGAAGGCAACACACAATTTGAAGGTAGATACAAACACACACACAAATCATATACATATGATAACACATGTGTCCTGTAACCTAGGGTCATATGCTGATTGAGTCTGTCCAGGATAATGGAAAGAAGAGAGAAATGATGCTCCAAACTCCCAGACCATTAGGAGTGTAATTCTTTCAGCTTGTGTGAATGATTTACTCTTTGCCTAATATTACATCTACATCTCAAAGGAACTGACAAAAATGTATTCCCTGAATCACTGGAAATATTATTAATCTACTGATATTAGTTCTAAGATTTTGCTAAGTATTGATTTCACTGTTCAACGGAGAAAAGTTGCGGGCCTGAAAATAGTTGTTCTTTTATGATTTTGGGGTGCTGAAAATGACATTTAAAAATGTATGTTGGCTCTAGTTTTTATGATATAAGCAATCATGTGATCACATATGGTTGAAAAAATGCATGTTGCGACTTACACTATGGAAGATTCTAGAAAGTTGCGGGCCTGAAAATAGCTGTTCTTTTATGATTTTGGGGTGCTGAAAATGAAAATGGCATTTAAAAATATTGGCTCTAGTTTTATGATATAAGCAATCACGTGATCACATATGGTGAAAAATGCATGTTGCGACTTACACTATGGAAGATTCTAGAATATTCTAGAAAGTTTGATGACGCAGTATTAGTGCCGTGTGCAAAAGCCAGAAAGCCCTATATAAGGCAAGACTTTTGAACAGTGAGGGTCAGTCAGTTGAAGACTGAGACAGTATCGTTAAACATCATTTTATATTGTTCTTTTTACTGTAGTTATGCCTCACACGTGTGTAAATAAAGCACTATGGAAAAAAGATATCAAGGCAAATGGACTCCGTCAATGCTGTCAGACTACTGCTGGAGCATTGTAAGAGACAATCCTGTCCTTGAATACAAAAGAAAAGTCAAGAGAAGCAAACAGGATATAAACTAAAGTCATGATTAAAGCGACATTTAAACTTTCAGACTTTTAAACTGCATTAGGCCTACTAATATAGTTTCTTGCTGCACAAACATAAACAATAGACTAATTAAATAAATATTTCTCATGTATAAACTATTGGCAATATAATTTGACTAAAATTTAGTAAATATTCACGGTTTATATACATGTAGTAAGGTTAGGCGCATTATCATAGTATTAACGAATTACCTATTGTGGAGAAAATTGAAATAGCTGTTGCATAAAAACCAGAGCCAATTAACACATTTAATTATTATATTTGAATTCAGCTTGTTAAATTTATTAAGAAATGGCACATTTCGTTTCCACAACTGAGAAAAACTGAAAATTTGTAGAATAGTGTTTTCAGACTTTTAGCAATCTGCTTGCAACCACAACTGAGTAGAAGTTTGTTCTGAAAACAGTAGAGCAGGGATTGCCAATAGATTGCATTCTGAGGCCCCTTCCACACAGCTGAATAGAATTTCATATTATCTGCTTTGAACTGGAACATATGGCAGTGTGGACTCAGATAACCCAGTTCAAAACAGATATTGTGGAATTTTCTGCCTTGATATTCTGGGTTATAGAGCTGTGTGGAAAAGTCCACATTGCCATATATTCCAATTCTAAGCAGAAAATGTTGGGTTTTATTCAGCTGTGTGGAAGGGGCCTCAGAGGAATAGCTTCATTGGAGGGAAACATATTTTAGCCTCCTTTTCCTTCTCACAATTCATGTTCTTCAGCACTTCAAAATGCCATGAAGGTTGTGGAAAAAATAAAAACAGAGAAGATGACAGTTAAAGAGCTGGAGAAAACTCTGGAGGGTATGGGAGTGCACTTACCTAATACAGTTTTCAAAGAAGTAGTCAAAGCAGCCAAAACCAATGGTGAGTAAAACATCTTACAGTTCCCTTCTAATTTTTTGTTTTGCTTCGTCGATTTTTTGCACAGGCATTGCTTGTGCCATTCACCCACATCTCAAGTTGCATCTTTCTCTGTCCTAAAACTGTCCTGCACATCAAACATTTGTTGTTGTTATTTGTATTTTTACAGCACGTGGCAAAATCGATTTCAAAGAATTTTTGTTAGCGCTGGGTGAAACTGAGGATTTTGCCGAACTTGAAGGTATAGTCAAAGAAACCTCTTCTTAATCTTAGCTTAACAACCAAAGCTCCCCGCTCTCTGCCTTGGAGGCCCCTTGGGCACCATTGATGGCACTGCCAGAGTAGTCTGAGGCATGATCTGAGGCCTCAACCCAGCCTGGCAGTAGCAGAGGCGGCGAGGAGGAGGAGGCCACCGCCGAGTGGGCAGAGCATCCCTACTTCACGGAAGCTTCCTCCTCCTCGCCGCCTCCACTGCTCCTCACCTCAGAGGCCCCTTGGGCACCTTGATGGCACTGCCAGGCTGAACTGAGGCCTGGTCTGAGGCATCAACTCAGCCTGGCAGTAGCAGAGGCGGTGAGGAGGAGGCCACCACCGAGTAGACGGTGCGTCCCTACTTCACGGCAACCTCCTCCTCCTTGGCGTCTCCGCTGCTCCTCGCCTCAGAGGCCCCTTGGGTGCCTTGATGGCACTGCCAGGCTGAGCTGAGGCCTGGTCTGAGGCATCAACTCAGCCTGGCAGTAGCAGAGGCGGAGCATCCCTACTTCACGGCAGCCTCCTCCTCCTCACCACCTCCATTGTTCATCGCCTCGGAGGCCCTTTGGGCGCCGTTGACGGCACTGCCAGGCTGGGCTGAGGTCTCAGACCAGGCCTCAGCCCAGCCTGGCAGTGCCATCAATGGCACCCAAGGGGCCTCTGAGGAAGGAGTGGGGAGCAGCAGAGGCAGTGAGGAAGAGGCGGCCGCCCGCCAAAGAGCCCGGAGCCAAGTCCCAGGCTAAGGCCCAGCACCTGGCTCCACCTCCCCTCTGCCTCTTCCTCCTCCCCCCTCCTCTGACTCCGGGGGGGGGGGGGGAGGAAAAACCCACGAAACAGCAAGTCCACAATAAGTCCCATGCCAGATTCTCCTGAGGCCAAGCCCAGTGATACATTACAGCAACATAAAATATAAACAACAAAAATAACATCACAATAAAATAAATAAGCCAATTAAGTAAAATAAACACTGCAAAATAAGATAATGAAAAATCAAACACAGTGGGCGGGCCAAATGCACGACATAAAATGATAAAACTCTGGATGAGATAGCAATGAAAAAGGTATATTTGTGGGGGAGGAGCTTGTAAGGTACAGAACAGTGGACTTAGACTTTCAATAAGGTGGGAAGAAGTGCAATATGAGGAAAACACTGTGGGCGATACAACAGGACTGGAATACATGGTCATTCCCCAAAGGCACATCGGAAAAGCCAAGTTTTTAGATCTTTTTAAAGGCTGCTAGGGTGGGGGCTTGCCTAATCTCCCCAAGTAGTGAGTTCCATAGCTGGGGAACCACAGTGGAGAAGGCTCTCTCCCTCATTCCCACAAGTCACGCCTGTGATAGAGGAAGGGGCGAAAAGAGGGCCTCCACTGAGGATCGAAAGGAACGTGGAGGTTTGTGGTAGGAGATGCAGTCACGAAGGTAGGAAGGTCTCAAGTCGTTTAGGTTTCTACATTTCTTTCCTCTTGTCTCCCCTTCCCCTTTCCTTTCTGTTTTTCTCAGTTATTTTCATTAATATATGTAAGTATATAGTGAAAAATGACATTGAGGATGATTAGGATTAGCAACAGTGTAGAATAAACAAGAGTCGAAAAGCCCAAGGTAGTCATTATGATGTAGATTACGTCAAATCAGTAATCCATTTTTTTTATATTTGAGTGGATCAAAACATTTTCCAGTCAAGAGAACAGTTCTGTATTAAGAAGAAAAAGATACAATTTCAACTTCTGACGGAATGAGTAACACAAGGATGGGTAGTACATGGAATTAAGAACAGGCAAAACACTGTAGGACAAATGCAAACTTCCCTTCTTTTTGTGATTCGGTTGCTGCCAAATTTTCCGCCTGCTAAGCTGCCAATTTTAGTGACTTGCAGGGGCAGCTCAACCCATTACGCAAAGTAAGCATTTGCAGTATAGTTGATTTTGCCCAGGGGCGCTCTTGAGGGAAAATAGACCTTGACATATGTGAGTTGTAGTTACTGGGATGTATAGTTCACCTACAAAGAGCATTCTGAACTCCACCAATGATGGAATTGAACCAAATATGGCACACAGAACTCTCATGACGAACAGAAAAGATATATTAGTGATTGGTTGGGGGGCGGCGCAAAATACTGTTTGCTTACCGTTATAAATTACCTAGGACCGCCTCTGGTGGCTTGGTATCAAATTGTTGCATTTACCACTATGAGCAAGACATAAGGGCACATGAGCTTTGCTTTAAAAGTAGAACTGGAATTTTGGCATCCCAAGGAATCAAATATATGCCCAAGCAGAATGAAGACTACATGGCTGAAAATCCCACAAAGGTCTAATGTTGTTAACTCAGTATCAGAATGAATCATGGTTCTTTATCTTGTACTTCTCCAGTTTTGCAGCGTGCCATCAAGACCATTGGTGCAACATGTGACAACCAGCTGCATACTGATAAACTGCTCACAGCACTGGATAATTTGGGAATCCATTTGTCAGATAAAGAGTTCCAGGAAGTTCTAAATACTGTTGATGTAGATAGTAAGTATTGTTGGTTGTGGCAACTTATTTCAGTTTTACATGCTCTGTCTCTGTTAGGTGGTGGAAGAAACACTATGGTTTTATGTTTTCGACAATTAATGATGTGGATGTTTCATCGTGCATTCGATTGACGACTCCTGTGACAGATGACCTGTATCATAACCTGAATCATGACTTGAATCTGAATTCCTATATTACATTACTATATTTATATCAATTATACATTACTATATCAATTAAGCCAAATTGATCCTGTTTAATCACTCTGTTTTGATGGTATTTCCTATGCTACTATACATTTCTATCCACCTTATTGAACCACCATATCCTTTAACCAGTTCCCATAGTGGCCTCCTCCTCTCCTCCCTCCAAAATTAGTCTGCTGTTGCTTTTGATGTTTGTTTATTATTGTTTATGCTGTTTTGTCCTATTTTAATTTGTTATTGTTCTGTTTTTAATTGTATGTTGCCTTGGGCTTGGCCCCATGTAAGCCGCCACAAGTCCATTCGGGTAGATGGAGGCGGGGTAGAAAAATAAAGTTCTTCTTCTTCTTTTATGGTTCAAATCCAGTTTTACTCACAAAGTATGTCAGGACCCAGAAGCCTTAAACAATGCCAGATACAAAATAAATGTTCAAACACAGCTTTATTGCATACAAATGGACCTGCAAAGCACTTAACTTCAGTGCTAAGGGTCTCAGGAGTGATTTGGCATCAAAAAGAAGTCGTTACAAGAAACAAAAATATAATCCGGATTATAATGCTGCCTTATAATCCAGGTTAAACAAAAACTGAAGCAAATTGCTTGAAAATCAAAATGGTATCAAAACACAGTCATAGAAGCAGGAAAAGCGTGGTTTGAAAACTAAGAAATGTTTCAGTCACAAAGATATTAAAGTTCAAAGTCCAGAAAAGCCAAAAGCGTAGTCAAACCGGTCCGTGGTCAATCCGTTGGTAAACAAGGCTGGAATGCTGGAATCACGAGGAAACAGGAGAACAGGAACACACAAAGCTGTAGCCCAGGACCCAAGGTTGAAAGTTGGCAACACAAAGAATTATGTCCTATAAAGGCACTTTGCCTTCTGCGAAGTATAGTCCAAACTGAACCCCCTTTTATCTCAAAGTTCTTCCTCAGAGCTTGATGAGCTCCCCACCCTCTCGTCATCACTCTTAGCTGCCCCCAAACCTGCAGCTGAGTGCCCATCCCTCCACCTCTGCCTATGATTGTCAGGGTTCAGATCCTGCCAAGAACCCCCTGGCTGCCAATCCTCAGTGAACCCCTCAAACTCCTCACTAAAGGTGGGTTGGTTACAGATGTCCCTTATGTGTTGCACACAGGTCCAATCTAATTCCTCCCCTTCTTCCATATCACTCCCAGACCCAGAACTCCTTTCAAACCCAAGGAGATCATCCTCTGTTGGTGCACAAAGTATTTCCCGAATACGCTTCCCATGTAATTTCCCCTCAGACTCTGGCTCACGAGCAGCCCTTTTTACACTTCTGCTTACTTCCCCATCCCCCATCTCACAATCGGAGAAGCCTGGAAACGTGTCAGTATCACTTGGAGCCATAATGATTTCCCTAATGCACTGACGCTGCTGTTCTCCCTCCGACTCCAAAGTAGACCCGCTCTCCCTGCTACCAGGAGTAGCAACTCGACCAACACGCTGAACTACAACAGAGTAGGCCCAGAATAGAATAGCTAATGTTTCACTGGATTCATTAAGATGGACACAACCTTATTCATAGCATTGTGAACACTGGTAATAAAGATCTTCTTCAAAGGAGTAATCAAATATAAAGCTGAATCAAAAAGGAAGAAAAACATATATCAAACATCCCTTGCCTTGCAACCTTCCCAAAATCATTTTGTTGAAAATGTGTAGAGCCTGGATAATAGCAGAGTAGGAATGGAGAAATGGTTTCCCCTTGACACTGAGAGGGAGGCCCCTTCCACACAGTTGTGTAAAAATCCACATTGAACTGAATTATATGGCCACGTGGACTCAGATAACTCAGTTCAAAGCTGAAATTGTGGATTATTTGCCTTGATATTTTGGGTTATGTGGCTGTGTGGACGGGCCCACAGAATCATTGCCACCATTTTGGTTTGATTTTGAGATGTCATCTCTAATGGATTAATTGATTAATTAATGGCTGGCAGCTTGCTGTAACCAGCAAAAAGAGGAATCTTCACTGAACAGTTGCTAAAGATATAGATAAACAAGGGGTAAGTGTGAGCTCCAGCGACATATATACATGCATACTTTCACTTTTATAATAATAATAATAATAATAATAATAATAATAATAATAATAACTTTATTTGTACCCTGGTGCCATCTCCCCAAGGGACTCGGTGAGGCTTACATGAGGCCTACAGCACATCAATAAACAAGGCAATAACAAATAATCAATACAAACAGTTAAAATAAAATAAAATAAATAAAACTCGAAAACAAAAAAATACACAATAAGCAATAAACAATAACAATAATAACAAACAGCATGGATATAGATGGATAAATTAAAGATAATTATTATGTTTATATTTCAACTGATCTTTCCTATGTAATCTTTTATTCCTAGGTAATGGAACAATAAACCTGAAAGACTTCCTAATGACCCTCTCTATGATGCCACGCTTCATAGATTCTATGGGTGAGCTTTTAGCAAGAAACATATATCTACAGAGCAAAACTCCCTGACTTTGACGAGTAATACTGGGTGGATGCCGAACATTTTGAGACCATGCAAATATGTTTTGAGACCTGCCCTGAGTCGCCTTTGGGCGTAAATAAATAAATAAATAAATAAATAAATAGATGTGCACTTATATAATACACAAATACAAATTTTATCAACGTGGACACTTTCCTACTACAAAGCACATTTCAATTACATGTATTGTCAAAGGCTTTCATGACCGGAATCAATGTATACATTAACATTTCAATTTAAGTTCATGTATACTTGGATGTTGTTCTACTGCAGCTGTTTCAAAAATGCAAAGCACAGCTTTGCAGCTGTATTTAAGGAGTCATGTGATTATAATTTAAATGCTTCTAAATATTTGGTATCTTCGAAGATGTTTATTGGCGGTGCAAAGTTGAATTAGGTTTGGCAATCACAAAGATTTTTTTTCAGAAATATTTTGAAAATGGTCTTAATGATTTCTGTGACCAGATAGGGCCAATCATATATGCAAGGTTTCAGTCCATCCCCCCCCCCCCCCCGTCCCACTTTGTGATCTCAGCCCTCTTCCAATGTATCTGATCTTTAAATTGTGGTATTTCTATTGCTGTTGTAGCGGTAGATATGTAATCTTAGGAGCATGTGTAGTTTCCTGTATTAGGAATGTCAGAGAGCTATAGGGGAAAAAGTTCTGTTTTGAAAGGTCTTGACCTTCCAGATTCCCTCCATCATTCCCTGTCCTGAAAATGCAGAACCCAAATCATTTTATGTGATTGATTTATTTTAATGAGAGTTCTGTATATGTATGCATATGTGTATATATATGTATATGTATGTGTGTGTGTGTGTGTATATATATATATATATATACACACACACACACATACATATACATATACATACATATACAGAACTCTCATTAAAATAAATCATTAAAAAAATGAAAATTTTGTTTTGTAAGTAGTTTAGAACCATTTAGAACCATAGATTGACCAGGCCTTATATATATATATTTATATATATATATATATATATATATATATATATATATATATATATATATATATATGGCCTGGTCAATCTATGGTTCTAAATGGTTCTAAACTACTTACAAAACAAAATTTTCAAAATTTAATTATTATTTCATTATTGGTGATTTTTATGATAGAACCAATTAGGAACTGCCATTTATAATAAAATTTTGAGAGTTTTGTTAGAGTTCTGAAATCTTCAGTGTGTTGCTCAATTGTCCAAGGTGTGACTTATCAAACGTATGTTTCATTCCTGGATCAGGATTATTCTGTGCTTATGGTCCTTGTTTAATGTCTTTTGTGGCAGAACATCACTCTAATATCCATGCCTTCACCAAGCTTAAGGGTGAAAAAGTTGATGTTGGAGAACTAGAGTCCATGCTGCATTGTTTGGGTATATATTTGAATAAAACGGAGTTCCAGAAGGCCTTGGAAGGCACCTCTGTAGATGGTGAGTGCTGCTACTGTTTTCTCTCTGGCCTCCTTACAGCTGGGTTGGGGAAGATATAGTCCTCAAGCTGCATGCAACCCTCAAGTCCTTATGCAATTCTCTTGAGCCCTGTGGGATTTGATTATAAAAGTGGAGCAATTTAAGGGAAAGAGAGGGCAGATGAACAGAATTAATTGTTGGGTGAGACTCTATCAGCTGCAGGTGGAAAGGCAGATACCAGATCCTAAGACTACACTTTGGGAAACAAGTGGGACATAAACCTCCTTAAATATAAGTCTAGAAAATGTAGTTTAAAAATCAGCTCATCAGTCAATGTGGGTACTGTACCCTAACTCTTAGCAGGAAAAGATCCATCCCCTTCTCTGGTTGGAATGATAAAAGGCAACTTAGAAATTCTCTACTCCCTCTGCCATAATTCCACTTCAGGCCTTTTTGAATATCTAAGTAAAGAAATGGCAGCAGTGACATTTTCCCCTCTACATAATATGACCCTTGACATCCTTGGGTCATATCAAAATCTATGATTTTGGCCCCCAAACGTCTTGTTTGTTGTTCATTCGTTCAGCCATCTCCGACTCTTCGTGACCTCATGGACCAGCCCACGCCAGAGCTCCCTGTCGGCTGTCACCACCCCCAGCTCCTTCAAGGTCAGTCCAGTCACTTCAAGGATCCCATCCATCCATCTTGCCCTTGGTCGGCCCCTCTTCCTTTTACCTTCCACCTTCCCCAGCATAATTGTCTTCTCCAGGCTTTGCTGTCTCCTCATGATGTGGCCAAAGTACTTCAACTTTGTCTCTAGTATCCTTCCCTCCAATGAGCAGTCGGGCTTTATTTCCTGGAGGATGGACTGGTTGGATCTTCTCGCAGTCCAAGGCACTCTCAGAACTTTCCTCCAACACCACAGTTCAAAAGCATCTATCTTCCTTCGCTCAGCCTTCCCTAAGGTCCAGCTCTCACATCCGTAGGTTACTACAGGGAATACCATGGCAACGTCTACACAAGTCATAAATGGCTGCATTGCATACCCCTTCGCTGGGCCAGTTGTTAGAAATATGCCCCTTTGAAGTCTTTTTGTTATAAATATTCTGAACACAATTTTTTGGTGAAGCAGAAAATTTTATAAAACATACCTGCAAGCAGGTGTGTCCTTTGTAATCAAAAGATAGACAAAGGTGTGCGCATACAATACAATGAAGTTCACATTTAAATCCTTCCTTTCTCCATGACACCTCACCCCTTGGATCATGTCAGAAGCATTGACAAAAGAGACTTGACCAATTACAGTTTGTCTGACACAAAGATAGCCTCTTGCCTTATATGTACTTCTTTCTCTGGCACATCTCTCCCCTTTTAATATGATTTCAATTATCGATACTGTTCCATTATCCAAGCAGACTCCAAAAGAGAGCGTAGACAATGAAGGACAGTCCATTTTATTTGGGGGGGGGGGGGTGTTGAAGGAAGAAAACAGTTTCCCCCATTTTTGCTGGTTATTCCCCCTCCTCACTTCCCATGTCATAAGTGAGGGTTGTTTCTACAATGGGGACATGGGTGGGGGGAATAACAGAAAAACAGCGGGGAGTGGTTTTACTACTTCAACCCACCCTCCACCCCTGAAAAATAGACTGTCCTTCTCTCTCTAGCACCCCCTTGTGACTTCTACCCAGATAATGGAACAGTACCCAATTATCTTAATGTTAAGTGATCAAGTCATTTAGTCTCTCAACTTTAGGACACGAATCTTATAAATCTTTAATCTTCAACCTCCATTAATCACAGCCACTGTTATATAAATTTGATTCCTCCCTCTCTTCAAATGCATTCAGTATCAAACTGCAATAGGTCTGTTTAAAATCTCCCATTCCCATTCCCATATCTATATTTAAATTGTTAGCTACTCTATATCATAGGCCTCAGACAGATTGAAAGTATTTAATGTAATTTTACAATATAATGGTATAGTACAATACAGTAATATTTAATACCGATATTGTACTATACTAACAATATAATATATTGTATGTATGCATATCTTGTAAGCTGCTCTGAGTCCCCTTTGGGATGAGAAGAGCGGCATGGAAATGTCATAAATAAATAAATAAATAAATAATTTTCTTATATACTTATTTCTTCTCTATCCATAATGTTATAAAAACAGCATTAGGTTAATTTATCATACAGTGGCTGGATAGTGGCCGTTTGGACTAGTGGCACCAAAGCCAGTTTGACGCTGCTGGACTGCCACCCTTAACTTGCTCCTGTCATTCAGGGCTTTATGACTTCCGATATTGCACTTCAAGCTTGCATTAACCAACATTGATATGCACCAATTCATGGTACAGCTGCCACAAAGTTGATTTGAACACCCCCCCCCCCCCCCGGGATTTAGGGCCTACTGTCAATGTATACATAGGTATATTCAGATTTATACATTTTAGTCTAGGTCAATAAATATTTGTAGTCAAGCTACAATAAGTACCAGAAATACTGTACTTTTTCTCTGAAACGATCAGGAATTTTTATTTTAAATACTGAAAATTTGCAGTTCCATAAGAACAATGTACACTACAAAACAAAAAATATTTAAGAACACGAAGCTACCTAGTAATTGTGGGAGTTGAAGTCCAAAACACCTGGAGGGCCAAAGTTTGCCCATGCTTGATATAGCCCTTTTCCTGGCAAGTCTTATGACATTGTCACTGTTATGAGTAGACTAGTGAGTCAGAAAATTCCCAATCTATCATTAAGTACTGTGTTTATTCATTTGAATGTTCCTCTCTTTTTTCTTGTTTTCTGTTAAGGTCCCTCAATCCACAGCAGTCGTTTGATGGTGTTCACGATGTCTTGCTTTCTCCATTCCAAATTTTAAGGATTTCCCTCTCTGTGTTTGTAAAGCATCTACACTAAGGTTCAAAGTGTATGTCCAAACACACAAAGATAATATATGGCTATGTTGTAGTACACATGCAAATAAAGCCCATATGCCAATTGCAAGGGAGAAGGAGAGGGAGATAATGATGTCCAACTATAATGGGAAACCTCAGTAGTGGAGGCATTCACTGAGTGCCCAAGTTCTGCTTCTTGGTTGAAAATGAGCAAGAACTGGATGTCCTCCTAGGTTCCCCTTTCCAATCCTAGGGTTCTTATCTTTTCAGAAAAAGGAAAAGTGACTTTAAAGGAATTTCTGGTCAACGTGATGGACATTGAACGTTTCTCAGAATTCTCAGGTGAGTGGGAAGCATTAAGTCTGTAGATGCAAACAAGCTGATCCATATGCAAGGATTAGGAAATGGTCAAAACAATAATTAAAGATCAGTCAACGATCCAAGAGTGCTTGGGCAGGAACAATACCTTGCAGAAGTATTCGTCCAACTTTTGACTTTTTCACATTGTGTTGTGTTATATTGATGTTATTACCACTTGATATCCACAAAATAATAAACACTGGGAAACTGTAATATTTTTATTGAGTCCCAAAGATTAAGTAGCAAAAACAACCTGCCACTTGTTTGATGTGTAAGTATTTACTTCCTGTGGCACATCTAAATAAACTGTGATGCAATCCACTGCCTCCAGAAATCATCTCATTAGTTGAGTGTAGTCTCCTAGTATGCCATTTTCGTGTCATGTGTATTCAGATCAAATACATCTGCTTTCAAAAAGCTCCAGATATTATTAGATTTATTGTGCGTTTATTGGGAACACATATTTAGACAAAACAGACCGATAAAGACCAAAGAGAGTAGAATAAAGCTGTGCAAAAACATCGACCAGTGTTGAATTCTGAAAGGTTTGCCATTAAGTAAGGTATTTAGAATTTCTATAGTGCCTTCTCCCAAACAACAGCCCTACAGCTCACTAGCAAGCAGAGAATTTTTCAGTTCTTCCCCATATCACAGACCCTAAAATTCTGTAGGTTGGAGCCATCACAAAGTGATATCAGATTGGTATGATGGTGTAGTATGGAAGCCTGTTCACACTCTGTAATTATTGTGCTATTACATTATTTTTCCATCCTATGGGATCCTGAATTTGTACATTTAGGGAAACACTAGTGTAGGTTCCACATGCCTTGATTTGAACCCCTTTGGTGGAAGTGTGAGTCCTGGCAAAGAGTCAACAACCCCAGGGATTTCATTCTCAGCGGGACTGCTCTGCACGACCACTATGATTCGGAAGGTTTTATCATTTATTTATTTATTTATTTATTTTATTTATTAATTAACTGCATGTGTATACCACTTTTCTCAGCCCTGGGGGAACTCAACGTGGTTTACAACATAATAAATGGCAAATTCAATGCCTCACATATATATAAAAACATCACATATCTAAATCAATAACATAACTGTAGATAAAAACCATTTAAAAACATCAAACATAGGCCTAAGCATGAAACATATTATTGTAGACCCCTTCCTATCTATTCCTACCTATTACATCTTTTTCTACTGGCAGTCAGGGGTCCTATTAACCCAAAACAACATTCCATGGCCTGCAGAGGGAGAAGCCCTTCCTTCTTTTCTCCAAGCTAAACAGACCCAGCTCTCTCAGCCATTCCCTACAGCTGGTCTCAGAAAAGGTATTCTAGCTTGTCAATATCCATCTTGAATTGTGCTACGCAGAACTGGAGACAGAGTTATTGCAGGTGAGGTCTGGACAAAGCAGAAGAAAGGAGTCTATGACTTCCTTGGACATAGACACAATGCTCCCATTGGTATAAACTACAATCACATTGGTATTATAGCTGCTATATCACATTCTTATTTTTTTTAAATAATTTCTATTCAAAGACAAGAAAGATAACAAAAGCATGTTATACAAATTACAAGTGTGGCATTTTTTTAAAAAAAGAATTACTTACCAAACAAAAGATTCAACGACACATACCTACATAATAAGAACAAAACTAATAGAAGAATGAATCTACAAAACTCTCACTGCATGCTGATTTTTATCTCTATTCACTCGCTTTACATGCTGTTCTATATTTTCTCTTTGTCTTCATTACAGAAATATTAATTGAGGCCATTTGGATGTGGACAAAATTAAAATTTCCTTTCCTACTCTAGCAATGTTTGCAAGAGAAACAATATATTTAATTTTCCTCACTTCTTTTCTTTTATCTATGTCCCTCTTTATCTAGAACTGGGACCCAGGGCAGCTTTTACAAAGTCCTACAAAATCTCCAGCCAACCGTCCATGTGACCCTCAGGGCTATGGTGTAGACAAATTATTTTCAGAATAGAAAAGGGTTTATGTTTACTTCTGAAAATCTAATTCAAGTAAATGTTGTATGCTGTATGTGTTAAATGTGTTTGTCAAATGTTTTGATACGGCCAATAGGCTAATCAATAAAATGTATTCATATATTAATTCAAGAAATTACCCTTTATACATTTCCCACTGGAAATCATCTCCTAACTGCTCTTTGCCCTTGAACGTGCTGATTGCAGTAAACAGTAAAATACTTCTAATCCACATGGGAGAACAGGTTCGTGCTATGTCACAAAACAGAGAGGCCAGCGTTAAATATGTTTTGCTTTAAAACCTTCTTGATATAGCGTGATGCTTGACCCTCAAAATAACCAGCTTGCTTTCGTTTGATTGTATACTGAGATATTTACCCATCACTGAGTCAAACACACTCTGTTTTATGAGTCCAACTTTTGACTCCATATTGTTAGCCTGCATTTGTTTTTGGTAGTTGTTTATGCTGCCCCCTAACCCCAAATTTTCAGAGTGATGTGTTTTCCTCAAATCTTTTGAAATATGGTATCCATAATAAGATACAAATGCAATGTAAAATCAAGAAGCAAACTGCTTTCACTCTTAGTTTCCCATCATACTCCTTTTTCAGAGTTCCTACACCATACCATACTTGTGAGGTTCTCCTCAGACATACTTGAATAGGTAGGTGTTCAGTAGGGCTCAAAGTTAGGATCACAATGTATCAGATTTGTATTCTTGTGCAAGTTTAACTTTAAAAGGAGATACTGATCTCTTAGCATAACTCTTTGCTTTCATTTTGCAGCTGTTCATGATGTCTACAATCTCATCAACACAGTAGATAATGATAAATTTGAGGTTTCTCAGCTGAATGATGTGTTGACTGCCATTGGCATCACATTATCAAAGGAGGAAATGAAGGAAGTGCAAAAAAAGATAGCAGTGGACCGTAAGAAATCTAAATAAATTAGATTAAAGATAGATAGATAAATAGATAGATAGATAGATAGATATCTGCTTATCTCTTTTGGTGCTCAGATATTTCTCACATGGCACATTAGTCTCAGTTGCCCTTGATCATGCCACTCCATATCAGCCACTGAACATACTATAATAAATAACAAATAATTGGACTGCCCCAAATTTGGTGAAAATCTATCCAGTTGTTTCCCCATGCTGTGTAAACAAACAGACAGATACATAAATTTATTTAGATGAACAGCTTACACATCTCCCATATACAAGTAGAAAAAACATACCAGGTTGATGGCTAGGCATGAATGGACTTAAGGAGGAGGAACATTCAAAAGTATTGTTTCTTACAGTCAGCTTGTAAATACAACTTGAAGTAATTCACTGCAACGGTCCTGAGTAATGTGCTCTGTCTTTGCATGATTAAATTAACTATTAGGAAGTATTTGTCATGTTTTTTTTAAAGAAAATCCCACTTTCCACTAGATCTCTTCACAAACTTCAGTTGCACACTTAATGTGATCTGTCTCCAACACAAGCATTGGGTAGATTGAACCTCTCTGTATTATTCATGACACCAGGCCCGTAGCCAGGATTTTGATTGGGGGGGGGGGGGCTGAGTTTGATTCAGGGAGGGCTGAGTCTGAGTGAAAGAGGGTCTACCCAAGCAAAACTTTTGTATTGTTACCCCAATACCCCCATGCATATGGGATATATTGAGTATGGTGATCAGATCATGATATGAATAAACATAACAGTTGAAATAATGCACCAGTAAGGCCTTCTCGTGGACCACCATAAGACCACCCTAACCCCTCCCCCCCCCCCCCCCAGTTACATGCCTGCAGGACACCAATGTGTCAGCATACAAACTATTTTTGTTTCTAATGCTTTTCTGCAGTATAAGTGAAGTAATATTGCAGAGGTCAAGATGAGCACTTCCAGTCCTGCTTAGATGCACGACTCCCTCTGCTTTTGGTAATCTACCTGAAGCAGAGAATGGAAAGCTGTGCAAAGCATAGAGTTGCCAGAATTCATTGGTTCCCCAAACCAGTGGCCTTTTGAATAAGTGTATTCTAAGATGGTAATCTTAAAAGAATTGTAATTATTAACCAATGATTCTTTTTGTCTCTTCAAAATATTTAGTCTAACTGTGAGATTTTAGGTCTTATCTATTGCTAGCCTTATACTGCTAGGAATAGATAAGACCTATACTGGGGTCTTCAGTACTAGTATTGGATGCTCATGGAAAACATATCCCTTGCATTTGGAATACTCAAGTGAAAGAAGCCCTGGGCTATAGGTGGCCCTCAGGATACCTGACAAACATACTGAAAGCCCTGGAGCCTTAAAAATGCCTAATTGGCATTGTCTTTGGGCCTTGGGTACCTCAACATTCCTAGGGCAGTGGAAACAGTGGATTCTCTGAGGCCTTCAGGAAGACCACATCATCCCTAGAGTTTGTATGTACCTCTGGGTAGCAGGTTCTAAATGTTTATATCAAAGTGCCCAACCATTTTTGTATTTGTTGATGTGTTATTGGATCCAGAGCCATATACTCAAACTGTACATTTGCTCTGCTCTGCATTTCAGATGATGGAAAAGTGACCCTGAAAGATTTCCTGAAAATTTTGCCCCGCACAAGGCGATTCTCCACAGCTGTAGGTAAGTACGAAATGTATTACTAATGGTCATATGAGAGGACCATGACATGCTTTACTGTAATTCTTTCTTTCAGAAACTTCATAGTCTTATTTCTCACATCTATGCAGAAATGGAAGAAGCCATGCAAACAATGAACAGCATCAAAGAAGACAAGGCAAACATTGAAGAACTGGAGTCTATCGCACGGAGAATGGATCTCCATTTGTCTCCAGATGAAATCCAGCAGGCGTTGAAGTATGTTTCCAAGAATGGTAAGGCTTCCCAACAAAATTGCCCATTAGATTTATGCACATGCGTCAACATTCGACAAAGATATTAAAACCATTACTTGAGAGCCAGACCATCTTCTCATCCTTTGGGTAAGGTTTTCAAGCTTTAAAAAACTAAATGCTAAACGGATGGACAAAAGTTTTAATTCTGAGCTTTCTAAACATTTCATATTGGTAACACACTTTTCAGACATGCATCATTTAGCAAGTAAGTAATTCGGAGGTAAAACCAGCCCCTTATAAGAGCCATGAACACATGCATAAATTGTAATAACAAAATGTATGAGGACATACATATGTCATGAAAACCTTTCATTTATATTTTTAAAATATATGATTTGTAAGAAAATAACATACATTTCCAAGATTATTTTCATTTTTCGTTATGTTTGCACAACACACCTACATGCTGCAGTCGACAGACTAATGTGTCACAACACAGAGTTTGAAAAACTGTGCTTTAACCCATTAATAATAATCATCATCATCATCATCTTAATTTATACCCCGCCACCATCTCCCCAAAGGGGACTCAGAGCGGCTTACATGAGGCCCAGCGATACATTACAGCAACATAACCGGTTTTGTAGGTTGGAGTCAATTCATATGGAATAAAGAACAGGACATTTACTCACACGAAGACTGTGTTTTATATTTCAAGAGAAGACGAGGTGTTTCTACTTAATGTGAACGTGGCAGTCCTGGTTTTTTTTACAATGGGCCAAATGCATGGCATAAAATGATAAACACTGGATGAGATAGCAATGCAAAGGTACATTTGTGGGGGAGGAGCCTTCATTAGCCTTCATTAAACCATAAAGGCTTGTTTTAATTGAAGGGTCCAGCTAAAGTAATATTTTATATTCTTGTTTATATTACTCCACTTCTGATAGCGATGTAAATGATATTAAGAAGCCTTATTGAGAAAGGATGTGCCAGCACATTTTGAGATACTGCAAAAATATTTATGCATTTTCCATTATTATTCATATTTGGAAACATTTCTGTAAAAATTGTATGTGTACAATAACATTATTATTTTTCACAGCTTCTTTTTTGCACAAAGTACAGTGATTATGCACAAAACAGGTTTTATTGTGCAAAATTCTGTGTTTTTTCCACAAATGAAGTATTTTTTTTAAAAAGTTCTGAAATGTAGGGCAAAGTCTCACTTATTCTACAGAGAAAAGGCTTTTGAATTCCCCTTCCTCTTCAGTAGACAAAATCAATAATTAGTTAAAATACTTTTTTTTGTTCAAAGCTTTCTATTGTTTTGCCTCTTTACTTTGAATTCAAATCAGATTAATTACTTAATTTGCAGATGATGACACAGTAAGTGTGAAAGACTTCATGTTTGGTTTGACAAACACCCAACGCTTTTCCAAAACTGAAAGTAAGTGAAAATAGATATTTGAGTTATTTTGCTTCATATAGATATGGGCATGAAAAAGTTACATTTGTGGCCCTAAATACAAATAATAGTTGGAGCAGACTGTTGAATCAGTTGATCTTATGTATGTGGTATCTTGGTATGGTCCTAGAGAATCAATAGGACTTCAGGTCTAATTGTAACTAATAATTAGGACTAAACCTAAGACTACAACTTCTAGAATCTCCAACCTAGCTAGCATGACCACTAACCGTTATTGCTGATGGATTCTGAAAGTTGTGGTCTATTAAAAAGGCATTATGCCAAGATCTGTATAGATATAGTTCTGGCTATCATTGTCCAAAAGCATTTGTGTACCAGTAAATAGTTTTAGAGCTTTGTACTCCAATCACTACTTTCTGAATTGATACAACATATTTATTTTACAGTAAGAAAAGAAATAAGATTTAACAAAGCATTTTATTTATTATAAACTGTACCGATGACATGTGTGCCTCATCTTTTTTTGCTTTTGCCTATATGTTCCACTGGAATGAGACAAATTGAATTTCACACTAGGGCTGAAAGAGGCTCCCTGCCATAACATCAAGTTATAAGAATCTAGTTACTGGGCCACTGACAGAAACTACTGGATTTGATTGGATTTGGGGGGGGGGGGGTTCCTCTCTAGGGGGTTTCCAACGTGGAGCAGATTGACCATCCCTCCAATATAACCACTGGCATAGGAGCACCATCCATTACTGTGCTGGGTTATATGAATGTTTGACTTCATCTTGCAGAAATTTTCTTGTTTTGGATAATGTGGAAAACTAATAATTCTGCTAGTGCTTTTTGACGAGTTAATCCGCTTCATCATATTCAAAAGTCTGATATTCTTAATCCTTTATGTCAAGGTGGCCAAAGTGATACAGTTGCTATGGAGGATGTCAGTTCCCTTTTGTCCAACATGGGGATCTATCTAACCAATGAGCAACTCCAAGATACTTTGAAACGTGTGAAGGTTGACGGTAAGTGTAGCTGGGCAGGAGAGATATTTCTGTTTAATTTCTTATTACCTTAGAGCCTGTCCAAGCTGGGGTTTTTTTTAAATTAGATCTTTCTTAACCAAAAACATTTATTACTAGATGGGACATCCTTTAAAAAATTATTTTCAGTAAATGTAGATGAAAAAAGCTGAGTAAGCAATTTGGTCAACGAACTTTTGAATTTGGTGATGCTATAGACCAGTAGTGTCAAACATGTGGTCCTTCGGGTGTTTTGGACTTCAGCTTCCAGAATTCCTTGACATTGAACAACCTGGTCAAGGTTTCTGGAAGTTTAAGGCCCAAACATTTTGAGGGTCACAAGTGTGACACTTCCGCTATAAACAATTGGCCAGTGACAGATCTCTTCTTTGTTTTTGCTTACTATTGTCTCTGGAGATCTAAAAGAGCATGCCTTCATTTTCCAAAAATCTAGCATAAAGGCCCAATGTTCTCCTTCCCATCTAGACCAATTCCTTTTAATTGAAAGAAGAAATCAACAAGTCCTTCAAAATGGCTGCAATATATCCTGGAATTTTTTTAAAGTCTCTACATAGAAATAAACTATTTCTAGTTAGTAGAGAAATTTAATGGAACACTAATAAGTTAAAAGCGTATGTCTCTGGGAATAATAATAATAATAATAATAATAATAATAATTATTATTATTATTATTATTATTATTATTATATTTCTTATCCACCTCTCCTCATGGCTCAAGGTGGTTACAGAATAATTAAAACACATAAACATTGCAAAAGCATTACACATGCACATATTTAAACATATTTTGATAAAATACATATTAAAATACACAAAATAAAGATTAAACAAAGTACAGGGTTAGTCAAAATGCATAGGCCAAACATACATACAATTGTATGTATGTTTGGCCTATGCATTTTGACTAACCCTGTACCTGCATTTAAAATTCATGTTTAAGACTGACTGGGTAGGCCTGCCAGAAGATATAGGTCTTTACATGATTCTTAAATTTTGAAAGTTCATTTAGCTTCCAGCAGGTCATTTGTGTGTATATGTATTTTTACTATTTTATTGTTTTGGTGCAGGATATTGTGAAATGTTTGTGTTGTTTTGTTGTTGTTTTGCTTTTAAATTTAAACACAATTAAAAACCAATATACCGCCAAGCCTAATTGATATGTTGATGTTCAGAGCCCAAGGATCATCTTAAAACATATTTCCTATTGAAGAATTAATTGGACAACATTCTGATATGAACCAGTATTCTGTCACAAGTCACTAGACTCCAAATATTTCTGCGTTCATAGATTGGGACTATCAATTTAAGGACTTTGGGTTCATGCTTTCCTCTATCATCAAAAACACCTTTCCTGCCCCCAGCATGGGGCGAGGAAACACTTTGCTCCCTTCTGGCGAAGGAAAGACGAAAAGTTAAAAAGTCCCAGCCGGAACTTGTTATGGGCGGGGCCTAGGTGCAGTGAGCCTATCCCACCCACTTGGCCTGAAGAAGTTGACCCACCCACCCGCCACTGCTGCAGAGTACTTGTCAAGGGTCACCGTTAGGGGCTGGGTAGGAAATCCCCCCCCCCCATATTCTGGGTGGGGGGAGTTCATCTACCCTACACTGCGCATTTTGGGCAAATTGAGTTGAGGTGGTCTTAAATAGGCATCAAACGTACAGCAGGCACATGCAGGTACTGGTGTGCACCACAGGAAGGGGGAGTACACTACAATCTCTACCCGTTACCTGGAGAGTCCCCATGGGACCAACATGTGGGTTGCATCCGGGAATTATGGTGTTTCGCCCTTGTCAGAGAGTGACGTGGTCATGCGGGGCCACTGCCTCATCTGATTAATAGCAAATTCAAGTTCAAATCCATGTTCAAGTTTATGTTGAATCATAAACTGGATTGGTTGATCACATAGAAATTGATTTGTAACATATAATTAAAGTTGCCCATAGTTAACCTACAACATGGTGGTGTCTGATGATTTCGCCGATTGGAGAGCAAAGCCATGCTTGTCTGGAGTTTGCAGGCTGTTTTCACTCAGACTGGGCTTTGGCTGAATGTGGAGAAGTGTACTTTTGAATCTGCATCAATAGCGTAGGGCTTTTAATAACAGGACCCTAACATATAATGAACTACTGCTTTTACTCCTTGCTTAAATATTATAATTTTGCTTTAAAAAAATCTCTCACATAAGCATCCCTATTGTAAATACTGCTTTCTGCATTGCAGGTTGCCCTATTCTCTCCCTACGCGCTCCCCTTCTCTTCCCTCCTCTCATATACCAATGTTTTGTCTCTATAGAAAATGGGAAGGTGAACATGAATGAACTGATGAAAAGTGTGGAGAAAACCCAATCCGAAGCTGGAAGTAAGTGGGTTCCATTTGGTGCTTTATAGAAATCTGTTCAGGAAAGTCTGCAGAATTTGGCAAGAGCATTTGTGCCTGGAGGGCTAAAACCAGAGGGAAGTATTTGTTAAGGATGAACTAACTTACATGAGAAACAAATTTGACAAATGACAGATAGCACACTTGGGATTGTGTATGTGTGTCATGATACCCCCAGGATCAGATTCTGCTGGGGTTCTATCTATATAAATAAAAATGTAATGTTCGTTTGTGGGATTAACATAACTCAAAAATCACTGGACAAATTGACACCAAATTTGGACACAATACACCTATCAGGCCAACGAGTGACCATCACTCATAAAAATACTGAAAAATACAGAAGAAGAGACCCAAAAAGCAAAAAAAATACATTACAACACATGTACAAAATCACATATGTACACAAACACACATATATACACATATACAGAAATATATACATACATATATGCAAACACAAAACACATAAACAGAAAGGGGGAAGGAAGGAAGGAAGGAAGGAAGGAAGGAAGGAAGGAAGGAAGGAAGGAAGGAAGGAAGGAGAGAAAGAAGGAAAGGAGAGAAGGAAAGAAAGAAAGGTAGAGAAGGAAGGAGAGAAGGAAATAAAAAAGTGAAAGAGGGAAGGAAAGAGAGACGGAACGAAAGAGAGAAAGAAGGAGGGAAGGAAGGAAAGAGACAAGGAAGGATGGAACCAAAGAGCAAAGGAAGCGAGAAAAGAAACTGGTAGAGAAGGAAGAAAGAAGAAGGGAAAGAAGGAAAGAGGGAGGGAAGGAAGGAAGCAGAAGAAAGAAAGGAGAGAAAGAGGGAGGGAGGGAAGGAGAGAAAGAAAGTATGAGAGAAAGAGGGAAGGAAGGTTGGCCACAGCAATGCGTGGTGGGTACAGCTAGTGCTAGAATAAGAACAGA
This sequence comes from Anolis sagrei, assembly GCF_037176765.1. Taxonomy (NCBI): domain Eukaryota; kingdom Metazoa; phylum Chordata; class Lepidosauria; order Squamata; family Anolidae; genus Anolis; species Anolis sagrei. The sequence continues at coordinate 45,521,614 of NC_090026.1, read as the reverse complement.
TGGAGGAGCAGTTGTCCTATCTCAGAGGTTGCAGGAGTACAATCCTTAGTGTAGCAAGGTACTCCACACATACCACTCTTATTTATTTTTTTTATTTCGGCGGGTGGGGAGCTAAATGGCCATTGAACAACTGGTGAGTTCAAGGACACAGTGACTATTTCACAACTGGCGACCTAAGTATGGGATCCAGTATAACTATGCTGGTATAAACAGTTGGCCCTCTATATTCATGGACTCTGTATCCATAGATTCAACCATTACAGCTTAGCAATATTTTTTTTAAAAAAAACTCTCCTAAAAGTCTTGATTTTGCTATTTATAAAAAGGACAGCATTTTACAACAGTGTTTATAATTTGCTTTGAGCATCCACAGATTTTGATATCCATTGAGACAGGGGGTTCTAGAAGCAAACCCCAGTGAGTACTAAGGGTCCAATGTATTTATGCAACATCTAAAGTATATGTAAGATCTTGGCCCAGGAGTGTAGAATATTATAAAGACAGAAATAAGGTTCTTAGGAAACATTTTTTTAATTTAAATACTGGGGTTGCAGTCCTTATGGTTGTTGTGACAATATGTACGTGGGGCTGCCCTTGAAGACGGCCCGGAAGCTGCAGCTGGTTCAGCGCGCGGCAGCCATGTTACTAACTGGAGCGGGTAGCAGGGAGCACACAACGCCCTTGTTGTCCCAGCTCCACTGGCTGCCGATCTGCTACCGGACCCAATTCAAGGTGCTGGTTTTGGCCTACAAAGCCCTAAACGGTTCCGGCCCAAAATACCTTTCGGACCGCATCTTGGCCTACGAGCCCACGAGGACCTTGAGATCATCTGGGGAGGCCCTTCTCTCGATCCCGCCTGCCTCACAGGCACGGCTGGCGGGGACGAGGGAGAGGGCCTTCTCGGTGGTGGCCCCCCGGCTATGGAACACTCTCCCTGCAGACATCAGACAGGCGCCCTCCCTCATGGCCTTCCGAAGAAGCCTTAAGACATGGCTGTTCGAGAGGGCATTTAATTAAGTGCAACAACAATGTGGTAAAGAAGATCGGAATGGAACAAGGAATATGAGACTGGTTATGATTCTACTAAGAGACGAGGCGGATTTTTAGTGTTGTTTGTAATTGTTGTATAATCTATATGTTGTTGTAATTGGTTTCCTTTGTAAAGTGTCTTTTATATGTGTTTGTACACCGCCATGATTCGCCCTAATGGGCTGAGAATGGCGGTTAATAAGTGCATCAAATAAATAAATAAATAAATGTATTGTTAGTGAACATCCAATACTTAACAACATTGCATAAATTAAAGCTGCAGCAGAGTAAGATTCTGACAGATAATAGGGCTGAAATAAATTAAAATTTTGGATTTGTACTTTATAACTCCGTGCTCTCTCCATTTAGTAATAGCAGAATAAAAATTTCAAAGCAATTCTAATGCACAATAAATTCAGCAATATTTTCTTCTATGGCAGTGATTCTCAACCTGTGGGTCCCCAGGTGTTTTGGCCTACAACTCCCAGAAATCCCAGCCAGTTTACCAGCTGTTAGGATTTCTGGGAGTTGAAGGCCAAAACATCTGGGGACCCACAGGTTGAGAACCACTGTTCTATGGTATAAATTTGCACAGTACGGCTTTTGGCATGGAACACTGCCTAAATTCAGCAATAAATGTACACACAGCTCTAACCAAGGAGGGCATTTGAATGAAGCCCTGGGCATGTTTTCATATTTGTCATTTCTTACTTAGTGGATAGGGTGCATATACATGACCTGGATGCTGTTCTGGCCAAGATGAGCATTCACCTAACCAAGGATGAAATCCAGCAAGCTTTGAAATATGCATATGTAGATGGTGAGTCTTTTAAATACTTAATCAAATTACACAATGATCCAGAGATTCTCTTTAGGCTTGTTCATCTTTTTGTTCCTTTGTGTGACTTCATAGGCTCTTTTGAAGTCCCAAAGCTGCTTTCTATCACAGATTTTGTTCTGCAGTTTCCTCAGTTCATTCAGTTCAGAATGCTGTCGTCTTCCACTTACAAGCACTGTGGCGCAGCTGGCTGGGAGTCAGCTGCATTAAGATCACTACTGACTGAAAGGTCATGAGTTTGAAGCCAGCCCGGGTCAGAGTGAGTTTCCGACCAAATTTGTGTAGCTTGCTGTCGAACTTTGCAGCCCCAAAAGACAGTTGCATCTGTCATGTAGGAAATTTAGGTACCACTTATGCGGGGAGGCAAATTTAACTAATTTACGAGGCCATAAAAATCTCCAGCAAGCATGCACAGAATGAGGAAGTACTTCATCAGTGTTACAAATGGTCAGTGAAGGGACAGTTCCCCTGGTGGCCAGAATACCCTCAAGAAAAGCTGGAATGTAAAATTGCCTCTGTGTCTGTCTATATATGTTGTGTCTCTATGGCACTGAATGCTTGCCATGTATATGTACTAGGGCTGGGCGGTTTCGTTTCGTTAATTCGTAATTCGTTAATAATTCGTTAATTTTGTTGATTACGAAGCGATAACGAACCATTCTGGAGCAATTTTTTTAAAAAACGAATTTTTAAAGACGTTTTGTAAATGCTTCGTATTTCGTTATTGTATTCGTTTCGTTATTGTTCCGAGGTCGTTTCGTTATTATTTCCGCATGTCTGGGCCAGTTTTATGGTTTAATTAGTGAAAAAAAATTATAATATCACACCAACAGTCAACAACAGAGGGAGAGGGAAGCTTCAGAAGTTTTTGGAGGTTTTTTAACGTATTTCGCGGTCGCGTCCACCATTAACGAATCGATTCGTTATTGTTTCGGAAATCGATTCGTTATTTTTTTTACCATTTACGAAATTTCGTAAATATCGAACTTTTTAAAAGGAAAATTTTGTAATTATTTTAAATATCGAAACGCAAAAACCCCCAAAAAACGAATCGATTTTAGAAACAAATTTTTCCGTTGTTACCCAGGCCTAATATGTACATTGTAATCTGCCCTGAGTCCCCTGCTGGGTGGGAAGGGTGGAATATAAATACTGTAAATAAATAAATAACCATGTTTCCTACTATTCTTTATTTTTCTTTTTATAGAAAGGAAAAATCGCTGCCCACTGTATTTTGTTGTGGTAGTATGAAGATACCTGTGTTTAGAGCCATTCTCAACTTTGTATATTTTAAGTAAAATAATAATAATAATAATAAATATTTGTCACTCTCTAACATCTTTGATGCATATCCCCTCCTCCATACACTTTCTCTTTTCAAATGAAGTCTGTTATACCTTTGAAAAAAGGATCTTCTCACTGGCTGTCCCTGAGCTCTAGAACTCTTGCTTGAAAGGCTTCAAAAAGTTTACTATACTATTTTAGTTGTACTGTTGTTTTAACAGCTTTTTAACATTTTAATTGTTTAAAATATTTTTATATTAATACCCTTATTAATAATGTTGGTCATTTGAATTTTTATTTGTGGGGTGTGGTATTTTAATGTTGATGTTTTCAATTATTATGGTTTTGTTGTTTTTTAATTCATAAGTTGTCTCAACTTCCAATTTGGGAGGAAGAACAGGATGACTCTGCTCTTCTCTTTCTTCCTTTTTGGCACTTAAATGTCCTTCATAATATAAGATCTTAATCTATAGTTTACTTAGAAACTTGTAGCATCAGTTTTGTGCAGAGGCTTTTATGCCTGCATGAAGTGAATTTTATCACTTCCACGTATTCTGTTCAATTGCCAATGTGCCCTCTTGTGGCATAACTAATGGTTGTAGCTGTTCTGCTTCTTTAGCTGGTTGAGTTCTTAAACAAAGAAGCAGAACAGATCTTTCCCCTTTTTGTTTTCCAGAGGATCGCAGAGTTAACCTGAATGACTTTATGAATGCAATGAGGAGGACTATGCGGCTAATACTAGGTGAAGGAGGTGAGTGAGTACCATGTTTTAATTATGACAGACTCAGTCATGGCAGCATCTGGTAGTGTGCCATCACACCCGGGCCCTATAAAGTGAAAGCTATGATGTGCTTCTTTCTTTAGCCGGGTGGAGCGCAGGCCTTATTTTGAAACTCAGGAATCCCAGCAACTAAAGCCACTTCAGATTGAACATCAAACAAGATTTTTATTTTCACAAAGTCCTTGACAGGCTTGGCACAACTTGTTGAAGTTACAAATACAGTCAACTTATGAGATCGTGTAGATGTTTCTTTCTTGCTTTTCCCTTCAGTTGCTGGGTTAACTTCTCTCAATGGTGGAGAAATCCTGGGATTCTCTACCCTAGCCCTGAGTTGCTATCTCGTTGCGTTCATGACAGGCCGTCTCCCTGGTTCACTGGGGAGCTGGCTGTGATGAAGCACACAAGAAGGGGGCTAGAGCGCAAGTGGAGGAAATCTCGGGATGTGTCTGATCAAGCACGGGCTAAAGCCTCCTTTAAGGCATACTCCGTGGCTATTCAGGTGGCCAGGGAATCTTTCACGATCACCCGTATAGCATCTGCAGCAAATAGATCATCAAAGTTGTTTCGGGTTGTCGGGGAACTCCTTCATCCACCTGTGGTGGAGGAGACCTTTGACAACCCAGCAACTCGGTGTTGCGATTTCGCACACCATTTTGCAGGCAAAGTTGCTCAGATACGCCTTGAGCTCGACTCCAATTTCATCGCAGTGCCAGATGAGGTGATTGAGGCATCTGCTTGTCCAATTTTGTGGGATTCTTTTAGGCTTGTTCTTCCTGAGACTGTGGAAGAGGTCCTTGGGGCTGTGAGGGCGACCACTTCGACTCTAGACCCTTGCCCATCTTGGCTCATTAAATTGGCCAAGGAGGGGTTGGTTGATTGGTTTGTGTTGATCATTAACGCATCGCTGGAGCAAGGGATTTTTCCATCTAATTTGAAACAGGCTTTGGTTCGTCCACTTCTTAAAATGGCTTCCCTTGACTCCATGGTGCTGAACAATTATAGGCCGATCTCCAACCTCCCTTTTTTGGGCAAGGTGCTGGAACGGGTGGTTGCCTCCCAGCTCCAGGGCTTTTTGGATGACATCAACTACCTAGATCAGTCACAGTCTGGTTTCAGGCCTGGTCACGGCACCGAGACAGCCTTGGTCGCCTTGGTGGATGACCTCCGTAGAGAGCTGGACAGGGGGAGTGTGACTCTGTTGGTTCTCTTGGACATCTCAGCGGCTTTCGATACCATCGATCATGGTATCCTTCTGGGTCGTCTCTCTGGGATGGGTCTCGGGGGTACAGTTCTGTTTGTGGCTCCGGTCCTTCCTGGAGGGACGAACCCAGATGGTGAAGCTGGGAGATGCCTGCTCAGATCCCTGGCCTTTGACCTGTGGGGTCCCGCAAGGCTCTATTCTGTCTCCTATGCTTTTTAACATCTACTTGAAACCGCTGGGAGAGGTCATCCGTAGTTTTGGAGTTGGGTGCCATCTCTACACAGATGACACACAACTCTACTACTCTTTTCCACCTAATTCCATGGAGGCCTCTCGGGTGCTGGACGAGTGCCTGGCCGCTGTGTCTATCTGGATGAGGAGGAACAAGCTGAAGATCAATCCTGACAAGACAGAGGTCCTCCTGGTCGATCGTAAACCGGATCGGGGTATAGGGTGGCAGCCTGTGCTGGACGGGGTTACACCCCCCCTGAAGCCACAGGTTCGCAGTTTGGGAGTCCTCTTGGACTCATCGCTCACGCTTGAGGCCCAGGCGTCGGTGGTGTGCGGGAGGGCTTTTGCACAATTAAGACTTGTGCACCAGCTGCGACCGTACCTCGCGAAGGCTGATCTGGCCGAGGTGGTCCATGCCTTGGTCACCTCTAGATTGGACTACTGAAATGCGCTCTACGTAGGGCTGCCCTTGAAAACGGCTCGGAAATTCCAACTGGTCCAACGGGCAGCAGCCAGGAGGTTAACTGGGGCTCATTACAGAGAGAGATCAACCCTCCTGTTTAAGGAGCTCCACTGGCTGCCGTTTATTTTCCGAGCCCAATTTAAGGTGCAGGTGCTTACCTACAAAGCGGTTTGGGACCACCCTCCCTGCGTGACCACATCTCCATTTATGAACCCACACGTTCACTCCGGTCATCTGGAGAGGCCCTGCTCGTGATCCCGCCCACGTCGCAAGCACGCTTGGTGGGGACTCGAGACAGGGCCTTTTCTGTGGTGGCCCCCCCGACTCTGGAATGCCCTCCCAAAAGATCTTAGACAGGCCCCTTCGCTGGCAGTCTTCAGAAAGAACTTGAAGACCTGGCTGTTCCGATGCGCCTTTTCAGATTAGGAACCTCCAATACCAAGTCCTAGAAGCAGTTTAGTAGAACCAAGATCACTGCACACCGCACACTGCACTTACTTTGTAATCCTACATACCTCCTGCCACATCAGCACTTTTAATCTTGTACCCATTTCTCTGGCCTGGCCCAGTCTTATAGTGTCTTGATGTCTCGATGTATTGTTATTGCTGTTGTTTATTCTGCTTAACTGTTTTAATTTGCTTTAGGTATTGTATTATTGTACTGTGTTTTGAGGCCTTGGCCTATGTAAGCCGCATCGAGTCCTTCGGGAGATGCTAGCGGGGTACAAATAAAATAATAATAATAATAATAATAATAATAATAATAATAATAATAGAAAGAGCAGGTCTTTCCCTATCTGAGCTCAAAGCTAGCTTAGAGACAAAGTAGTCAGAGCTTCTTTCAATGGCAGAGAAATCTTGGGATATTCTCTGCCCTAGTGCTGAGCTGCTATTTTTAGAAAGAGCTGATCTCTTCCCTATCTAAACTCAGCACTAGGTTTGAAGGCAAGAAGGTAAGTACTTATGATGGCTTGTCTGAGCTGGTCTGGCTTGACCACAAACACATCTGAGTCCTTTTATATACTGCAGAAGGCAGGAGAGCTTCTCAAAATGGAGATTTCATCCTCAGGAAAAAAGGCGGTCTCTAGACCAAAAAGATACTTTTTCAAGCCAATAGCAGCAAAAGACTTCGCAGGCTGGCTTCCAGCCACTGTTAATGGTTAACTATCAGGGTGTTGCTGAATCTGCAGCAACCCTGAGAGAAATGCAAAAGGATGCTATATCCTATAACTATGGGGCAATGCAAATAAAATCCTGGGGGACAGAACAGGTAGGCTTACAGCAGTTGTATCTGAACTTTCCGCACTTTTGGACTTGTCAAGGTTTCTTGGGAAGGTGTGAAATCTCATGATAATGAAATATAATGAAGGAAGATGGCTTTCTGCATGACTTGAAAGCTTTTACTGTTTTCACATATGTGAGGTCCACTGCTGAGCTACCAGGCTTGGTTAATCTCTGACCAGTTGCTATAGTCTACTAGACTCCAGCCCTTACAATTCTGACTGGTTATACTCCAGGAAATAAAGCCCGACTACTCATTGGAGGGAAGGATATTAGAGGAAAAGATGAAGTACTTTGGCCACATAATTAGATCATAGGAAAACTTAGAGAAGACAATGATGCTGGGGAAAATGGAAGCAAAAAGGAAGAGGGCCAACCAAGGGCAAGATGGATGGATGGTATCTTTGAAGTGACTGAATTGATTTTGAAGGAACTGGGGGTGGCCATGGCTGACAGGGAGCTCTGGCATGGGCTGGTTCATGAGGTCATGAAGAGTCGGAAGTGACTGAACGAATAAACAACAAATTATGAGACATCACTAGGAATGTGATGAGCATTCAGAAAAAAATAGGTGCTTGAGAAAGCAATTTCCCTATTCAAATAGCTGTATTAATTTGTGGAGCAAGCTGAGGCCTCCTCACTGCCTGATGTTCAAAGGAAAGCAGAATTTTACTTAGCTGTAATGCAACTGCTAAACATTGCACCTTACCTTCATATAATGACAGACATATCGTAATGCGTGTCTTCTTCTTTTTTTCAGATTACAGCCACAAACCTTTTAAAAAAACACACACACAATATAAAATACAATAAAATAAAACACATGCACATAAAAATACAATAAAATAAAGCACATGCACATAAACACATGCACATAAAAATGTTTTTCCTTTGCACTGTTCCCCCCATGAAACCCTCATCCCACACACAAGTTAATGTTTATCCTCTTAATAAGCACATTAAGAGGATCAAGCTTGATTGAGCCTGAATTGATGTTTTTTACGTGCAGGTGTTTTATTTTATTTATTGTATTTTATATTGTGTTGTCTTTTATGTTTGTTTTTAGGCACCTTGTGCCATTTGTAAGCTGCCCCGAGTTCCTGCCCCAATGGTGGCGGGATATAAGAATAAAGTTGTTGTTGCTGTTGCTGTTGTTGCTGTTGTTGTTGTTGTTGTTGTTGTTATGTAGCAAAAAGTGGTTGTGTGTGGGGATTCCTTCACTGTGAAAACTTTCACAGGAGACTTAAAACACAATTTTCTGCTTTTGCCAAACTGGATTTTACCACCTGCCAGATTAATGCTTGCAAGAACATCAAAGCAACATGAATGTTTTCAGACATTTCCATTATAACTTATAATTTGCCCCCAGTCTTCGTTTTAAATAAAAGTGTCGTTGCTTTGTTATTTTTCATCTAAGAACAGATATTCAATGGGTGCCGACAAAGTGGCTTTCTCAGTTAAGCCTAACCCACAGGCAAGTAGCGGGGGGGGGGGGGGGCCTTTGGGGACACCTTTCATGAATGGTTCCAACTCCACTTTCCCATCAGCTGCACAAAACAAGCATAAATGATAAACAAGGCACAAAGCAGCTAGCCAGGCATGTAACTGGGGGGGGGGGGCCTTTGGGGACTTCACCCCCCCCCCCCCGAAATTCTCATGGTGGTCTGCAAAAAGGCCTTACTGGTACATTATTTCAACTGTTATGTTTATTCATATCATGATCTGATCACCATGCTCAATATATCCCATATGCATAGGGGTATTGGGGTAACAATACAAAAGGTTTGCTAGGGTAGACCCTCTTTCACTCAGACTCAGCCCCCCCCCCCCCCAAATCAAATTCCTGGCTACGGGCCTGCTAACCCATTTTGCTTTGTTCAAAGTTTTGAAGCACAACGGGGACCTTTGCATGAAGGGATCTTTGCTGGTTCAGCTTTCAAACATACTGGCCAGGAACTGGTACTTCTCTACTTTTTTGTGTCAGGAGCAACTTGAGAAACTGCAAGTTGCTTCTGGCGTGAGAGGATTGGCTGTATGCTAGGACGTTGCCCAGGGGATGCCTGGATGTTTTTATATTTTACCATCCTTGTGGGAGGCTTCTCTCATGTCCCCACATGGGAGATGAAGCCGACAGAGGGAGCTCATCCGCGCTCTTCCTGGATTTGAACCTCCGACCTGTCGGTCTTCAATCCTGGCGGCACAAAGGTTTAACTCATTGTGCCACCGGGAGCTCCAGACTATTGTACTTAGCATGTATGACACAAAATTAATCTTTAATTGTTGAAACATGTGATTAGCCCAAAGTGCTATCTAATCCAGTGCTATGTTTCTGAGATTTATGTGTAACAAAGTCTTGTAAATGAGCCCGCAAAAGCTGCCAATATGGATGTAAAAACTCCACTGCCCCATCTCTACTGCCCCTGGAAATAAAAGTGAAGTGAAACTTCTTTCCTACTTCTGGTTGCCCTGGACGTAATTCTCTGCTGCCGAAGCTGTAGAGCTAAATGTTACATATAAGTTTGTTATAATGTGTAGCTTGCAAAGTATAAATCTCATATATATTCTCATATAAATTCCTCCCAATTCATCTCAGGGAAAGCGATTGAGATTGGTGACTCAGCTCTAACCAAGATGGGCATCCAAGTAACAGAAGAGGAAATGCAGGAAGCTTTGAAACATGTCGTTATTGATAGTGAGTAGATAAGAACAAGGGTTTAAAGTATATTAATTTGAGGTGGTTTCCTTCTATTTTGCTTTGTGCTATGTTTGTGTCCCTAAATCAGAGCATGGAAAGCTACCATAAAACAGAAAAATGCATTATAGGTGGCAGAAAATTGTTGCCTAGGTGTAGAATATTATGTACAGATCAAAACTATCAAATTGTATCAAATCAACTTGGCCCAGGGCTTAGAAAATTGCATTTTATAGCAAAAGAATGTATATTCTCAGAATACTTTTTTTCAGTTCCTGTAAAATTTGTTCAGATTGATTTGGTACCTTTTGGAAATCTACACTATATAACAAAATCTGATATATTTTTTCCATTCCTGGTTTGAAAGTGTTATTTGCTATTTAATTGTGTGATACCTATTTTGAGGCTGCCACAAGCTATGTTGAATTGGTTGCGACTCTATGAGATATTCATTGAAAAACTATATGAAAATGCGTGGTAGGATGTCTCACAAAAACAAAGTTTTTACAATTTAATAAACTTTTCCATGTTTTTAAAATGATAAAACCAATTAGGAAATGACATCTATAACCCAGGAACAAATATTGTGTTTCATGGTGTCGTCTAAGAGGGCACAAAAACAAGTTTATATTTACAGCAATAAGTTGGTATTTTCTTTGGGGGTTTTAGTAGTTTCAGTTCTGTTAGCACCTTACGGCATTGAATGTTTGCCATTGCTTGCTATAAACCACCACAATCCCCACGAGGAAATAGGGCAGGATATAAATAGTGTTATTATTTTTTTATTATTATTTTCCTCTTTTGGTGAGGAAACATTTCACACATACCATCCCTTCTTGAAATATGCCACTTGGGAGTACTGGAGTATCTTTCTACACCCAAACACATTCTATTCACAAACTAGCCTTTCCAGAAACCAAAATCAAATATTTTGGTTGCATCACTGGGTGAAGGATTTTCTCGTAGACTCAGGCTGAGGATCATTTCATGGCCTTCTGGCAAAAGAAACATTTAGAGTTCAGGATGCAGTATTCCTTTGTTCTTTGTTCTTCTCCATGTTTGTGAAAGAAATATGGGATTAAAACTTGGAATATTCAGATTCTAGTTGGCCTTAAACTACTCACAGGGATGAAAATTAGATCCCTTCATAAGCATGGTTGCACAAACATTTTGTCAGGCTAAAGGGAGGTGGACAAGCACCAAATGCAATGTTTTGGGTTTACTGGGGGAAAGATGCAATATAAATGTAATAAATAAATAAAAGGAACATGCTTCATTCTATTGACCATGGGTATGATTGTAATTGTAATTTTCAGTTGATGGCAGAGTGAACTTGAAGGATGTATTGGAGAGTGTTTTGCTCATGCAAAGACCTTCGAAGCATGAACGTGAGTACAATTAAGGATACTGAATATAGATGCTTTTCCACAACAGCATTGTCTGGTATCTCATTAGAAGTGTTCCTTCCTTATTAACAGGGACTAAGAGGGATATTCTTTCCTCTGTACTAATCTACGTCTCATTCCACCTTTGCCTTATCCAAGCCTGTTTATTAATATATTATAAAGCATTTTAGAAGAAGGTTTGGAATAAGTAAACAGTAGAAGTAAAAGTAAGAAAATACTGTTGTTGTTACATCCTCTTGTAGCAAAGAACTCACAGTAGCTTACAAATAGCAATCAAATTAGTTAAAATATTTAAATGTTTTACAAATATTAGCATATATATTTTGAATGAATTAATGAAGCCCAAAGGATTTTGTAAACAGCCAGGATTTCCCATAGCATCTGTAACTATCTCACTGGTGGGACATGGAGGAGCCTCTTTCACAGGAAAACATAATCCTCAGGCTGGCACATGCAAGGAGAGGCACTCTCTCGTGTATTGAGATCCAAGTCATTTATTCATCACAAGCATCTTGAATTCACATATGAAATTTAATGGTAGCCAGTGCAATTCCTTTCAGATTGGCATGATATGCTGTCTAAATAGTATTCCAATCCACAATCAAGCTGTTGTATTTTGCACTTGTTGAAGCTATTGAGTCTTTATCAAGGCAGCCCCGTGTAAAATGAATTATGATAATCTAAACAGAGGTTTACCAGCACAATGATTATTATTGGTAGGTTATCTCTGTCCAAGAAAGACTATAGCTGGTGCACCCAGGCATGTAGCCCGGGGGGGGGGGGGGGGGCTTGAGGGGCTTCAGCCCCCCCCCCCCCAAATTCTCATGGTGGTTCACAAAAAGGCCTTACTGGTGCATTATTTAAACTGTTATGTTTATTCATATCATGATCTGATCACCATACTCAATATATCCCATATGCATGGGGGTATTGGGGTAATGATACAAAAGGTTTGCTAGTGTAGACCCTCTTTCACTCTGACTCAGCCCCCCCCCCCGAAACCCAGCCCCCCCAAAAACCCCCCTGAAAAAAATCTCAGCCCCCCCCCCCCTCCGAATCGAAATCCTGGCTACGGGCCTGGGTGCACAAGTCAAATGTGGCAGGAAGCTTCTCAAGCTACAGAGTTTACTTGGGCCTCCAGTGACAGGAATAGATATGAGAGTACTCCCAAGCTATCCAATTCCCAAACTGGAGAACCACCAAAACCTATATCTTGTTGGAATTCAATTCCAGTTTGCTGTTCCTCATCTAGTCCATTACAGCATCCAGACACTGCTGTAATGTTTAGTGCCTGCACAGATACAACTGATTCCAATAACAAGAAGAAATAGAGCCAAGTATCATTAGTATACTGATGGCACCCTAATCCAAATTTCCAGTTCTTACCTTGTGCAAAACCGTTTGCTATAGGCACTGAATAGACATAGGTTAGTATTCAAATTAATGCCATGCAGCAACACCATAATATGTTGTGCTGAAACTTGTATGTGGTCAAAGATAAGATAGACAGCATCAGAAACATAGTTTATAAGATGTAAAGTTCAAATGTCCTAAAAAATAAAATGTACCCAGAAATCCCCTGTGTGCACAGGGGTCTGATTAAAACAAATTTTATTAACTGGTTTGCTAATCTCTTTCTCTGGTTGATATATGTGGGAACTGCATCTACCTTGTCTCTTTTTTCCTCACAATTCAGGAGACAAAGTCAGTATAGAGGACTTGGACAATGTCATGGCCAGTGTAGGCATCCATCTTACAGAAGAAGAACTCAAGGAAGTATTAAAAAATACAACAGCGGATGGTTAGTGTTTTCTGCTATTTGGAAATTCTGGTGTGCTCTATAATAATAGCAAATTCAGAAGGCCTGGAGTTTACTGGCGAATAAATAGAACTATCACCAGTCCTTCTAGTATGTAGATGTCACAGGTTGTATGGCCTTGGGTCCCCTTGGGTGAGAAAGGCAGGGTAAATATATCCTAGTTATATTTCACCTGGTCATGCTCAGCATTATTTTTAAAATTTTAACTATTACATTTGGCCCAGTCATAGGTTTTTAAGCATTGTTGTGTTAGTTACTGCTTATTTTCTGTTTACTGCTTATTTTCTGTTTATGAGTTTTATTTTATTGTTTTGTATTACTGTTGTTGTTGTTTTTACTGATGTATTGTGGGCTCGGCCTCATGTAAGCCGCACCGAGTCCCTTGGGGAGATGGTAGCAGGGTATAAATAAAGTTTTTATTATTTTTTATTATTAAAAATGAAGTAAATAATAGGGCTGGGCGGTTTTGTTCGTTAATTTCGTAATTCGTTAATAATTCGTATTTAAAGTGGCTTACGATCCGATATTGAACCATTCAGGAGCAACTAAAAAACGAAACGAATTTTTAAAATTTATTTCGTAATCGTTTCGTAATCGTTTCGAAATTGTTTCGAAATTGTTTCGTTATTATTTCGTTATTATTTCCGTATGTCTGGTGCAAGTTTTATAGTTGTTGTTTGTTTTATCAGTGATAAAAATAAATAAATTATCACACCAACAGTCAACAACAGAGGGAGAGGGAAGCTTCAGAAGTTCCCCCTGTCCCATTTGGAGGGTTTTTTAGCGTATTGCGCAATCGCGCCCGCCATGAACGAATCGATTCGTTATTGTTTCGAAAATGTTTCGTAATTTCCGAAATTTCGTAAATATCAAACTTTTTTAAAGAAAAATTTCGGAATTCTTTTAAAAAACGAAACGCAAAAACCCCCTAAAAACGAATCGAGTTTAGAAACAAATTTTTCCGTGGTTGCCCAGCCCTAGTAAATAAAATAATTTTCAGAAGAATTTTAAATATATGATAATATATTTTCTTGTTGATTTTGCTTTTGTTCATATCTGCTAGCATCATATTGTTGTTTAGCTTTTTAGATGTATTTTTGCAGTTATAGAATATATTTTAAAATACACGACACTAAGCAACATACAAGCCAAGATAAATTGCAGCAGTCTGCTTTTGCTTGAGTCTAGTGACAAGATTCCACCTCCTCCTCTTCTCCCCGCTTTCCTACTACTTTTGCATTTTGAACTCAGCTTGTATCAACTGGGGCAAGCAAAGGACAACAGGGAAAGCTGTAAGGTTGAGAGAGAAACTAGGATATAACTGCCCTGAGTCCTCTCGGGGAGAGAGGGTGAGTTATAAATAAAGTGTTGTTGTTGTTTTATACACATCAAGATCAGTACACAGCTCTGGTTACAGTCCATGCTCTGGTTACATCCCGTCTTGATTACTGCAACGCTCTCTACGTGGGGTTGCCTTTGAAGACGGCCCGGAAGCTCCAACTAGTCCAACGGGCGGCAGCCATGGTATTAACTGGGGCTGGGCGCAGGGAGCATACAACTCCTCTGCTGTACCAGCTCCACTGGCTACCGATTAGCTACCGAGCCCAATTCAAAGTGCTGGTTTTGACCTTTAAAGCCCTAAACGGTTCTGGCCCTACATACCTATCCGAACGTATCTCAGCCTATCAGCCCACCAGGACCCTTAGATCTTCAGGAGAAGCCCTTCTCTCTATCCCACCTGCTTCACAGGTGCGGCTTGTGGGAACGAGGGATAGGGCCTTTTCTGTGGTGGCCCCCCGGCTTTGGAATGCCCTCCCTACTGAATTAAGATCAGCCACCTCGCTAATGGCATTTAGGAAAAAACTAAAAACCTGGATGTTTGAGCAAGTCTTCAATTGATCTTCGACGTGATGTTGTCTGACCATGGATTAGCAATCAAGATAACGAATTGGATGACGATTTTAACTATGAGATGTCCCGATCTGTATTGGTGGCCCAATACTATGTATGTTTTTGTATGTATTCCTAATTTTAATTTTTATATGCTTAAGTGAATTGTATATTTTAACATGTTGTAAACCGCAATGAGTCACCGCACAGGCTGAGATATTAGCGGTATACAAGCATACCAAATAAATAATAAATAAATAAACAAGATACTATGTCAGTATTCGATCACGCATCAGACACTTTGCAAGTGTCTAGAACTGTGTGTTATATCCACGAATAATGCATGCAGATCCAAGTAGAGTGTCCTTTTACAGCTGGCAGATGGTAATTTTGTCAGCATCAATTGTTTTTAAGTGCAGGCCAGGATCTTTAGGCACTGTATCCAGTGTGCCGATCACCATTGGCTCATAGTTCAATCACTAAATCCTCATATCGTGTAAGCTTTTCCAGTTGCTTTTCATCAATTCTGCTGTCACCTGGGATTGCAACATCAACGATCCATACTGAGTTTTTTCCATGATTATGCGGTCAGGAGTGTTATACTCCAAAACAATAATAAGTCATCTTTAGGGTAAAGAAAGGTAGGATACAAATAGAATAAATTTATTATTATTATTACTATTACTACTACTACTACTACTACTACTATTTTTCAACTAAAATAATGAGAAGATGGTTATTTGGGACTGTCCCTGTCAGTTTGATGTTTGAAGTACCTTGAGCACATCTGGATCCCTTCAAATAATGCCTCCTCCTTCCTGGCCACCATCTAATTCTTATTTTCTTCTCGTCTTCTCAGCTGAAGGAAAGGTGAACCTGGGGGAATTGATGAAGTGGGTGAGAACAGTTCAATTGCGCCCTCCCTCCTGTAAGTTAAACTAATAATCTGGTTGAGCTTTGCAAGAATGAATTGTTAAAACAGCCAAATATGATCCCAAATATGTCACAGCATGTGTGGTGATAGATCGAACACATTTCTGGATAATAGAAAAATAAATGTATTAAGGAAGATTGGGGACAAAACTAGATGGGACCACAAATCTGCACTAACTTATTAAAATATTTGTCCTGCTTCTTGTGTATTAGAGTATGGGCAGCTAAATGTACAATCAATGGGACGTGTGAGTGAAGAGAAATCAGCCCACCATTTCCATACCTTATCTCTTTTCCCTGCAACCAAGCAATTTCTGATAAAAGAGAAATATTCCGCTGACTAAGGGATATGTGTGTGTTTGAGGGTGTGTGTTTGCCCCATTTGATGTTAAAAATAGGTAAGACCTCTATTCTGTACATGACCAAACAAATGTGCCTGTCCTCATCAGAACTAGATTGGATCTCCATGAATCCCTTTCTCTTGGGACAGGATTTCTAAGAATCAAAGTACATCAGGGGCAACTTTCCAAGTATTGCTGGACTGCAACTCCAAGCACGTATCACTATTGCTGATACTGGCTAGTGGAGATGTGTGATCCATAAAAATGGTTCAAAAGTCATTACAAAACTGGGGGGCACTGGCGCTACATTTTAAAAGTATTTCTAAAGTATACTTAGTTAAAATTTTGTTACTATAATGAGACTAATGAAATTTTGTTACTATTTTGTTACAGTAATTACGCATGGCCATAATTAAATTACTATAATTGGGGAAACTTTGGGGGTTCTTTTCTCCCTTATTGCTACAATGGTAGAACACATTTACCACGGTTAGCCCTCCACATTTCAGAATATTTCACTTATCCATAGATTTTTCATGAATTTTCCAAGTTTTTGGGAGAGACAGACCTCTCTCTCTGCTATCCTGATTGGTGCTTTCTGATGTTGATGCAGTCTGGGAAATGTGGTTTAGAGCAGGGCCTTTTGAATTCTCTGGCATAGGGCTCCTCCCTTCCCAAACTACATTTCTGTGCTGTTCCCAAAATGCGCTACTCCCTCTTTTGCCCACTGCTAATGCCGAGGTTGCATTAATTTCACAGAGGAATGACAAGGCACTAAGGCAGCCTTTGGTTTTGCTTCCTTGCCTTGCACTGAATATGAAACTGACTTTGGAGACCTTCCGATATTTACAAAACTAAAACAAAAAAGTATGGGGCAAATTTTGATTCTAAAATAGTTGGTGTGGGCCACACAAAAGCTTCGGATATGTCTTCCAGCTTACAAAACTTCCAATTTTCTTACGATTTCTGACTCTTCTGAATCTTCTGATTTTTTTATTATTATTATTATTTGCAAATGTGTATTCTGCAAGTGAGTAACATTATAAGGATGTCTGGAGACTTGCCCCTAGATAGTCTGTTCAGTGGTGAGCAATTAGTTCTAGTTATCTTCTTTCAACACAAGTAATCATAGGCACACTGATACAGATCAGGACCTACTATGTTTTTGTATGTGCCTTCAAGTCACCCGTTGACCAATATCAATTGCATTAATTTTTTCATGGCTTTTTCTTAGGCAAGGAATATTCAGAGGTGGTTTGACCACTTCCTTCCTCTGAAATATAAGTGCAGTACCAGGTATTTATTGGTTGTCTCCCATCCAAGCACTAAGCAAGGATGACCCTGCTTAGTTTCAGACAACAAACAGAATCTGGTGCCTTTAGGAAACTATGACAGAAGACATGTGGAATGAGTAGGAGGAGGTTAACCTCCTAACCTTGCTTAGCTAACTTTTAAAATTTAATGCTGACTCCCTTTGAGGTTTGTGGGAAAGTTGAGTGGGGTTGTATTTAGTTCTTTAAAAATAGCTTGGGGGAGGGGGTTAATAGCCCATTATCTGTGTATTCGGCACAAAATCCAGTCAGGTTAGGGATAGAATGTAGACTCTAGACATTTATTGTATTGTCTGTTTTGACACTCATGCTACTCTAAAGGGTTTCTAATTTTTTTCTAAGACTACGTCTTCCTTTATCATCCTAGCTGTCTCCCTTTTTGTTTCTTCTTCCAATATCAATGTACTTTTTCCTGTCTTGCATTTTCCCCTTGTAGCTGATGGGAAGATGGCCTCAGATGATACAAAAGAAGAGATCACTGTTGAGAAGCTGCCTGATATAACGGTAGATGGATGGACAAAAGGTACTATTGGATGAAGGAGTGTTGTGAGTAGTGATGTAGAAATCAAACATTTTTGTATTTGTTTCAGCCAGCCAATAATGTGTTCTTACAATGTCAATTGCTGTGAAGTCAACCTTCATGTGCTCTGCTTTCTTTGATGTTGTGACTTGACACCTTCCCTTTTTGAGGACTCTAGAAATGTAGTCTGAGACAAGGCACAGCATTTTAACCACCAGAGACTGGGAAACAATACAAGGATCCTTCCTGCATGCCAATTGTAGGGAGGGATTTTCTGGTTGGAAAACAAATGGGAATTTATCATTTCCTGTAGCTGGTAATTTATAATCTACTAGCTGTGCCCTGCCACGCGTTGCTGTGGCCTTTAGTAAGAGTTTTGAAGTCTCTGCCTGGCCTCTCTTCCTTCCTTCACTCGCCCTCTTTCCCTCTTTCTCTCTCTCACACTCCTTCCTTTCCCCTCTTTCTCTCTCTCTCTCTGGCATCCCTCCTTCCTCCCCCTTCTTTATGCTTGTGTGTAAACTTGAGTATCTTCTGTTGGTCATGGGGGTTCAGTGTGGCATGTTTGCCCCAATTCTGTCGTTGGTGGGGTTCAGGATGCTCTTTGAGTGTTGGTGAGCTCTGAATCCCAGTGACTACAACTCCCAAATGTCAAGGTCTATTTCCCTCAAACTCCATCTGTGTGGATATTTGGGCGTATTGAATGGTTTGGTCCGGATCCATCATTGTGTCTTCAAAGTAGCCCCCTCCCTTCTCCCCACCCCTTCCCTACCTGAGTCACTCCTTCCCTTCTCCCACCCCCTCCGGAAAGACACGCCCCCTGGAAAGACACGCCCCCTCCCTTCGCCCCACCCCTTCCCTCCCTGATTGACTCCTGGAAGGAAAGGGTGGGGCGAAGGGAGGGGGCGTGTCTTTCCGGAGGGGGTGGGAGGAGGGAAGGAGTGACTCAGGGAGGGAAGGGGTGGGGAGAAGGGAGGGGGCAACTTTGAAGACACGCCCGCTCCCTTCACCCCACCCCTTTCCTCCGTGACTCACTCCTTCCCTCCTCCCTCCCTCTCCGGTTAGACACGCCCCCTCCCTTTGCCCCACCCCTTTCCTTCCAGGAGTGACTCAGGGAGGGAAGGGGTGGGGCGAAGGGAGGGGGCGTGTCTTTCCAGTGGGGATGTGGCGCGGCGAGGCTTGGAGTGTGCGGAGCGGGGCTTGGAGGCAGCGTGGGAGGGAAAAGATGAAGGAGGGGATGGAGGGAAGGGGGAGGGGGAAGTTGCGTTGTTTGTGTGTGTGTTTGTGCCATGGGGAAGTGCGGTGACGTGTTCACGCTCGGCTGGGCGAGGGAGGGAGGGAAGTGCGTTGGCCGTTCGGCCATGTGTGTGCGCGTGCTGGGGACTTTGCGCCAGTGTGCATGCTCAGTTGTTTTGCCGTTTTTTCTGTGTGTGGTTATGTTGTTTTGATTTCTGACTGGATTAGTTTGTACCTAGTGGGTTGTCCTTGGGGCATGGCAATTTTGGTGGAGTTTTGTGGAGGGGTTTTAGAGTTTTGCTTCCCCGTTGGACGCCAGTAGGAAATTTATAGATATAGATTGTTGAAGACTTTCAAGATTATAAATTACCAACTACAGGAAATCACTGGATTGTTGTAGGTTTTTCGGGCTGTATGGCCATGTTCTAGAAGCATTCTCTCCTGACATTTCACCTGCATCTGTGGCAAGCATAGCAGAGCACCTGATGAACCAACCTGTACACAGCACATTATTTGAGAATACAGAAATGCTGGACTACTCTAACAACTACCATGTCAGGCTACACAGAGAAGCTATTGAAATCCACAAGCATGTGGAAAATTTCAACAGAAAGGAAGAAACCATGAAAATGAACAAAATCTGGCTACCAGTACTAAAAAAAAACCCTCTAAAATTATAACAGTAAATAAAAAACGAAAGTCAAACACAGGAAAACTCCAGACAAGAAACAATCAGGAACACCTGGTCACCTCTCAAGAAAGAAATTCCTCAGGCAGTAACAAGCCGCACCTAAAAACTATCAGGCCATCAAAAGCTAATTAAGGTGGCCAATTGAAACATTCACACCAAGCTCCAACAGACAAGAGTTCTTTCTCCCACCCTGGACCTTCCACAGATATATAAACCCAATTTTCCAGTTTCCAACAAACCTCAGAACATCTGAGGATGTTTTCCACAGATACAGGGAAATGTCAGGAGAGAATGCTTCTAGAACATGGCCATATTACCCGAAAAACCTACAACAACCCAATTTATAATCTCCTGTACCTTTATAATTTTGGACTTCGTAGCCAAGGGCTTCCTCTATGCTGGGTTTCAACTGCATTGATCCCCCATTGCCTTGCCCTGGTATGCCTCATAAGTCTTTGGGCCTTGGGGAAGGAGAGAGCAGCAGTGACAAAGTATTTTTCTGAGCATCCTTCAAACATTCTGTGAACTTTTATATATTAAATATTGGGAAACCATTCAAATCGTTGCCAGCCTTCAACTAGGAAACCTCACAAATGTTTAAATCCTTTTAGCACTCTTACATATGTATCTCCACTTTCAACCTGAGTTTAGAAAAATTATTTTGAGATACAACTTCTTTAATCTTCCAGCCAAGAATTCATAACTCGGGAAAACAGGAACATTTCCAGAACCTCCTTCAGCCAATGCCTTTGCTTCATTTTGATATGGTCAACTATTCTTCCAGTTTTACGCCTTCCTGGATCTCTGCCTTTGCTTCAGCATCGAATATTCATATTCTTAGAGGAGTACAGTATTGTAGATAAAATGCACGTTTCCATGCACCTTGAGTAAATAACCTTTGTCAACACTTCTATTTTTTTTTCTTCAGAAAAAAGGGTTGATATCGACAGTTTAGATGCAGTCCTGGATGAACTAGGGATCCATTTAACCAACAAGCAACTGTATGAGGCACTGAAATATTCTCCAATGGACGGTTGGTTTCTTTGTTCATTTATTCCCAGTCAAAAGTTGTCCATTTTGGTAATTTCATGTCATTATAAACTGTTCAGAACTCTTGGTCTGATTTAGCAAGAGAATTCTTATGAATGTAAGAAAGGGGTAGGGGGAGAACAACAAGAAAATCATAAGTTAACCATACAAGGTTTTCCAGAATGCTTCTGACAACCTGGACAACCATAGTCATATATTTATAGCTGCAAAATGTGCATTATGAATATAAATAAATCCCCAAGTGTGAAAATACAGTGGTTCACAATCCACATAATGAGTATTACTCTTATACATTATAGCTCAGGATAATTTATCACGGGGGGACATCCTTTCCTTTTCAACGGCCAATATTCACTTGCCAACTTATATGACATTTTAAAATTCTATGAAAACTCTTGAAAAAAAATCATAGGTCCTAAGTCTGGTTTTAGATTACAAAAGTAACTGATTTTCATTGATGTTATAAATATATGATATAATATGAAATGAAATGAAATGATACGATACTCCTCATATCAGTAAGAGAGTAAAGGCTACTCTGGTGATGGAATAATAAGTGGAAAGGTGAAGTTGCCAACCATTTCTCTTCTGAGTGGCCTTTTGCAACTCCTATTGCAGGTCATTTTTGCCTCTAGTTTACCAACATGTAAAATCACTATATATCTGCACTCTGTTTTGACTTCCAGATTTGGTTTCCCCTGCCACTAAAATGATTCCAATATTCACCATGTACCCTACTCTAAGCTGCAGGAAGTTAGCTAGGTAACAGCTAGTTGCAAGCCCATAGCCAGGATGTTGATTCGGGGGGGGGGGGGGGGGGGGACTGAGTCTGAGTGAAAGAGGGTCTACCCTAGCAAACCTTTGGTATCGTTACCCCAATAAACCCATGCATATGAGATATATTCAGCATGGCGATCAGATCATGATATGAATAAACATAACAATTTAAATAATGTACCAGTAAGACCTTTTCGCAGACCACCATGAGAATTTCAGGGGGGGGGGGGGCTGAAGTCCCCAAAGCCCCCCCCCCCCCCCCCCCCCCCAGTTACATGCCTGGCTAGCTGCTTTGTACCTTGTTTATCATTTATGCTTGTTTTGTGCAGCTGATGGGAAAGTGGAGTTGGAACCATTCATGAAAGGTGTCAAATCCATCTTGAGAATGCAAAAAACTGGTAAGCAACCATAATTCCAAAAGATTAATTATATTAGTACAACTATATTAAGGATTTCTATTAACATTCTTATTGGTCTTCTGGGTATTTTGCCACATCGGGTGTTAAGAAATAAAGCAGTGCTATTGATGTTGCTAATACCTTAAAAACTCAGGGCCATAGTTTCCTTGACTGATTCAATCAATTTTTATCCATTGGTCTAGCTCTCTTCTAGCTCTAATTCTATTATCATTTTATCAGTTTTTAATTATAATTTTATTATTTTCATTTCATTACTATGTTACTATTAAGTATGTTATTTGATGTTTTTGTCTTGTTTTATATGTACATTTGCTGTATTGTAATTTGTTTGGGCTTGGCCTCATGTTAGCCACCCCTAGTCCCTCCGGGGAGCTGGTAGCGGGGTATAAATAAATATTATTACTGTTGTTGTTGTTGTTGTTATTTGAAACACAACAAGATGAGTCACTCGGCAGACACTCTGCTGGCTGTTGTATTGGATCACACGTCGGACACTTCCCAAGTGTTTAGGACTGTGTGATGTATCGGCAAATAATGTGTGCAGATCCCAGTAAGGTGGCCTTCTGCAGCTGGCAGATGGTAATTTTGTCAGTGCCGATTGTGTTTAAGTGCAGGCCAAGGTCTTTAGGCACTGCACCCAGTGTGGCGATCACCACTGGGACCACCTTTACTGGTTTGTGCCAGAGTCTTTGCAGTTCAATTTTTAAATCCTCATATCATGTCAGCTTTTCCAGTTGTTTCTCTTCAATCCTGCTGTCACCTGGGATTGTGACATCCACGATCCATACTTTGTTTTTTAACACCATCATGAGGTCAGGAGTATTGTGCTCCAAAACTCTCTCTGTCTGAATCCGGAAGTCCCAGAGGAGTTTGGCGTGTTCATTCTCTGTAACTTTTTCCAGCTTGTGATCCCACCAGTTCTTTGTCGCAGGCAGATGGTATTTGTGGCACAAGTTCCAATGAATCATTATTATTATTATTAGTAGTAGTAGTAGTATTAGTATTATTTAAGGTGCAATGTAAAGGGACTAAGGGGAATATGACCTAAATGTTTGAAATACTTTCTCCATCCTACTGTTCTTTCCTCCAAGTTTGCAGATTCCTATGCCTCACTATCTTTTAAAACATATGCAGGGAGAGTTAAACAATTTTGTCTAAGTGTTTCCCTGATATCCTACTAAAAAAAGGCCAGTCGTGATCTGAACCTTTTATGCTGCAGTGCCACCACAATGCAAGGCAACGGGGTAGCATTTCAGTAGGAGTCAAATGACACAGTTTGGTTTATCCTACTTACTCTAACACCTGAAACCTCAGGTTAGGGCTCCTCAAACTTTTAAAGCAAAGGACCAGTTCTGGTGCCTCAGACTGTTGAGGTAACAGACTATAGTTTGAAAAAAACATGAATGATTTCCTATGCACACTGCACATATTTTATTTGTAGTGCAAAAAAAAAAGAAAAGAAAAATAATACAATATTTAAAAGGAAAAACAATTCTAACCAACATATATTTACCAGTATTTCAATGGAAAGTATGGGTTTGCTTTTGGCTGATGAGATAGTCATGTTAATTAGGATAGTTGTTGTTGTGTGCCTTCAAGTTATTTCAGACTTAGGGTGACCCTAAGTCTAAAGTTTAGGGTGGGATGGTTAAATGACCTTGGAGGGTTTCCGAAGTTTTATTTCAGTTGCCCAAAAAACATCTACTCTCCCATAAAATACATTGCTTACTTCGTGTATTCATCATACAGGTACATTGCTTATCAATCCAGTTACAGAAAGGTTTGAAGTAGTTTCTCTGAGCAGATAACACAGGGCATCTTCCTTATGATCAAACAGTCCAAAGTCTAAAGCATCTCTCTGTTCTGAGAGTCTAATAGTATCTGACCTCTAAAATGGAGTCTCAGCTCTCAATAGTCCCAGACCTGGTCACGTGGTAGGTTAAGGAAAACTGCAAACTAATATACACATATACAATATAGTAAGAAATATAAATTATATACATAACAAATAACTAGTATAGGAGACTTGTAGAAGGTTTCTATTTCCAACAATCTGTGGTCTCAGTCCTCTCCCAGTCCTCAATAAGATTTCCTATTGACATCAGCTGGAGTCATCACATATAAAAAATATAGAATTGATTATTTAACATTTTTATCCCTATTTATGTCATGATGATTTGGCTCTTTGGACTAGGGTGGAATGGAATGGTTGTTCAAAGAGTACTAAAGTGTTAGTAGAATTATTGTAGAAAAAAATAGAAATGGTAAACACTAGGGCTGGTCAATTCGTTTCGTTAATTCGTAATTCGTTAAAAAATTCGTTAATTTTTGAATTACGAAACGATTACAAAACATTTTTTTTAAACTGGAAGTGTTTTTAAATATCGAAACGGCAGGCGCCAAAAAATTTTGTATTTCCGTCCATTTCGGAAATACGTAAGATGGCCGCCTGCCGATGCTTGCTGAGAGGGGCGAGCGAGAGGGGCGAGCGAGCGGCGAGCGAGAGGGGCGGAAGCACTCTCTCCTGACATTTCACCCACATCTATGGCAGGCATCCTCAGAGGTTGTGAGGTCTGTTGGAAACTAGGCAAGTGGGGTTGATATATCTGTGGAATAATGTTCAGGGTGGGAGGAAGAACTCTTGTCTGCTGGAGGCAAGCGTGAATGTTGCAGCTGGCCAGCTTGATGAGCATTGAATGGCCTTGCAGCTTCATGGTCTGGCTGCTTCCTGCCTGAATGTTGCAATTGGCCAGCTTGCTTAGCATTGCCTATTAATAATAATAGCGAGCGGCGAGCGAGAGGGGCGGAAGCACTCT
The DNA here is from genome assembly GCF_037176765.1 of Anolis sagrei. NCBI lineage: Eukaryota > Metazoa > Chordata > Lepidosauria > Squamata > Anolidae > Anolis > Anolis sagrei. The sequence continues at coordinate 45,496,588 of NC_090026.1, read as the reverse complement.
CTCCTGACATTTCACCCACATCTATGGCAGGCATCCTCAGAGGTTGTGAGGTCTGTTGGAAACTAGGCAAGTGGGGTTGATATATCTGTGGAATAATGTTCAGGGTGGGAGGAAGAACTCTTGTCTGCTGGAGGCAAGTGTGAATGTTGCAGCTGGCCAGCTTGATGAGCATCGAATGGCCTTGCAGCTTCATGGTCTGGCTGCTTCCTGCCTGAATGTTGCAATTGGCCAGCTTGCTTAGCATTGCCTATTAATAATAATAGCGAGCGGCGAGCGAGAGGGGCGAGCGAGCGGCGAGCGAGAGGGCCTGCCAGAGTGAGTGCCTGCCTTCCCTCCTTAATAATAATTAATAATAATTAATCCCTATTCTACTAAATTAATAATTAAATTTAAAAAATATTGAAAAAATATTGGGGGGAAAAAGGGCGCCATCTTTACAAAATGTTTTGTAAATATTTACGAAATTTCGTAAATACCGAAACTTTTTTTTGGGAAAGTTTTGTAATTATTTTAAATATCGAAACAAAAAAAACCCCCAATTACAAATCGATTTTAGAAACAAATTTTTGCGTTGTTACCCAGGCCTAGTAAACACACTAGAATTAATTATGAAATCCATGAATACGAATTGCTTCTCCATTCACCTATACTCAGTGTCCCTACTCCCTTTTTGTTTAAGGTAAAACTGTGGAAATCAGCACCTTGGAGACTGTCTTGGCTGACATGGGACTTTACCTAACTCAGGATGAGGTACAGCAGGCTCTGAGTCAGACAACAGTGAATAGTGAGTATGTGAGAGTGGTCTTTCCTTCTCCTCTTTCTTCTCCCTCTTCTTCTGCTTCCCCTTCATCATTGAATTATGTACCAAAGGGAAGCTTCCACCAACAACAGTAATTCTGTATGAGAGAGGCTCAACGGGCATGAAGCAGCAATGCTTCTCTGTTTCTATGAGTTTTAAATGCAAAACTGTTAAGTAGGCCACACATATTACTGAAGAAAGTACAAGGGGAGGACACCTATTTCCTTAGGTCATGTTTTAATTCAAATTTGCCTCCACAGAGCTGTTTTTTACCCAGTAGAGGAAAAATATGAGGTATGCATATCTTCAACATATCTTTTCTCTCTATCTTAGGAGCAGGCAAAGTGCATTTTATGTGCCACATGTGGTCCTCCAAAGCTGTCTTTGCAGCTCATAATGATTTCGCAGTCCAGATTGCCAAAAGTAGATGCTGAGATTAAATTGCATCTTCTAGAATTTTCCAGGAGTAGCAATTCATTTTTAAATAGATTGTGCACGTACACACATACACACAATTTGTTTAACAAAAGCCATGCCCATTTTGTATTGTCTTTCAGTTAGTACAGGAATTTGTCTGCCAGTTCTTCTGAACTGTCTGCCAGGTTGGAAGGTATTGAATGTTTCTTGATCTACTGAATAATTTGAGTTAGGAAGTAGAGACATGTTGAAATAGGCGTTCAATAATAGGCGAAGGTATTTCATCAGGGGAGTGTGATGAGAAGAATCAATTTGGAAATAAATGGGAATTTATTGGTGAATACATATCCCCATTAGAATATCTCTCATTCATCCTTTTTGCCTTACCAGAGGATGGGAGTGTGGATTTGAAAGACTTCATGTGGGCCATCCAGAGTATCCCCAGTATCCAAGGTGAGTTTTAACATTTAAGGAAGGAGCTAGGATACTCTGAATAGACAGTTGGTGGCTAATCCAGGTCCAGCATTTAGATCAGATATGGGCAAATTAAGGCCCGCGTGCCAGACACATCCTGTTGGGCTTTTTCCTCCAGCCTGTGAAGGCAATGAGGAGAGGAGAAAAGAGAGTGGCTCTAAACTGCATTCATTTTGTTGCAGTGGAAAAGAGTTGTTCAAAATAATAATAATAATAATAATAATAATAATAATAATAATAATAATATAATATGTTGTTGTTCATTCGTTCAATCGTCTCCGACTCTTCGTGACCTCATGGACCAGCCTACGCCAGAGCTCCCTGTCGGCCTTTACCACCCCCAGCTCCCTCAAGGTCAGTCCAGTCACTTCAAGGATGCCATCCATCCATCTTGCCCTTGGTCGGCCCCTCTTCCTTTTGCCTTCCAGTTTCCCCAGCATTATTGTCTTCTCTAGGCTTTCCTGTCTCCTCATGATGTGGCCAAAGTACTTCAACTTTGTCTCTAGTATCTTTCCCTCCAGTGAGCAGTCGGGCTTTATTTCCGGGAGGATGGACTGGTTGGATCTTCTCGCAGTCCAAGGCACTCTCCGCACTTTCCTCCAACACCACAGCTCAAAAGCATCGATCTTCCTTCGCTCAGCCTTCCCGAAGGTCCAGCTCTCACATCTGTAGGTTACTACAGGGAATACCATGGCTTTGACTAGGCGGATCTTTGTTGCCAGTCTGATGTCTCTACTCTTCACTATTTTATCGAGACTGGTCATTGCTCTCCTCCCAAGAAGTAAGCGTCTTCTGATTTCCTGGCTACAGTCTGCATCTGCAGTAATCTTTGCACCTAGAAATACAAAGTCTGTCACGGCCTCCACGGTTTCTCCCTCTATTTTCCAGTTGTCAATCATTCTTGTTGCCATAATCTTGGTTTTTTTGACGTTTAGCTGCAACCCGGCTTTTGCGCTTTCTTCTTTCACCTTGATTAGAAGGTTCCTCAGCTCCTCCTCGCTTTCGGCCATCAGAGTGGTGTCATCTGCATATCTGAGGTTGTTAATGTTTCTTCCAGCAATTTTCACCCCAGCTTTGCATTCATCCAGCCCCGCACATCGCATGATGTGTTCTGCATACAAGTTAAAAAGGTTGGGTGAGAGTATGCAGCCTTGCCGTATGCCTTTCCCAATCTTGAACCAGTCTGTTGTTCCGTGGTCAGTTCTAACTGTTGCTACTTGGTCCTTGTACACATTCCTCAGGAGAGAGACAAGGTGGCTTGGTATGCCCATCCCACCAAGAACTTGCCACAATTTATTATGATCCACACAGTCAAAGGCTTTAGAATAGTCAATGAAGCAGAAGTAGATGTTTTTCTGAAACTCCCTGCCTTTCTCCATTATCCAGCGGATATTGGCAATCTGGTCTCTCGTTCCTCTGCCTTTTCTAAACCCAGCTTGAACATCTGGCAACTATCGCTCCATGTATTGCTGGAGTCTTCCTTGCAGGATCTTGAGCATTACCTTACTGGCATGAGAAATAAGGGCCACTGTACGGAAGTTTGAGCAGTCTTTCGCATTTCCCTTTTTTGGTATGGGGATATAAGTTGATTTTAATCATAATATTCAAAAGTACTCCCTCACTGCTCCCTCAAAAATGTGCTTTTTCAAAAAGCATAATGCTCTCTACTCACTCAAAATAATGATGATAATCAAAAGTACTCCCTCATTGCTCCGTCAGAAAAAGGTGCTTTTTTCAAAAAGTATGGTGTTCCCTAACTATTCCTTCAAAATAATAATAATAATAATAATAATAATAATAATAATCAAAAGTACTCCATCACTTCTCCCTCAAAAAAGCTGCTTTCTTAAAAAAAGTATAGGGCTTTCACACTGCCCCCTCTAAATAATAATAATGATAATAGTACTTTAAAGGGCAAAACTTTATGTTACTGCATTTACATGCAATTTATATTAGCTCACACAACCACTCTTCACCCATCTGCCACTGGCCCGGGCTATCTGTCAAATTTTAAATCGCATTGCGGCCCCTGTGTCAAAAAAGTTTGCCGATGCCTGGTTTAAATAGTTGATTTTTTTAATCTTAAATGTTATCCCAGCTGTGACATCTCACCTAGTACTGCCTGCCATCACCTCTCTTAATCTATATAATAGGAGATAATAATTACTCTTGGGAAACAAAATGGCATTAGCAGATGCGCTTGTAATTTAAAGGGGAACATATAAATGGATGTCCAACCCATGCTTACCCAAGTTTTCTTTCTTCTGTTAAAGACAAACAAGTGCAAGTCGATAACTTGGATGCTGTACTGAGTGGCATGGGGATCTACCTAAACCAGGAAGAACTGCAGGATGCATTGAAGCTGACAAAGCATTATGGTGAGCGTGGCCCATGATCTTGTTGTCATAAACATATGCAGGTCTCAATTACAGTCAGTCCAGTAAATGCTGAATGTTAAGTCTGTAATTTTGTAACTTCCATTGGAATGAGTAATTAGACTGAAGCTTTTGCTTCTTAAAGAAAAATTACTTACTTGTTTACAAAATTACTTACACTGCTTACTTACAAAATTACTTACACAACTCACCTGTCTGACTACATTGCCTTTTACCAACCTGCCCGATCATTAAGATCTTCCAGAGAGACCTTTTTATGCCACCTGATTTGAAAATAATCTCACTTTGATTTAAAATTAGTATAAATTGCATAACTGTAGTTTGATCTGTACACTTTTGAACACCTTTTAAGATTTTTTTTATTGCTGGCGTTTTTCCTACAGTCTGAACCAAGAGTCCGTGTTGTTTGCTTTTATATGCCTTAAATCAACTCCAACTTATATCAAAGCAATTATGTCAAGGCTGCTAAGCTACCTTTGCTTTTTACCTGGTGAGATGTTATGTTAGATTGTAACATTCTCATCCTTTTCTACCAGTTATTCAGTTTCTACCAGTTATTTCAGTTATTTTCCTCGTTCTGACCCAGTTACTCTTTTTGTCTTGCAGAGAATGAGATGGTAAATTTGAAAGATTTCATCAGAGCTTGTAATGCCACACTAACCCTCTCTAGCATCGATGGTGAGTATTTTTAACTTTCAAGCAAGGAATAAGCAGAATAGAAAGGGGACAACATGCTCTCAATGTCAAGTTTTGGAAAGCCCTTGGCCAAGAGACCTTTTTTGAACCTAATGTTTCAGTGGAGTTATCTTTCCTTTGCCTCTAGTATCATTATCAAATGTTTCTGGTGGTCCTCTTATATGTCATAATACTGCCTGCACTTGCCAGATTAAGAATTCACAATTAGCAATTAATTTCTCTGGATGGCCTTTGGTATTTGTATGTGTGTGTTTTGGTCCCCTTTGATGGACTGTCACCTTGTCATGGTGAGGGGGCTTGTGTGTTCCGATGAACCTGTGGGCACAACAACTGGAGTCGTGCACTCCCAGGAGTGGCCGCGGGGGAGGTTCCAGACCAAGAACAGTTCAAAGACCCGAAGACCTCAACGGTGGAGCAGGCAGAGGATTACATGTTACAACGGCTGTGAAGGCGGAAGAAGGCTGCAACAGACTGAGAAGCCACGGTCATTGTGTTAAACTATACCACCAGTGGAACCTCACTCTGTGAAGACTGTGTGTTGATCAGTTGTGCACTGACCTCCACACATTAAAAAAAACTCATGCACAGGCGTCTTCCAAAGAAAATAATAACAAACCAACAAAAGTCCCATGGCGATCAGCGAGTGGCGACGGGAGCAGGACTGTGAAATCTGAAAGCCCCTAGTCACAGACTGGCACATGGGTGGTGGATACGGACTCAGTCGTTCTACCTCAAGGTCCGAGGCAGTTGAGTAGTTCGGCAGCTGTATCTATGACTGAGCAGCCCTTTTTAGGACCCACTCTGCTCACCCCACACAGGGAGGGGGCTAGAAAAGGTGCCCTAAACATAGTCTGCTTCTCTTATCCCTGACTGGACTGCCGCGTCCAGTCGGGTCACCACCAACCAACCTTAAAAACTGGCATAGACACTGAGAACCAGGAAGCCCTGGCCCTTGAGCGCTCCAGCTGGAGGTCAGCTGTGACCAGCAGTGCTGCAAAATTTGAAGAGGCATGAATGGAGCGTGAAAGAGAGAAACATGCCAAGAGAAAGGCACATCAAGCCAACCCCGACTGAGACCGCCTTCCGCCTGGAAACCAATGCCCCCATTGTAGGAAAAGATGCAGATCAAGGATAGGGCTCCACAGCCACCTATGAACCCACAAGAATACTGCCCCTGGAAGATTATCCTACTCGGCCAATGAGGGATCGCCTAAGTAAGTAAGTAAGTAAGTTTTGGTGGGGTTTTTTTTGTCATAAAGCAAGTATAGATGGGAAAATAGAACAGAAAACATGGCTGCCCCACAACCACTCATTTCCCCATCATTCATAGTTGCAATGCAAACTTTATCCTCTCTAGTGTATGTTTGTGTGTACACATTTTCACTTCATTCATACAGATGCTTTGTCCCTATTATATCAGTTCATCCTTAAACAGAGCTTGGGAAATCTACCTTTTTTCATACTAAAGCACAGATTTCCACATGGAGCCTAGTCACTAGCCGTGCTGGCTAGGGAATTCTGGATACTGTAGCCATAAACACAATTTTTCTAAACTCTGAGCAGATCATTAAGATGGGCAGTAGCATGGTCCCATTCCTCTGTGATAGAGTTACCCTAAAAAGAAATACTGGAGTTTATTAGACAAAGAGGATGATTCACTAGTCTTGGTGTTGTTGTCGTCTACCATTAAGCTTTCACATTTTCTTACTCTCCTTAGGAGGATACCCAAGAAAAATACCGGGTGCAAAGCCTCTGAAGTTGCCCAAGGTTATAGAGAAGCACAGCCGCCCCCCAAATCCTGGCAGGTCAGTGGGGTTCACTTGCTGAATAATCTCATTCATCAAATTTCCTCATTTCACTGTTGTTCCCCATATGCAATATTCCAAGGGCCTATAAGAACTGCCATTTCTCAAAATACACTTATGGGGAAGGGGGTTTCAGTTCTGCATTAAGGGAAAGGAAGTTGGCTTTGTGCTTACAGTACATTGTATACTTTACATGCATTGTATGGTAGAGTGCATCTTTACATTAGTTCAAACCTTGAGGAGATTCACCAGCACAATGACATCAGAGCCACCTATCTGCTTAAAGGCAAAAGTTGGTGGAAGTGACTATATGCCTCATTTGTTGACTGCGGGTTCCATATTCCTGCAGAATTAGAAACATGACTTAGGTCAACTGTGGATCTCATCACATGTAGAAATTTCTCCATTTCTACATTTAAAAATGAAGCTCCGCAGTAGCCATGACATGATGCAAAGCTACTTCCAGGGGCCACCCGTTGGACCCCATTTTTTAATTTCATAATAACGCAGAGGTTTTGGAGTTGGATATCTATCAGCTTCACTTGTTTTTACACATGTGGAATAGGCAAAACTCATGAACTTTCATGTGTGATGGGAACTGTTGACATTCCCCAAGCAATAGCATTTTTTGACATATATTTGTAGGCAATCTTTACACTTCCCTCAATTTTTCTCTTGTCGCCATTATTTCATATGGACTAATCCTTTGAAGATAAGTTTTATTTTTATTTTAAGGACATTCTGAAATTACTCAATCTTCAATACTCGGTGCACTGACATTATGCTCCTTCCTTTTGAAGTAATATTCCTTTTTAAATAATTTTAAAGTAATTTTTGAGGTAGTTTTTAAAACTTTTAAAATTGAGAAATCAAACCATACAGTTCACCATACAAAGTGACAGGAAAGGTATAACAAATGCATGCACAATGACTCCACTAAGACTGAAAAATTCACTAATTAGAAGACCACTGTGAAGTTATTGCATGAATCACAATTAAGCTTTTACTGGGATCAATAGTTAAGGCTATTTTTCTTTCTTTCTAATTATTACAAGGAAACTGTCACCTTTTATCATTAACAAACAATAATACTAAATTTGTTGATATTGTAAAACACATTTTATTGAAAAAAATATATGTATGAATACACTTTATATTAGGCTTTGCATTCATGTATGCTTTCCAGAATGGCTTCAAAGCATCGCAACATTCAAAAATATTCAAAAGGTAATTTTGAAGTAATTTGCAAGGTAAATAATGTTCAATAGAGAAACAACTGTTTCATTAGGAAAACAGCCATTTTCAGGGGAATGTTTCAGTAGGACGGATGCAATTTGTCTTATCATTTTTCTCATTTCTCAAAAACCATGAGATTATTTATTTATTAAATAAATAAATAAATAAATAAATTTCATACTTCCAATTTTGCACAGCGAATCCTTGTTTTAAAAAGGGAAACAAAGGTCAGATGGGTGGGACTCCACTTCTTCATGTGATGGCAAATGAAGCGGGGGATTGTAGATGAGATGGGCACATGTGATGGGGGAGATTGAATTCTCCATTTTATTAATAAAACACGGGCTGCCACGGAACACTATGATGAGGTCTGGTTCAACTGGCATTGTTGGTCTAATGTGATGAGATCCTAAAGCAGAAGTTCACGGCTCAGAAGAAAACTATATGGAAAAATGGGTACAAATGTAGGTCCGCCTTCCACAGTTCCTGTATGAATAGTGAAAGAACAAATTAATCAGTCTCTGTACCCAAATTGACATCATTTTTTTAAAATGTAAAGCAATCAGTAGGAGAAATACAGCTTCTTCTGAAATTGCCCTTGGCTATCATTGTGCCAACTTCTTTCTTCTTTTGACAGAATGTTCTCTTCTGTGACTCTTTCTGAGATGGCCTCATTAAAAGCAGTGAAAGATCTAACTAAGCCACAGCTGGAAGGTAATTCCTCTGCTTGCAGATAACATAGTTGAGTCTGTCTTACATCCTGAACACAGCTTGCCATTATATGTCTGAAACAAAATAGTCAGGATGAAAACCAAAGATGGCTCTTGTACTGTACCTATAATAGTTGTTGACAGGGTTTCAGCAGTTACCCGGGTGCCTGACAAGCAACCTGCTGAAAACTCCTCTTCTGCACAACCACTAAAGGTACAAGATACTTCTGAAGTTTTCAGTCTGGCAACCCTAGTAAGTCATCCTAGAGTCTTCTGTTCCCCAGTTTATGCAATATCCCTAGAATTACTTCAATTGTGAAAAGAACATTGTGGGCCACATTTTGGAGATGCGGTGCTGAAACTAGAGCTCTCCTGGGATGCTGCCAAAGTTGTCATTAAGTCAATGATGGTGGAAACAGTAAAAAATATAGCCTTATCAAATTGGACATCTGTAAGTCAATATGTAACAGAGATTATTTTCGCACTTTTTTAGCCCTTTGAGGTACAAGGTCTCTATAGGTGTCTGTGCCAAAGGCCTATTCAGTTTACAGAAAAGAAAGCACCCTGTGAATGCATATTTTGTATTTGTGTTAGCATCTATGTTGGCACTTATTATGAGCTAATTCAAGGGTTTGATCTTAATTAATTAATAAATAATAATAATAATAATAATAATAAATTATTTATACCCCGTTCCATCTCCCCCAGGGGGACTTGGTGCGGCTTACATGACACCATCAATACAGTATACACAATATAATGCAAAAACATAGTAGCAACAAAAGATTACATAAAATGCAAAACCAACATAATAAACGACACAGCAATATAAAATCAAACATTGAAAACACAGAAGACTTCACTGGGTGAGGTGAAAATGAAGGATAAAAATTTTAAAACACTGGGAAATAGGACAAAATAAGTTAAAAGGAGGAGGATCTGGGAATGAGGAAGATTTAATTGCACGAACCATAAAATAAAGTGCTTCTAAGGATATTTTGTGCAAACTTGAAACAGTTTTGAGGATGACAATGTCTTGCCTGTGGACTAAGGGTAAAATTATACAAAATAAATGTCACTACCTCTGAGGATGCTTGCCATAGATGCAGGCGAAACGTCAGGAGAAATGCCTCTAGAACATGGCCCTATAGCCCGAAAAAACCTACAAGAACCTAATAAATGTTGTATTATAAATATCAATGTGGGGAATTACACATTGACATGAAAAGTTTGGTGGGCAGCTGTTTAATTCTTCTTCCAATGGCATCACTAACATTGGTGTCATCCAGTGTGATAACTCATTCCTAAGGACCTCTTCCCATACAAGGCCATATCCTAATACTGAAATTAAATACCAAAACATCGTGACAAAACCAGCAACTATAACAAACCAGTATCAACAATTCAACAATGTATGCCTGTAGAGTGTTCCAGTAAAACCGCAATTCAAAGTGTCATCATAATTGAGCAAAAATGACAATTTTGACAAGAGCACATTCAAAAATTAATGCAGTATGCATAAACTGGGTTTACAATGTTTTTGTACTTGTATTTTAGTACAGGGACATCTATCTATCTATCTATCTATCTATCTATCTATCTATATTTCAAAAATCTGCCAAAACACAGCACAATTTTATAGTCATTTTTGTGTCATCCCATGATCATGAAGGTATCACACAATGCACCTTGCACCTCCCTAGTTATGCCATTGTCTTCTTCCTGTCACTTATACACCTTCAAAATAAAACAGTCTGATTTTGTGTTGAGTCCCATTTCCTTCTTTCCATATAGCATTCCGTGATGCTTATGATACCTTCAACAAGGACATCGATGGCAATGTCGATCTACCAGCTCTAGAAACCACAGCCCAGAATTTGGGGATCAACTTAACCGAGGAAGAAGCTTTTGATGAGCTAGTATATGCTGACACAGATGGTAATAATTTTGGGTTTTTTTAAAAAAAAAATAGATAGATAGATAGATAGATAGATAGATAGATAGATAGATAGATAGATTGCAGTTTCCCTTAAAACTAGTGTATGGATACAGGAAGAGCAGAATGTCCTCCCATAAGAATACTTTCTCTGCCCCACAAACATTTCCTTCAGTTCCCAAGTGAAAAACATAGTAGCAAACTTATATTTTCTATTTAACTACTTCTATAAACTGATGTATTGTTTGTTTTCTTTTTTGTGGGGTTGCCTTACAGGAGATGGAAAGGTGAATTTCACAGATTTTCTTAATATCATCACAGACAGCAAGCACTTCATTCAAGCTGTGGGTGAGGAAAAAAAAAGATAAAGCCTATGTTCAACAGCACTTACACCTCGTCTCAGTGTAGATTCTGCAGATTAATGGTATTTTATCAAAGTGCATAGCGAAGAATGTATTAAAATGAATTAAAATATACAAAGTAATGAAAAAATTCAAAGCTTTTAAATGACAACCACTATAACCACATGTGGAAAGCTACATTAGCAGTGGTGTTAACTTACAAAGAGTGTGGTGTTAACTTACTAAAAGCAGAAGAAACCTGGTCCTGCCAGTCCAGTTTGCAAATCAAAACAACAGAAATAGAAGACTACCAAGTACGCATGAATTGCTGTCAAAAGACAAATTTGGATGGTTTCATATAACTAAAAGTTTGTTCAAAAGAATAATAATAATATACTTTATTTGTATCCTGCTCTATCTCCCCAAGGAGACTCACAGCGGATTAAAGAACATATATATGGCAACATTCAGTGCCGTTATACAATTAACAAGGACAAGCAATTTCCATCTCTGGCATCTGGAGGCTGTGCTCGACTCCGGTCATGGGGGTGGGGGTACTGTCACTCCATTTTCCATGTCAAGGAGCTTTGTCGTCCTTAGACGTCCTCACGATCAAATCACCATAGTGTCCTTATGGGTGGCTTTGATTACCTCCCCACTTAAAACGGTACCTATTTATCTACTCACATTTCTGTTTTCGATCTGCTAGGTGGGCAGGGAGCTGGGGCTGATGGCAGGTGCTCACCGTGACCCAGGCTTGAACTGCCAACCTTTCAATTAGCAGGATTTTCTGCAGCTTAGCGGTTCAACCCACTGTGCTAAGCCCAGCCCCCTTGATCTAAGAACTAGATTCCCTTGATTACTATTTTCAAAGAAATGATATATGTTCATTAATAAAAGTTCATTCATTACTAATTTATATAATTAAAATTATGCACACAAGCGTTCACTGTATGTTTATGCAGTTTTTTGAAAAATGGATAAAGAGACTGATCCATTAACCGAGGCTGACCTCCAAACTCCAAGCCATAGGTATCATGCCACTCACTATGCCCTTGTTCTCCTTTTTATGCCGTTGTTGGACTGGGTTACTGGGCCCTAGGGTGACCAATTTAAATGTGGACTTGTGGCTATGTTTGATATGCATGGCATGACTACAATTCAAGCTTGATAGAGAGCCAGAGAGAGGTTTAAAGCAACAAGAATAAGTTTATTGAACACAATAGAAAAATATAACAATTTCCATTAATTTAACCTTTAAGCTTTCCATTCTTTCTTTAATCCAAATCCCCTTTTCAAATATGTCTTTTTAACTCAGTATTTTTAGTTTGTTAACAATATTACAAACTCTGAAATTGCTCATTACAAATTACATATATTTATGTAATTTGTTGTACCTCCTGGAATGAGTGTTTATTCCAGGAGGTACAACGAATGAATTTTTCACCTACCCATAATTGGAACTTGGCATAAGATTAGGCAATATTTCAGTAGGCAATAAACAATATCCACTTGAAGGAGAATACTTCTGTGCTAAGGCTGGATCTACACTAACATATAATCCAGTATCTGATCTCGGATTATCTACTTTGAACTGGATTATATGGGGCTACACTGCCATATAAACCAGTTTAAAACAGATACCGGTAATTTGGGGTCAGAAACCGGGGCCTGAGAGTACAAAGTTGTGGTGATGATGAAGATGATGATGATAATGATAGATGACTATTGAATCTTGAATCATAGGACAAAAAATCCGAAGCTGAGAATTAGACCCCTACTATGCTGTCTAATAATAATAATAATAATAATAATAATAATAATATACTTTATTATATTCCGCTTTATTTCCCCGGAGTGACACAGAGCAGATTACAGTATCCATATAAGGCAAACATTCAATGTCTTTTACACAGCGAACACAACAACAATACAATACACAGAACAAAGATAAAGGCCTTCCCCTTTTTCATCTCCGGTGTCTGGAGGCGAAGCTTAACTCCAGCCATGGGGAGGTGTTCTTGTTCCATTTTTCCATGCTGAGGAGTCTGTTGTTCATAGACATCTCCAGACATCCACATTATCTGCCTTGAACTGGATTATATGAGGCTATACTGCCATATAATCCACTTCAAAGCAGATGATCTGGATTTTCTTTGGCAGTGTAGAAGAGGCCTTAGTTGAAGTGTATTCAGGGAACTAAACATTGAAGAGATGGAGTAATTGATATCTCTCTCACATTTCAGTTCTATCCAGTAATTATATTGATAGCAAGGTATAAGTCTTCCTTTCTTGGCTCCTGCAAGATCTTCCAACTAATTTAGGAAACACCTCTGCCATTGACTCTGCAGGTAGAGTCCAATAGTTTTAGTGATCTGACTTATTAAAATCGGGGTTCCCTTCTAACATCAGGTCTCTGCATCACTTAGTTTCCTGTCTTCTTGCCATTCCATCCACTCTGTCTTATCATGAGAACTTCTCTGACCAATTGGCATCTCCTTTTGTTTTCTCAGCCCCTAAAAAAGGTGATATAGAGACTGTTGATGCCAGAGGGATTTTGTTATTTGAACTCTTGTCAAGGCTAGTGGAGATGTCTATGCTGTCAAGAAAGACCACAGTGAATATTGTCAGGTAAGAAAAGGAACTTCTAAACACAAACATCAAGTAATGCTCCTTTTGTAAGATGTGTTAAAAAGAAAATGTTTTGTTGAGGACTAACAATGTAATTTTTTTCCTATTTTTTTTCTTCAATTCGCCACTGTTAGAAGGCATTCTGAAAACTATTCCTCCTCCTCTTCTCTGTAAGAAAAAACATAGGAAATGGTGAAAAAACAAGGGAACATTCTGAATGGTAAATGAGGCAATGTTAAACTTCTACAAGAGATTTTTTTATCGTATCAGAAGCGACTTGAGGACATACTGCAAGTCGCTTCTGGTGTGAGAGAATCAGCTGTCTACAAAGACATTGCGCAGGGGACATCCGGATGTGTTCCCATCCTGTGGGAGGATTCTCTCATGTCCCTGCATGGGAAGCATCTGCGAGAGATGCCATGATAAGTCAAGACAAGTCACATAGAAATTCTGATTTTTTGAAAAATGTGGGGGAAAACCATGTGCTATGGAATTGGATTATTTTAGCACTACTCTTCTAGCTTAAAATTTGTTGGTTCTGATGTTCATTTTCTATATTGCTTAATGTTGTTTTTATCTTGTTATTTTGCTTTTTTATTTTGTTGATATGCATTTTAATGTGTTATGTTTTCACTGTACTGTTGGGCTTGGCTCCATGTAAGCCACCCCAAGTCCCTTCGGGGAGATATAAAAATTAAATTATTATTACTATTATTATTAAATTACAGAAATATTTTCATATATACATTGCTTGGGTGGAATGAGCCTCCTGTCCCCATGCTTCAAAGAAGTTTCTTCCATCAAGAACCTGTTTGTGCTACACAATTATAGCACTATGGTCCCCCTTTAATTGCCATGGTAATATCCTATGCGATCCAAGGCATATTATCTATGATGCTGTCTGGGCAGTTAAAATGCAGTAGGGTAGTAGTTAAAAAAAGGTAAAGGTTTCCCCTTGACATTAAGTCAATTTGAATCTGACTCTGAGGGGTGGTGCTCATCTCCATTTCTAAGCTGAAGAGCTGGCATTGTCCATAGATACCTCCAAGGTCATGTGGCCAGCATGACTGCATGGAGCACTATTACCTTCCTGCCCCCGGCGGTGCAGTGGGTAAAACCCCTGTGCCGGCAGGACTGAAGGTCGAAGGTCACAGGTTCAAATCCAAAGAGAACGCGGATGAGCTCCCTCTGTCAGCTCCAGCTCCTCATGCGGGGACATGAGAGAAGCCTCCCACAAGGATGGTAAAACATCAAAACATCTGGGCATCCCCTGGGCAACGTCCTTGCAGACGACCAATTCTCTCACACCAGAAGTGACTTGCAGTTTCTGACATGACAAAAAAAAACCTTCCTGCCAAAGAGGTACCTATTGCTTTACTCACATTTGCATGTTTTCGAACTGCTAGGTTGGCAGAAGCTGGGGCTAACAGTGGGAGCTCACTCTGCTCCCTGGATTTGAACCGCCAAACTTTCGGTCAGCAAGTTCAGTAGCTCAGTGGTTTAACCCGCTGCACCACCAGGGGCTCCAGTGCAGTAGGGGGCAGGATAATTATAATACTATAGTAGTGTGGTTTGCCTCTCTGCTGTACTGCTGATTTCTTCTGCTATATATGACCTTGGTTGTTATGGTTAAAAAGGTTCCCACTTGTTTTGTTTTTTAAGCTATTATCGGAAAAAATTCCTGGAGGCTACTGGCAAGAAAGCTTGGCGGGCTGATAGCATTGATGAGGACATAGAGAGAAGACGCTATCCCAGGAAGCGTGGTATGCATAAAACCCGCTCCAGCCCCCTGTCTGCCTTTGCTGGTGCTGCCCGTATTTGTGTCATGAATGACCAAGAGTTGCGAGATTACACAGAACGTCTCAGAGGTAATTAAAACACATATGCACTCACACTAAAAATCCTCGGTTTGGTTGTTCCGGTAGTTGAACTTTTTTTTGGCTTTCTCCTTTGCTAGCAACCATTAAGATGTCTGAGAGCCCTTATGCGCAGGTGCCCATCTTTCCTTTGATTCCCAACCGGGACAACTTCCTGAAAGGTAGGCCAAAGAAAGATCTCCAAAAGCTGGAGGCACAACGAAGGATGGAACCCGTTGCATCATTTGAGGACCATTTCTTTCATAAGAAAAAGTGGCTAAAACAGGAGGTGAGAGCTGAACTTCATTTGAGCTAGGCTTACATTAACTGCCATGGTTTAACCCTGCAGTATACTGTACGTTTTGTGTTTGAGTCTGCATTCTTATACATTGTACATGTTTTTTATATGTGACATCCCATATTTGAAAGCCTGGGCCTCCTCTACAGTGCCCTATAACCCAGATTATCAAATCAAATAATCCACATTATGTTCTTTAAACTGCATTATCTGAGTTTACACTGCCATATAATCCAGTTCAAAGCAGATAATCTGGATTTTATATGGCAACATTGAAGGGGCCTTGGAATCCCATGTTCTAGCAGTATTTTCTTCTGAAGTTTCACCTGCATCTGTGGCTGGCATCTTCAGAGGATCATTGAACATCTCCATGGGGAGAAACTGGTCATGGCCTTCTAATCAAGGTGAAAGAAGAAAGCGCAAAAACTGGGTTGTAGTTAAACATAAAAAAAACCAAGATTATGGCAACAAGAATGATTGAAAACTGGCAAATAGAGGGAGAAAACGTGGAGGCAGTGACAGACTTTGTATTTCTAGGTGCAAAGATGCAGACTGCAGCCAGGAAATCAGGAGACGCTTTCTTCTTGGGAGGAGAGCAATGTCCAATCTCGATAAAATAGTGAAGAATAGAGACATCACACTCGCAATGAAGATCCGCATAGTCAAAGCAATGGTATTCCCCGTAGTAACCTACAGATGTGAGAGCTGAACCATAAGGAAGGTTGCACAAAGATAGATGCTTTTGAACTGTGGTGCTGGAGGAAAGTTCTGAGAGTGCCTTGGACTGCGAGAAGATCCAACCAGTCCATACTTCAAGAAATAAAGCCTGCCTGCTCATTGGAGGGAAGAATAGTAGAGGCCAAGATGAAGTATTTGGCCACATCATGAGAAGAAAGGAAAGCTTAGAGAAGGCAATTATTCTGGGGAAAATGGAAGGAAAAAGAAAGAGGGGCTGACCAAGGGCAAGATGGATGGATGGTATCCTTGAAGTGACTGGATTGACCTTGAAGGAGCTGGGGGTGATGACGGCTGACAGGGAGTTCTGGCGTGGACTGGTCCATGAAGTCACAAAGAGTCGAAATGAGTGAACGAATGAACAACAATGGGGAGAAACTGTTCCAAGGCACACAAAGAGAGTCTTGAAAATACATTTTTACTTAATCCATCAATTTTCAGGTTTTAATCTCACAGGAGCCATGAGATCTTGTGAGAGGTGGCCTCAAAAAGGTCTGCTTCTTATGCTCCAATCAGTCTTGGCAAGTAGGAGGAGTCCATCCCATATTACTCTCCAGAAAATCTGACAACTAGAATGTGTGTATGTGCAGATGCAACACATGCACAGCTAGACTTGAGTACTAAATTTTTGTTTACTATCTCTGCTGATTTGTTTCTCCAGGCTAAACTCCCCAAGGACAATAAACCCGCACTTACTCTCGCACCAAAACTGACACAAAGACGGGAACATTTAACGATTGACAACCTAGCTGAAATCCGACGCGAAGTAAGTAACTAGAAACTCATATCATTCAGTGTGCTGGATTTTGCTTAGAAGCAAGATGTAGCGAGCCTTAGGTTGAAGTCATGGCTAACTTGTCTCCTTCCTAAGAAAGGAATCTTAGAAATCTGAAATAAAACACTATGTGATATATAAACCACCTGGTACATAAATCTATCCTCTCCTCCCTCCCTCAAAGAAGTTTTCCGGTTCAGTGAAACCTGAAATTATGGTTAAATGAAGCCTAACAAATCTATGTATCCAGAGGGGGGAGTTATTAAATATGTCATAGTTGGAGAAAGATTCTGTGGCAAAAATTGATGTGTTGCTTAACACAGTGGGGAGTTTTGTCTTGAATGGTTGGATAAAAAATCACAGTTAAATATAAAATCAACATGCAAAGAATTTTCAACATGCAAAAAGATCAACTGTAATGATGCTGGTGTAGGGTGTTAGATATATATATACATAGACACACACGCACATATACATATGTTATTGTACAGGAGATCAGATAGGCTAGATCAGGGGTCCTCAAACTTTTTAAACAGAGGGCCTGATCACAGTCCCTCAAACTGTTGGAGGGTCGGATTATAATTTGAAAAAAACACGAATGAATTCCTATACATGCTGCACATATCTTATTTGTAGTGCAAAAAACATTTTAAAACAATACAATAATTTAAATTAACAATTTTAACAAATATAAACTTATTAGTATTTCAGTGGGAAGTGGGGCCCTGCTTTTGGATGATGAGATAGGATTGTTGTTGTTGTTGTGTTGTATGCTTTCAAGTTGTTTCAGACTTAGGTTGACCCTGAGCAAGGGCCGGGTAAATGACCTTGGAGGGCCGTATCGGGCCTTAGTTTGCTGCCCCCTGGGCTAGATTAATGGAGAACATAGTTTTAAAGTGGCCTTGATATGTTCTTTAGGTGCTTGATAAAAGTTTATTTTAAAATGATGCATTGTTAGAAAAAAAATGCAGATATTGTCGCAAAGGAGATGCAATCAATGGCTGTATAGAAGGAAAAAGGGTATAGAAGATTGTTGAAATCCACAGAAGTAGCATTAATTTATATTTTTGTTGGATTGAGGATAAACCATTAATGACTTTAAAAAGAAAAGACTGGAATACGCTTCTATGGACTTTTGGCAAAGTAAAAAAAAACTCTGTTACTGTTGGTTTTGCTGATTAAAGGTATGAATTATGGAAACAGGATTTATGTTGTTAGAGAGTAGGTTACACTTATTTAATGTATGTAACTTTTTCTGCTGATACAAAGACTGAAATTCGTTGTTTTTCTCTCTCTCTTTTTCTCTTTCTTTTTTCTTCTTTCTTTCTCTATTACAATTCTTTTAATATAATAAAAATACAACTAAATAAAATACAGTAAAGACATAATTAAACAAAAAATAAAAGAGCATTACTTAGTAGCTGTGATGACGACTAATGTTTTAACATATGTAGTGTGCAAGGAACTAGGGTTTTAGCATGTGTAGTGTGCAAATGTTTTCTCAGTTTGAATTAGTGACAGTGGACTGGAATTTGTGGGTGCATCTTAATCCATGTGATCCTCTGTAAAAAAAAAAATCACTGAAGGGACACCATGAAGGGTGATTCTCTAACTGCTCTAGGGAAGGAGTTTGAAAGATTAACCAAGAAGGACTTCTCCTGCTATGCTTTAAAATGTACCTGTGGATGTTGGTGCTCCACAGAGAAGCTGCTCATTAAAGGTATCAAAACCTAAGCAAGCTCATGTGAGACAACATTATCTTTTAATAATCTGGACCCAGGCCTTCTAGAACTTTATAGGTCCTTATCAGTATTTTTAATTGAACCTACAAACAGATTTGTAGCAGTGGAACTGTTACAACAAAGATATTTATACTCTGTACAACTAAATCAAGCTAATAGGCTAGCTCAGCGTTTCTCAACCTGGGGGTCGGGACCCCTAGGGGAGTCGCGAGAGGGTGTCAGAAGGGTCGCCAAAGACCATCAGAAAACACATTATTTTCTGTTGGTCATCTGGGTTCTGTGTGGAAAGTTAGGTCCAATTCTGTTGTTGGTGGGGTTCAGAATGCTCTTTGATTGTAGGTAAACAATAAATCCCAGCAACTACAACTCCCAAATGTCAAGGTCTATTTTCCCCAAACTCTGCTAGTGTTCACATTTGGGCATATTGAGCATTCGTTCCAAGTTTGGTCCAGATCCATCATTGCTTGAGTCCACAGTGCTCTCTGGATGTAGGTGAACTTACAACTCCAAAACTCAAGGTCAATGCCCACAAAACCCTTCCAGTATTTTCTGTTGGTCATGGGCGTTCTGTGTCCCAAGATTGGTTCAGTTCCATCATTGGTTGAGTTCAGAATGCTCTTTGATTGTAGATGAACTATAAATCCCAGCAACTGCAACTCTCAAATGATAAAACCAATCCCTCCCCCCAACCCCACCAGTATTCAAATTTGGGCGCATTGGGTATTTGTGCCAAATTTGGTCCAGTGAAAATACATCCTGCATATTAGATAGTTACATTACAATTCATAACAGTAGCAAAATTACAGTTATGAAGTAACAATGAAAATAATTTTATGGTTGGGGGTCACCACAACATGAGGAACTGTATTAAGGGGGTCGCGGCATAAGGAAGTTTGAGAACTACTGGTCTAGCTATAACTCTTGAACCAGGCGAAGTTTCCAAACACTCTTCTTTTTTTAATTAACGTTATTTTTAACGTTGTCTAGGCACTTCCTTTGACTACATTCATGGCTGCTCTGCAACTTTGATCTCCAATTTCAGTTCTCTGGTTCTCTCCCTTCACAGGTGCAAAAAGCAACTGCTGCCTACCGAATGGCCATTGCTCTCCGGGAGCGAAAGAAGTCACTTAGGCTCTGGCGAAGATTGCGTGGAGGAGAGATCGGCCTGGAGACAGGGAACTCCACCTTTTACCAGACCTTCTCTACATATTCCTGGTCTTGGAATGTCTGTCAGGAATTGTTGACACCACGAGAACTTCAGGAGTATGATAATAAACTGTATCGTCGTCGTTCCTCTCGATCATCCACTCCTGCAGATAAACGGTCCAGTCTGAGTAGGAGGCAAAATAGAAGTCAGCAATAACTCCAGACCTTGCTGGCCAGAGCATCTTCTACCATTTTTGTGAGGTGTTCCACAAAACAGTCTCGGGCTGGTATCCGGGCCACCATTCCTGCAATAGGAAATTCAGGGTTTCACCTTTGTATGCTGGCTAATACAGTGAAAAGTTAAGATATAAGAGGCAAGCCCACTCTCTTGTCTCTCTCTCTCTATTTAGCTTTCCCTTGTTTTTTAGTATCATCTGACAGTGGGGTAGAGAGATAAAGGATGGAAAAGGGAAAGAAAATATTTAATCTAGGCTTTGAGCACATTTTTTGTCAGTAGACTGTAACCATGTAATCTACATTTTAATTTCACTCTGTTAATGTTAGGGCTTCCAGATGCACATGTGGGCACATAAGGAAAATATGTCTCTTTCCATGCCCATCACTCCCTTCTCCCATATGGTGGACTAGTCAACCGTATCTAGATTTCAGAGTCTGAGCCCATTTACACTACATAATTATAGCACTATTATTCCACTGCAAATGCCATGTTTCTGTCCTGTGGAATTGTGGGATTGACAATTTATGAAGGTGTATTGAAAATGCTCAGAGCTCTAACGCCTCAATGAGATAGCCTATGGAACCACGACAATCACAATGGAAGAATAGCACTAGAGAAATGTACTATGAATGAGTACCTGGCATGCTAGGAGGTACCTCATAGAGGTAAGAATTAGAAAGTTGGTAGCGATCTAGCTAGTCCCATCCTTCGCTGATGGGGGAAATCACTACTGCGACCCTTTTGTTACATCCAGGATTATCCAGCAATGTCAGGAGAGACTAATCCAACTAGTACCATTCACATTCATACTTATTATAGTTAGTGCATATCTCATTCATCTTTTTATGAGTGAATTATTCTTGTATTGTTGAAGGCTTTCATGGCTGGAATCACTGGGTTGTTGTAGGTTTTTCGGGCTATATGGCCGTGTTCTAGAAGCATTCTCTCCTGATGTTTCGCCTGCAGCTACGGCAAGCATCTTCAGACCTCACAACGTCTGAAGATGCTTGCCATAGATGCAGGTGAACCGTCAGGAGAGAATGCTTCTAGAACATGGCCATATAGCACGAAAATCCTACAACAACCCAGTGAATTATTCTTCTCCACATTCTGCAGATGGGACATGACGTCTTTCCTGACAGTGATGATTAAGAAGCATACAGAGAACCAAAGACTCCTTGGCCATGACTGAAGAAGCTGGAATTCTTCTCAGGCAGGATATAGAGCAGGGTAAATAGTATGTGGCCCCTGAAAGAATGACCGCCGGAGTCCCCCCCAAATCCTCCAGGTCCCTCTCTAAAAATTCCACCGGGTTAAATTGGGGCATTTTTTGCACAAATCCCATCTGAAATGTGCCAAAACCAAAGTGGTTTGCTTCCTATGACTACAAAACAACCAAAGAAAACCCCAAAAACACAGAAGAAAGAGGAAAATGGCTGAAATTTAGTTGAAATGACAGCCAGAAGTGATGTCACATTACTTCCAGACAGTGCCAGTGTGATTTCTTCAGCAGACCAAGGTGGAAAAATAATACCTGTGTCCTCCATAGTTGTCCCCTGTCATGTAAAGTATAAGAGGAGACAACTTGGGGGAAAGTATTAAGGTGGCAAGTGTGGGATACAGTATAAATCAAGAATTATGTTATCCGAATTCAATCAGTTTATCCAATCAGCTAGCCGGTCTGTTTGCACATACACCAAAAAGATATACAAAAAAGATCAACACTGAATGAAAGAAATTAATTTCTACAGCATATGGTAAAATATTATAAAATTACATATGTTAATCAATGTAAAGGCTTGATGTGCAGCTATTTCAATTTAGATATAATCTCTTCCTTTCTAAACCTACAGTTTGTCCTGTACACAAGATTCCCATGCCAACAAGTCACTATGTAATGAAGAAGAAAATGGGTGTGTGATTGGAATTCTTTATGGTTTAGTGGAGCCAGGGTTTTCAGGATCAAAGCCCTGAGATTTTTGAACTGGCACTGAAAACATCATCTGCCATTATCATCATTGGTCTTTCACAGCTGTGCTGTAATCTTTATGAGAAGGAGCAGGTGCAATATAAGGCGGTGAACCATCCCCGCTGGGATGCAAAGTATTTAGGGGGGACATCATATTGGAAGAGGCAGTTTGGACTCAGTAGTTTATTAATATTCAGTTGGCGAAGGAAATGCAATAACTTGTCTATTGATGTAGATTAAGTGGTTTTGGACTCTCCTGAGGATATGGCTGTGGGGACCATTATGGGAAACACTGCACTTTAAAATTTAACCACCACACCACTATTTAGCCTCCAAAGAAAACATTGCAATAGATGTGATTTAGTGCTTCCTCTAAAAAAAATCTCCCTGAGTATTTTACTTATAACTAGCCATCCCCTGCCACGCATTGCTGGGGCCCAGTCTGTGTATATATGTTTTTTGTGTGTATATATATGTGTATATATGTGGTTTTGCGCATGCGTTGTAATGTATTTTTTAGTTTTGGGCTTTTTAAGACTCTTCTGCTGTGTTTTTCAGTGTTTTTATGAGCGATGGTCACTTGTTGGCCTGAGAGGTGTATTGTGTCCAAATTTGGTGTCAATTAATCCAGTGGTTTTTGAGTTATGTTAATCCCACAAACGAATATTACATCTATATTATTTGTATAGATTGCCCATAGTTTATGGTAGGGCTGTGCTAGGGGTGTCCGCCTTGTGCTCTGGGAGAGGTTTTTGTTTTGCTTTGTTTTGTTTTTGTGGTGAAGAGCAGGGTGAATTATAAAAGTGATAAATATGCCAGAAAGTTGAAAAAGATTTAGAGGCGCTTTGACATTTCATAAAGAAATTATCTAGCCTCTTAAAATAATTATTATAATAATAATTATATGGTCACTAGCCATTCCCTGCCCCGCGTTGCTGTGGCTCAGTCTGGTGATCTGGGAAACAAAGTAATGAGAAAGTAATGGTTTCTAATATATGTAATTTCTTTATGCTTGTGGGTAAACAGTATTTGATTACGTTTTTTTGCCCTGGTGAAGGGAGTTGAACTGGATGGCCTTAAGTATTTTCAATTGCTCATAGGGGTTCTATGTGGGAAGGGGTTCTATGCTCATAGGGGTTCTTTTCAAGACATACTTGTCTATATTCTTCCTGTTAGGGAATAAACATGATAGAAATATTATAACTGGCTTTAATACATCTGTTTTAAACTTATTATAATTTGCAATGTATGTATATGTTCATTCAAGTCCGCTGTCAATTTATAGTGAACTCATACATTTCATAGGGCTTTCTTCAAGGAATTCTCAGAAGTGGTTTTTCAATTCCTTGCTTTAAAATATATAGTCTACTCCATCTGGTATTTGATGTTTATCTTCCAGCAAGTGTGGTATAATGGTTTGAGCATTGGGGTATGACTTTGGAGACACCCAGAGTGACTTTGTGCAAACCATACTCTTTCAAAAGTAGGCAAAGATAAGCTCCCTCTGAACAAATCTTGCCAGGAAAACTAATGATAAGTTGACTTTAGACTTGTCATAAATTGGAAATTACTTGAAAGCACATAGTAACAACCAAGTGATTGAACAAAATATTAATCTTTTAAAATGATGTTTTCGGTGGTGGGTTTTTTTTTATTGTTCAGGTAACTTAAAGTGCTAATCTGAGACCTTGAGACAGAGGATGGGATATAAATATTTAAATCACTGGACATAAATGTGACTGAGGTAGACTGAAATGTCCCAACTGTAAAAAAGAAATATCATGAATAGTTTAATTGTTGGCTTTGCTGCATCCTTTGTGTTGACCACTATGGAACATGACCAATAGTCCTTCAATCAGATGGCAATCATGATTTTACAAACAAACAAAAAAGAAGGGTAGGGGGAAAGGGATACGGTACTTTGTGGTATTTGATAATGTCAGAATATACCTTTAGTTTTGCAAGTTCATCGCAACTATCATCGTAATGGACTATTTATAAAAGCATCTAACTATGCTAATTATTATATACAAATAAAAAGCAAATTGTCCTTTTAATTGTTGCAATCCAAGTGTTTTTTTTCTTCCTGAAAAGAGCCATGTTGAAACATTCCTACATGGCTAATAGTTCTGCGCCGTTAACACTTTTGCTAAATTCAGATGAATTGGCAGGGCTGGTTCTGGCTGTGGCAGAAAAGCATTCTGTGCACAAAAAGCAATTTCCCCCTTAATTCACTTTTTCCAACAGCAGTCTATAATGCAAAGACAGTTCTCCAGACTGAGCCTTCATCCAGACTAAGTAGTGTGAAATATCCCCACAAAGAGTATATACAGCAACCTCAAAGCTTTATGTGAGCTACATTTTGAATTTTTAAAAGCAAAGCTAAGTAAGGCCCTTTCCACACAGCTGTATAAAATCAAAATTGAACTGTATTCTATGGCAGTGTGGATTCAGATAATCCAGTTCAGATGTTGTGGATTATCTGACTTGGTATTCTGGATTATATGGCTGTATGGAAGGGCCCTAAGGGTCCATGTTCTATACAGCACTGCTTCTTAAACTGTGAATCCCAACCCCAAATGGGGTCCCCTTAGCTCAAAATTGGAGCTAAGGTTCCTTAATGCCACAGACCTGCTAGCAACAACATGCAGTGTTTACAGTAGACTCTTCAGCTGTACTCCACAAAAAGGAAAATGAGCGTGTAGCAAGCCTTGCAAATACTGATGTATTACACCAGGGGTCCTCAAACGTTTAAAGCAGAAGGTCAGTTCACTGTCCCCCAGATTGTTGGGAGGACGGACTATGTTTTGAGAAAAACATGGACAAATTCCTATGCACGCTGCAGATATATTATTTGTAATGCAAAAAACATGAAAGAACAATACAGTATTTGAAATGATGGACCACGGTGGTCCACGCCGTAGTTGCCTCTAGACTGGATTACTGCAATGCACTCTATGTGGAGCTACCCTTGAAGATGGCCCGGAAACTACAACTCGTCCAACACTCGGCAGCCAGATTAATAACTGAGGCTAGTTACAGGGACCAGTCAACCCCCCCTGTTTAAGGAACTCCACTGGCTGCCATTTATTTTCTGCACCCAATTCAAGGTACAGGTTATCACCTATAAAGCCCTAAACGGTTTGGTGACCTGCCTACCTTCGTGATTGTATCTCTCTCCATGAACCAACCCAGGCCCTTCGATCTTCGGTGGAGGTCCTCCTTTCGGTCCTGCCAATCTCACAAGCTCGTCTTGTGGGCACAAGGGAGAGAGCCTTCTCCTCTGTGGCTCCCCGACTCTGGAACTCATTACCTGGAAAGATCAGGAAAGCCCCTACACTAGAAACCTTTAAAAAGGAACCTTAAAACCTGGCTCTTCCGCTGCGCTTTTGGCAAGTAGGTATATAGCATGACACTACTGTTCCCTTCAATGCTTCTGTCATTGGATTACACGCCCCCCCCCCCCAAATGGGAAGTTTAGTTTCACAACCCTGTGTTTCTTTATGAACTCCCTGCAAATAACTTGCTCCTATTCTTATCTCATTCGAGTTTTTTAACATTTTATCCTGTATATATGGCCCGCCCACTGTCACCATGATTGTGTTTATTGTAATGTTATATTGTTACTGGATTCATATGTTTTTATATAATTTTGATGCTGTTGCTTGTTGCTTATGTTTTGGTTTTATTTTGCTGTAATATCTTGTCTGGGCTTGGCCTCATGTAAGCCGCTCCGAGTCCCTGTTGGGGAGATGGTGGCAGGATATAAATAAAGATGACGATGATGATTACTATTATTTTACTGACACAAAACCATAGTATGTCACAGCAAACGAGATCTATATGCTGGATGTCGTATCACAAAATCACAAGTCGAACACTTCCCAAGTGTCTAGGACTGTGTGATGTATTTTCGAATGATGCGTGCATTTTCGAATGATGCGTGCAGATCCAAATAAGGTGGCATTTTGCAGTTGACAGATTGTGATTTTGTCAATGTTTATTGTTTCCAAATGCTGGCTGAGATCTTTTCGCACGGCACCCAGTGTGCCGATGACCACTGGGATCACCTGTACTGGTTTATGCCAGACTCTTTGCAGTTCGATTTTGAGATCTTGACAGCGGCTAAGTTTTTCCGGTTGTTTTTCCTCAATGCGACTGTCACCTGGTATGGCAACATCAATAATCCAGACTTTTTTCTTTTCCACAATCGTGATGTCTGGTGTATTGTGTTCCAAAATTTTGTCATTCTGGATTCCAAAGTCCCATAGTATTTTTGCATGTTCATTTTCCATGACCTTTGCAGGTTTATGATCCCACCATTCTTTACTGTTGGCAGGTGGTACTTGTGACATAAGTTCCAGTGAATCATTTGGGCCACAGAGTTGTGTCTCTGTTTGTAGTCCATAGTTTCCTTCTTCAGTGTTCCATTCGTGAGCCATAACCAGGTCTTTCCTTCAATTTTGTCAAGGAACTGCCCATGCAGTGCTTTGTTGTGCCAGCTATCAGCTCTGGTTTGGAGTGCAGTTTTCTTGTACTGGTTTTTTGTCTGCTGTTCTTTGAGAAAAAGATTATTATTATTATTATTATTATTATTACTTTACATCTCTACCAACCTGCTAGATTATAGGCAGAATAATAAATCTTTTTCTTGTACAACTATTGTTGTTGTTCATTCGTTCAGTCGTTTCCAACTCTTCGTCACTTCATGGGCCAGTCCACGCCAGAGTATTACTTCGACACATAGATGCAACCGGAAGCTCTGCGTGTATCACTCTATAGTCCTATATCTGTAGTTACAGGAATATAACTGATAGTTTTCACTCTGATCGGACCATGCCATGTAAGCGTGTTCTCCAGCGCATGCGCATTGTGCGGCCCCATTTCTGTATTGGAAGAGCACGCTGTGTTATCCGCGCATGCGCGCTGCGCAGCCCTAATTCTATATTGGAATACTGCGCTCAGAAACCCTAGGGCTGGGAATTCGCCGTCTACTTCCGGCTCTGTTTCACCCTTCTCTTGCTATGGCGGCAACCGGCGACGATGGGAGGAAAAGGAGGCAGTTTGGGAACCGTTTTCTCACCGATCCGACTCGCCTTTTCCAGCACAACGCCTGGTAAGGAGCCCCCAAGTCTATTTTCCCTCGCCCTCCTTCTGTGAGTCTTTTTTTCAGGCAGGAGGATCCTAGATGGCCCCACTTTGCCATGGCTCAATGTTATAGGATCCTGGGAGTTGTAGTTTTGCAAGGTTCTCTTAAGAGAAACTTCAAATCCCAGGATTCCATAACACCCTTCTACACTGCCATAAGAAAAACATATTATCTGCCTTGAACTGGATTATATTGCAGTGTGGACTCATATAATCCAGTTCAAAGCTGATAATGTGGATTATCTACATTGATAGTCTGGATTATATGAAAGTTCTGAACTGCATTCTTTATACAGTGTAGATGCACTTCATCAAAAGAGTCTTAAGGGAAGACATGCATGGGAAGACCTCATTCATAGGTCAAGAACCACATGGCGAAACATGGATATTTTGTTTGTTTCCACTCACACTGCTGAGCTTGGTTTTGTTTGTTTTGCTGTTTGTTTGGTTTTTTTTGTAATATGTACTGGCCTTCTATGGGAGCCTCTGGTGGCGACATGGTTTAAGCTGCTGAACTGCTGAAATTGCTGACCGAAAAGTCGGCGGTTCGAATCCGGGGAGCGGGGCAAGCTCCTGCTGTTAGCTCCAGCTTCAGCCAACCTAATATTAATAACAATAAAACTTTATTTATACCCCGCCTCCATCTCCCCAAGCCCAACAACACATCAATAAACAAGAAAGCAATAACGATACAATTAAATAAATCACATATAAACATTAATATGCAAGGATTTAAAAAACCTATGGCCGGGCCAGATGTAATAGTTAAAAATTAAAAAATAAACGGTGAGCATGAACAAGGTAGGATATATCTAATAGGAAGGTTTTAGAGAAGTGAGGGGAACCTAGCAGTCTGAAAACATGCAAATGTGAGTAGATCAATAGGTACCGCTCTGGTGGGAAGGTAACGATGTTCCATGAAGTCATGCCAGCCACAAGACCTTGGAGATGTCTTTGGACGGCGCTGGCTCTTCAGCTTAGAAATGGAGATGAGCACCACCACCACCCCCCCCCCCCGAGTCGGACTAAACTAGACTTAATGTCAAGAGGAATCCTTTACCTTACCAGCCTTCTATGGAGCCAATATGGCATAGTGGTTTGGGTGATGACTCTGCTTTTTTTCAGATCAAGTGAGAGGGTGATGTGGTTTTAGACTTGGATGCATTTTTTCAGGATTTAAAATGTTACTTTTTAAATAAAATTAATATTTGATACTTTTAAATCTTTGTATATTTTTCAATTTTAAATTGTATTTAATTCGGTTTCACAGTAAGCCACTTTGAGTCTCTTTTTTTTGAGAGAGGGGGGTATAAATCAACAAAATAATAAGCATAAAGATAATAATCAGCATAAGCAAAATAATAATAAGCATAAAAATAATAAGCATAAGCAATAGTATTCCCCGTAGTCACCTACGGATGTGAGAGCTGGACCTTAGGGAAGGCTGAGCGAAGGAAGATAGATGCTTTTGAACTGTGGTGTTGAAAGAAAGTTCTGAAAGTGCCTTCAACCACCAGAAGATCCAACCAGTCCATACTTCAAGAAATAAAGCCTGACTGCTCATTGGAGGGAATCATAGAATCAAAGAGTTGGAAGAGACCTCATGGGCCATCCAGTCCAACCCCCTGCCAAGAAGCAGGAATATTGCATTCAAATCACCCCTGACAGATGGCCATCCAGCCTCTGTTTAAAAGCTTCCAAAGAAGGAGCCTCCACCACACTCCGGAGCAGAGAGTTCCACTGCTGAACGGCTCTCACAGTCAGGAAGTTCTTCCTCATGTTCAGATGGAATATCCTCTCTTGTAGTTTGAAGCCATTGTTCTGCATCCTAGTCTCCAAGAAAGCAGAAAACAAGCTTGCTCCCTCCTCCCTGTGGCTTCCTCTCACATATTTATACATGGCTATCATATCTCCTCTCAGCCTTCTCTTCTTCAGGTTAAACATGCCCAGCTCCTTAAGCCGCTCCTCATAGGGCTTGTTCTCCAGACCCTTGATCATTTTAGTTGCCCTCCTCTGGACACATTCCAGCTTGTCAATATCTCGCTTGAATTGTGATGCCCAGAATTGAACACAGTATTCCAGGTGTGGTCTAACCAAAGCAGAATAGAGGGGTAGAATAGTAGAGGCCAAGATGTACTTTGGCCACATCATGAGAAGAAGGGAAAGCTTAGAGACGACAATGATACTGGGGAAAATGGAAGGAAAAAGGAAGAGGGGCCAACCAAGGGCAAGATGGATGGATGGTATCCTTGAAGTGACTGGCTTGACCTTGAAGGAGCTGGGGGTGGTGACAGCTGACAAGGAGCTCTGGCGTGGACTGGTCCATGAGGTCATGAAGAGTCGGAAACAACTGAACAAACCAACAACAACAACAATAAAGATATTAATAGGGTTAGAATCCCTGCTTAGTCATGGAAACCCATTGGGTCAGTTTGGACAAATTGCACTTTCTCATCCTCAGAAGCATTTGTTTCACAAAGGACTTGTAAATGTCCAACAAAAACAAACCACCTTTCTGCTTCAGATTCTTCCGCTTTCCTTCTTCCATGGGTTGCCTATGCCATTATTTTTTCTCAAATAACACAACTTCTATGATTATACATATGTATAGTCTGCCTTCTGGCTTCTGCCTTTACGTATTAAGCTAGTTCTGGATTCTGTCATTTAAGGTTAATTGTGCTGAGTTACTTCCATTCTTTTTCTTTTCCAGGGATAACGTGGAATGGTCTGAAGAACAGGAAGCTGTGGCTCAAGCAAAGGTCCGAGAGAACAGCATAGAGTTTGTCCCACAAGATCAGCAAGGTAGTGCTGGTGCCCAGAGAAAATCTTGGACTCATCTTTTCTCCAGATGTTGGTTAACTCTAGCAGCATCTTTTTTGATCCTAGCCAGAGAAGTTTAATGATAACACTTTGTAACACTATGAGGGTTTGAAGAGAGAACTACTGAATGAATGAACAACAACAACAAAAATCTGTTCCTGGTTTGAAAATATTGTTTCCTGTTTAATGGTGCAGTACTTACTTTGAAAGTAGTTATCAT
This sequence comes from Anolis sagrei, assembly GCF_037176765.1. Lineage (NCBI taxonomy): Eukaryota > Metazoa > Chordata > Lepidosauria > Squamata > Anolidae > Anolis > Anolis sagrei. The sequence continues at coordinate 45,466,200 of NC_090026.1, read as the reverse complement.
CCAGAAACTTACTTTCTGCTACAAACTATGTTGAATTGGTTGAGACTCTATGAGATATTAATTGAAAAACCATGGCAAAATGTGCTGCAGGATGTCTCGCAAAAACAAACTGGTAGCCAGATTTTGTTCATTTTCATGGTTTCTTCCTTTCTGTTGAAATTGTCTACATGCTTATGGATTTCAATGGCTTCTCTGTGTAGTCTGACATGGTGATTGTTAGAGTGGTCCAGCATTTCTGCGTTCTCAAATAATATGCTGTGTCCAGGTTGGTTCATCAGGTGCTCTGCTATGGCTGAGTTCTCTGGTGAGTTAGGCTACACAGAGAAGCCATTGAAATCCACAAGCATGTGGACAATTTCAACAGAAAGGAGGAAACCATGAAAGTGAACAAAACTGACTACCAGTTTTTTTTAAAAAAAACAACTCTAAAATCATGACAGTAAATAAAGAACAAAACTCAGAAGATAAAGGAATTCCAGACAAGAAACAATCAGGGCCAGCTAACACTTCCCAACAAAGGATTCTCCTTGGCAGGAAGCAGCTAGGCTTTGAAACTGTAAGGCTAATCAATGCTAATCAAGCTGGCCAGTTGCAACATTCACACTTGCCTCAGGCAGGAAAGAGTTCTTTCTCCCACCCTGGACTTTCCACAGATATATAAACCCCACTTGCCTAGTTTCCAACAGACTTCACAACCTCTGAGGATGCCTGCGAAAAATCAGGAGAGAATGCTTCTGGAATATGACCATACAGCCCTGAAAACGCACAGCAACCCATATTTCCTTCCCACTCTCCTTTTTGATACGGGCAATAAGTTTCCAACAGCCATAGGAAATTGATCTCGACTTAATATCCTGATATTAGCTAAGCATTTGTGAACAAGTGTCAACATTATTTTTATTTTGGGGGTGGGGGGGATGAGTATGATGTTTGTTTTTGTTCATACACAGGGTACAGGGAGTTTGAGCAAAACACCAAAAGAATTGTTCATAGGATCAGTGGTTCAAACACCTTTCCTGACACCCAGCTTAGCTTTGATATTTTACGTGAGCCAGGCTTAGGGAAAATTGCTTCAAGGACAGTACTGTAAGCAGGGAATGGCTCAACTCCTTTGAAATATGCATCTCTTCTAATGCTAAAATCAATAGAGATAGAGGAAATAATCAATTGAGGTGTTTGGCGATAGGATATTGCCAGATTAAATTCAGTGGAGATCTTTGAGGGGGCATGAAAGGTGGAGAAAGTAAAGTAAAGCTGTTGCAAATATGTACCTGTAATAATTTCCAAATATTTTAAAATGCTGACAGATTAATGTTTTGAGGACTGGAAAAGAAGCAGTCGGTTTAACTATAAAAAGGAAGTGTAAATTAAGCTTGGAAATACTTTTTAATTGGAACAATTATACAACAAATGGGGATCTATGGGAGTACCTACCATGGAGTCAATTTCAAATATCTCACGTTTTTATTCACTCAGGTGTATTTATATCAGCCTGTAACATCAGCCTCCAAATGGTTTGGACTGAAACTCCTAGCAGTCTAAGCTATCATATAGAATGGTCAGTAATGATAAGAATCATAGTCCAGAACATCTGGAAGATGCCAGATTGGGAAAGATTGCCTTAAGTGCAACATGCGTAAACTACAAGGGGAGCAGAATAGACTCACTGTGGTCATTTTTCATCTTGTCTTTCTCTTACAGATGCCTATGAGTTCAATGCCAATGAGTACTGGAATGCCTTCTACAAAACTCATGAAAATGGCTTTTTTAAGGACAGACACTGGCTGTTCACAGAATTTCCTGAACTAGCACCAAATTTATGTGACAGTCAGATTGGCACATGTGCCAACAAGGAAGCTGTGGAAAATGCCAACATCTCAGACCTTAGAAGCAGCAGTGGCGATGGACTTGATTCAGCAGAGAATGGTATCAGAGAGCATCCGAACTCTGAGCCAAACAGTGGTGACATAATCCATGCACAGGATGAACCGGGATCAAAGAAGCTGGAGGAACAAAAACTAAGAGAAGGTGACTTCCCAGGGTCATCTGCTACTTATCGAATATTAGAGGTAACAGTGCAATGAATCAGAACCTAACTAGGCTGGTGATGCAATTAGGCTGGTGATGCAATGGGCATGCTGAGTTCAGAATCATCTTTACCAACATGGGTAATATATGGCCAGGGAGACTTAAAAGCAGAGTGTAGTGGTGGTATTTTACACTGTGTTGATAATCCCAACCACCCCCCTGCCAAAAAAAAATTCAAATTAAAAGCTGCTCCAAATTTAAATAATAATAATAATAATAATAACTTTATTTACACCCCGCCACCATCTCCCCAAGGGACTCGGAGCAGCTTACATGAGGCCAAGCCCAATAACACAACAATAAAACAGAAAAGCAATAAACAATACAATGCAATGCAATACAAATTAATATAAATCACATATAACAATAACACAAGGATTTAAAACCTATGGCCAGGCCAAATGTAATAATTTTAAATTTAAAAAAATAACGCTGGGCATGAACAAGATGGAATATATCTGGAAGGAGGGTTTTAAGAAGTGAGGGCGCAGTCCAACGCAATCCAGTAGTTAAAGTGCATTTGTAAGGACATTTTGCTGGGAATTATTTCTTTTAAATAATTAAACAAAGAAATAATTAAACAAAGCTAGCTATGTACATAGATATTGATTTCTGTGTTTTTTAAAAGTTTGTAGCAACCACTACAATGGCCATTTGAAACTTCTTTGAAGTAATGGATGTTAATTGCCATGAGGTTGATAGAACTTTTACCTGTTATATTGAGAATACCCACTGGTAGGCATTTGGTTGTGGTATATTTCAGTTTTTATTAGAATAGCTTCATTGTCATTGTGCTATTGCACAACGAAATTAAATGCCTTCCCAAGCACACATCACAAAACAAGACACCCATCCCTCCACAACCGTATAGCCCCCAATGCCACATCAGTGTGAAACCATGGAGTTCAACATAACCACAGCTCTAGGATAAAAGCTAACGCTCAGTCTGTTTGTCCTTGTCTTTGGCACCCTGTACTGTCTGCCAGATGGCAATAATTCAAAAAAAAAAATGCTGGGTGAGATGGATCCCCAAGAATGCTCTGAGCTTTCTTAAGGCTGTGGGACCTATAAAGTCTGTTGGATTACCAAGAATTCTGCAGTTTGAAAGATAGCATTTCAACATGGGCGAGTAAATGTATAAGGATTTAGCAACTGTATGGGTCTGGTGTATAGGACAAAGCTGTTTACTTCATATTTGTATTATCAATAAAAAGTCGACCTCAGTGCAACTGCAGTGAGGCACGGAATAAAGCAGAGCACACAGTCTTCCATCATCTTCAAAGCCTGGAAGCAGCACGTTTATTTAGTTACTTTCTAAGAGCTACAGAAAATAAACAGAACGGTGTACAAGAGCAATCATACATTCAGCCTGCCTGTTATTTGGCATGACTGAGAAGAATACACACAGCAGTCCTTATCACAAGCTTATGCCATTGAAATGATGTATTCCGGAACTGTTTACAGTTCACGCTCTGGCAATAAATCGCATCTATGCCTTTAACCCTTGCATAGCATGCTGCCTTGCACTGGACACAAAGATTAAAACTATAAGCTGTATTTCACACTAGCAAAACCATTATGCTGACATGTATCACCTAAAATATGTATACGTTATTTTCAGAATGATAATCATATTAGTCTATTGTAGCAAAATCAGCGAAAAACGTGGCAGCATTTTGTTGACTAGCAAATGTATAACAGCGTGATATTTTATTATCGTAGTTTAAATTTATTTGTTTTCTTGGCAGGTGGGATGTGGTGCTGGGAACACAGTCTTCCCCATTCTCCAAACTAACAAGTAAGAAAAACTGCCAAGTACAGTTTGAATATTAAAAAAATAGTTGGCTATTTTTTATAATTACAGCAGTCATATATATGTCTGCCCAGAAATAATTCTAGTTAGGTTTATTGGGACCCTGAAATAATTGAACGTAGGGGTGCAATCTCTGAATCTGTGGAGGTTCTGATGTCTGTTATTTGCAAAAGGGTGACCCCAAACTGATTGACTGAGTTTCTGAGTTCCCATCATGTGAACATGGGTCCAATTGCTCCCAACATTTCATACATAAAGGTTGGTTGACACAGTGAGATCTCTGATATTAACAATTTTCCCATCTGTTCTAGAAAGTGGTATATCTATTCTGAGGTTTTTAAACATTGAATTCTATTTACATTTTAAAATAAATCACTTTCTTTAGAAAACAGTGTTTTGTTAACTTGCTTAAAACTCTTTGTAAAAGATTTACATTTGCTGTATATAGATGTACTAGACTATATCATCCAGAATCCTGTTGTCCTTTATGCTGGATGTGCCATTCTGAGTGTTCAACCCAAGACATCTAGGGACGCCAGGTTGGAAAAGCTGGGTTATGCCAAGAGATGGTATCTAATCCAGTGCCCTTCTTTTCAGCTTTCTCCAGGGAGTTCATATTTGGTTTCCTTGTTTCTCAATCTATTTTATCTTTTGCAACAATCCTTGTTGTCAATATACACAAGCTGTATTCACTCTGCTTTTAATCACCAGATTTGATCCAGGCTCAATTTCAGTTCTGCCTAGCTAGACTCTCCTGATGTCTCCCAATATTTCATAGTGTGTGTGTATATATAATGCTATAAACACAAATCAACAAGCCATATTCCAAGAGTTACAAGCATAAATCCCAAGTAATTCAACAAATATTAATGACATTATGCTAATTTACATTGGTGTAGATTACATTTTCCCACCCTCCCTCCCTTGTTACCACAGTATATTTCTACTAATCTTGCTGATCCATCCACTGGTAAAGTCTTTGTATTTTTTCTTTGATGTGATTGTTGGCTCCTCCATTTTTCACCCAGTTGAAGTAGACCTTCCATCTATTTGTAATGACCTTTTGTTTGTCCGTTCTTGTAGCTTGCTTAATCATAATTCCCATAATGTCTAACAGCACTTGATCATGCATATAATAATTCCAATTGCTTAACATCCATTTCGATTTGCCTTTCCATCCTCTAACGATCACCGCATGTGCTGCTCTTATGGTTACTTTAAATAACTCCTGGCAGCTGATTTTTATTCTCAGATGTTCCAACACTCCCCATAGTAGCAAATTATTATTAATTTGAATTTTTATCTGGGATATCTCCTGACTTTTTCCTTGTATCATTTGCCAGATATTTTTTTTATTTCAGAACACTCCCACCATATATGTGAATAAGTACCTTTTTCTTTATTACAATGCCAGCACTTCAGATTCTTTCCTTTTACCATATAAGCCAGTTGTTCAGGAGTTCTATACCATCTTAATAACATCCTTTTTTTCTAATTCATTATATTTTTCTGTTTTTATTTTATTCATGTTTTTAATTATTTCCTGTATTTCTTGAGTCTTTAATGATTTAACCCCATTCCATTTGTTACATATTGCAATATTAGCAATACCCAATATTTCATTGTTTATCTTCCTCCCCCCCCCCCCTCTAGAATTCTAGTGTTTACCTGTGTGCCTGCTTTGCAGCTGTTGTGTCTCAGTTTTCATGTTGTCTTGCTGTTGTCATCTTTGGCAACTCCTCTACAAGCATTCATCATTCTAAAAATTAATGACTGTTGCCTTTGGTTCATTTCAGTGACCCCGGCTTATTTGTGTATTGCTGTGACTTCTCCACTACAGCAGTGGACCTTGTCAAGGTAAAAAGAGAGATAATTCGATAAATACCACTATGTATCTCAAAGTATGCAGTGCCTTTTGCTATTGTCATGTAATGCAATTCTTTGACTTAATGTCAGGTGGAGTAGAGCCTTGCACTAACAGCTTATCCCAACATAAGAAAATGGAAAGAACCGCTTGGTTTAGAACTGGAGTGGACAAACTGAGAAAACCTATGATGTTATTACTACTTTGCTTGGGGGTTGTTGGTGGGGGCCCCGCAGGATCTGAGTGCCAGGCACAGAGGAAACAAAGGAGTAGCTCAGTCAGTAGGTCAGGCTCTGTCCACTCTTGGTTCCAGCCCTCAATTGACTTTTTTCCCTGTATTACAGTTCTTCTTATGCAGTAGTCTCATTATACTTCAGAATGTGACTACTGTTAAAATATGGAGGCAGGCAAACAGTACGGTTTGCTTTCACTTCTGATGTCTGTCTACTTGGGATCTGTGCAATTTCTTACACAAAATTAATTTCTGCTTGGAAACTGTAATTTGTGAGATTTTTTCATAACAGAATTTCTGGTCTCCCAATCTAGAAATTTTGGGTCCTGAATATGCCATCAGTTGGGGACCCCTCCCTGTCCCCAGCACCAACTGCCACTCTGGGCCAGAGTGAAGTGGGGGGGGGGGGGGCAGGGGACAGTTCCACCTTGTCTCCTGTGCTATTCTAATAATATATAATATATTGTATATGCATATAATATTAATAATATTATAATGTAATGCAATATAATAATAATATGATATTATAATATATTTATATTACATGTAATATTACTAATAATATTACAATATAATTGATATAGTACAATACAGCAATTGATATTGTACTATGCTAATAATATATTGTATGTATATATACCTTGTAAGCCACTCCGAGTCTCCTTCGGGGTGAGAAGGGCAGCATATAAATGCCGTAAATAAATAAATAAACAAATAAATAAATAAATTGTTGCACTGTGAATTACATGTTGGTTTTCATTAAGTCCAGGTTCAATCTCCTATTCAGACTATTAAGCTGATTGGTTAAGAGTGGGACAAGCCCCTGTTACTTGGATCAGTGCATTCTGCAGAGTCGTGATGAAATTAGTGCTGTGTGCTAACAACAATCATTGTGTGTATATTCAGGCTCATCCAGAATATGATACCGCTCGTTGTTTTGCCTTTGTCCACGACCTGTGCAACAGTGATGCACCCTTGCCAATGCCAGAAGAAAGTCTTGATGTGGTGGTTCTCATTTTTGTGCTTTCATCAATTCTCCCAGAAAAGTAGGTAACTCTGTCACTAAATTCTATTAACATATTGCAGATAGGATTGTGTGTTGGAGGAAATGTCTGTTGCAAAATTGTCTTTTTGTGACAAGCAAGAAACTAGCAGATCAACAGTATTTGTAAATTCATGGGTGAGGATTAACTCTTTTGAAGGTGAGCAGCAAAAACAGTAATGAACTTTAAATGTGACCTTGCCTTCAGCTGGTTATGCTGAGCTGATAGATGACTACCATCCAGCAATTGCAGCCAAGTCTTATTGTAACCAATGTTTACATCTTTTTTTTTCTAGAATGCAGTGTGTAATCAATAGACTTAGCAATCTTCTGAAACCTGGGGGAATGATTTTGTTACGTGATTATGGCCGTTACGATCTCGCTCAGCTCCGCTTTAAGAAAGGTATGACAAGAGGTGGGCTAATGGTGTTCCATTTTGTTGTTGTGTGCCATCAAATTGTTTCTGACTTATAGAAACACTAAGGTAAACCTATAATACACTTTCCTTGGCAAGATTTGTTTGTGAAGAGGAGAATTTGCCTTTGCCTTTGCTCTGGAGCTGGAAAACTATATTTCCAGAAGATTTCCCAGTTGGTTTGCATGGCTGGGCAGGGATTCCAACCCTGGTCGCAACACCCTTAGTCCAACATTCAAACTACTACGCTATCCTAAGCCTGATGTTTAGTCACTAAAGTGGTTTTAGATTTTTAGAAGGTGCATGAACTGTTCTCATGAGCAAAAGTAGCATACAAGTCAAAGGCAAAAAAGCGGTTTAAGGATATGAGGGGGTATAATGTCAATTGCAGTGAAGCCTCAGGTTTGTAGTTTTTACACAGCTCAACGCATTCTGATCTTAGCCAATACTGATTTGTTCCCCAGTGGTTAAGGGCCGGGCTTTAGCACAGCTGGTTTATCACTAGCATCAATAGATCACACTAATCGAAAGGTTGGTAGTTCGAAGCCCAGGTCAGGATGAGCATCTGACCTTCAGCCCAGCTTATTGTCCAACCAAACAATACGAAATCAGCTATGAACTGTGAGTAAAGAAATTAGACACCGCTTAAACGGGGAGGTATTTTACCGCACCATAAAAAGAACATACCAGAAAATGCCGGTGATCAAAGAAAGGAGGAAGTCTGTGATCAAGGGCTCTACATCATAGAGGAAGGAGTGACAGCACCCTCCTGTGGCCGGAAGTAAATACAACTTCCAGGATGCCAAAGCTGGGAAAAACGCTGCATATGCCTCTATCTGTTGTCTGTCTTGTCAGGGTGGAAAGGCGGAATATAAATGCTGAAAATAAAATGCTGTAAATAAATATATTTCAGAGGAAAGGCTAGAGAAAACACCTATTATTCTTTACCTAAAAATACCCTATGAAATACTTGAGGTCACCATATGTCAGTGAATGACTTGAAGACATATAAATTTACAATAGAAGAGAAAATGAGTTCAGGTGAAACTGAGTTTTTTTGTCTTTACCCTTTTGGTTAGATATCTGTTCCAGTTCTGAAAGATAGCGGCATGATGCAGTGCTTACTAATATTGTGCCCTCAGTAACTGTTGGACCCCCAAATCCCAGACTCCCATTTGTCCAGCCAATGTTAACATATTTTGAGAACCGTGGTTCAAGATCACCTAGGGACCCATTAGTAGTGAATATAGTTATAGTGAGACTTGGGAGATCCAGATTTCAAGTCCCTACTAAAACATAGACCTCATTAAGTGACCTAGTCCAAAGATGGCCTATCTCACAGATAGTTGAGAGGATAAAGTGGCATGGAGAGCAATACCATCTTGAGATCATTTGAGAAAGGTGGGATGTAAATTTAACTAATAAATGCGACTATGGTGAGAAAACAAACGACTGAGCTTTGAAGGAGAACAAGAAAGAGAGTGAAGTTTGGTTAATGGCATAACACTACATGTACGCCATCTGGAAATAAGTATTGTATCTGTAACAAGGCGGAAGGATGCCTGGGGTGTGTCTGTGTAATTATTTTGAATTTATTTGGATGGTGGAATACAGGAGCAAGCTACAAGCTGTGTTACCTCATTTTCAGATAGAAAGAAAACAAGCCTATGTGTGTGTTGCACTAGATTTATGCATCTTATTTCTGAATTCGGAAACATAAGAACAGTTGCTGAACTTCAAATCATCACTAGCCTGGTTTCCAACTGAAGGAAAGAGTCTGATTATCTTTCAGCTATATATTGTGGTCCCTGCCATCAGGAAAGTGGGCAGCAGCACTTGGGGTCAAGTCAATTGTAGTCAGAATTTTCATTCCTCTCTTCCAGGTCAGTGTTTGGCTGATAACTTCTATGTAAGAGGAGATGGTACACGAGTTTATTTCTTCACACAAGGTAAGCAAATTGCAAACTCAGCTATGGGGTCTTAGGGTACAAACAGGGTATAGGGTTACAGCCTGTGCTGGATGGGGTTACACTCCCCTTGAAGGCACAGGTTCGCAGCTGGGTGTCCTCCTGGACTCATCACTGAGCCTGGAATCCCAGGTTGAAGCAGTGTGCCAGCTGCGCCCATACCTTGGGAAGTCAGATCTGGTCACATTGGTCCACGCTCTTATTACATCCAGGATAGACTACTGCAACGCACTCTACGTGGGGTTGCCTTTGAAGACTGCTCGGAAGCTTCAAATAGTCCAACGAGAGGTAGCCAGGTTAATAACTGGGGCGTCATACAGGGAGCATACAACTCCCATGTTATGCCAGCTCCACTGGCTGCCAGTTTGCTACCGGGCACAATTCAAAGTGCTGGCTTTGGCCTATAAAGCCCTAAACGGCCCCGGCCCAAATTACCTGTCCAAACACGTCTCTCCCTACGAATCATCGCGGAGATTAAGATCCTCCAGGGAGGCCCTGCTTTCTGTCCCGCCATTGTCACATTCGCAATTGGTGGGGACGAGAGACAGGGCCTTCTCGGTGATTGCTTCCCGGCTATAGAACTCCCTTTCTGGTGAGATCAGACCACCCCCTCCCTCCTGTCCTTTAGAAGGATGGTAAAAACTTGGCTGTGGGGCCAAGCTTTTGGGACAGGGCAATAAAGCAGCAATAAGAAAGATTACCAGGCCAATTAGATTTGATGCTGATCACTAGGACGGTTTTAAATAGTATGTTTTAATATTGAGATAAATGTTTTTAATGTTTATGTATGCGTATATACATATTCGTGTCCTGGCATTGAATGTTTGCCGTATATATGCTGTGGTCCGCCCTGAGTCCCCTTTAGGGTGAGAAGGGCGGAATATAAATGTTTTAAATAAATAAATACATTGCCAGCTGAAATTCACTAACTGCGTTTTTGCTCTTGTACTCATTCCTTTTATAAAGGTCATTTTTTTTGGGGGGGGCACATTATTTGTCACATTGTGCGTTGTTCTACTTTGTAAATCATTTTACAGGGCAATATATTGAGAACAAATAAATAAATAAAATTCTTTTTTTATCCCCTAGATGAATTGGATTTGCTGTTCTCTACTGCTGACTTAGAGAAAGTTCAGAATATGGTCGACCGCCGCCTTCAAGTGAACAGAGGAAAACAAGTCACAATGTACAGGGTCTGGATCCAGTGTAAATACCGCAAACCTCCCAAAGGGAGATGAGCAGTCCATAGAAGAAAGAACTCCATCCCAACATTGGGGTTGAACCTATTGAGATTCTTTCTGTGGGGAAACTGCCCTATGATATGAGGGAAATTATCACCAACTTGATCTAGTTAGAGGAGTACACTGTGATTTTGTCAAGGGACACAATATTTACTGACACTGGTCCACAGTACATAAAAGGAGTGAAAATTGTAGGTCTATGAACTACGAGGAGGAGAGAATACAGTATTTCTAATGAACACAGTGTTGTGACTTCCTACAGTCACATAATTCAAAAATGCTTCTGAAATATTTAAATGTCTTAATCATTCCTTTGTAAAAAAATTGAATTCCTAAAATGGTGTGGCTGTCTTTTGAGGTTAAATGTTGGACGCATAAAAAATCTCTTTTAGGATGTAATGCCACATTATGGTCAGCATTGGGCTTATATGCACTCACTCTTCTTCCTTTATGCCAAAGTTTTTTGTTTGTTTTTTTTTAAAAAAAAACAGAGATTCTACTTTCAAGCTAATTATGATTCTGTATTTTACTTGAAACTATAGTTAGTTTAAACTCTGGTTGCTGTAAGCCAGGATTAAACCATGGTTTAATCATCTTAGTTTGACTGTAGGATGCATTTGGATATCATAGTTAACAAGAGCTAGCTTGAAAAAGCAATAGAGATGGTTCTGCTTGCTTGGGGTGATTCGTGTTTACTCAGGCCTTGAGGTCATTTGTTTCTAGATACTTGAGGCCAATCTTGTTCGAGATCTCTTTCCAGCCATGCTGGATCAGACCAAAGTCCTAGATAACCCTGTGCTCTGTTCCCACAGTTGACAACCTATGCTTCTAGGAAGGTGACATTCAGGACATGGTGACAGTAGCATTCTTCTGGTCATGTTTTCTGACAACTGGAATTTGAAGATATGCTGCCTTCATTGCAAAGATAATATATACCTATTATGACTTGTTGGATAATGGAGAAAGGCAGGGAGTTTCAGAAAAACATCTACTTCTGCTTCATTGACTATTCTAAAGCCTTTGACTGTGTGGATCATAATAAATTGTGGCAAGTTCTTAGTGGGATGGGCATCCCAAGCCACCTTGTCTCTCTCCTGAGGAATCTATACAAGGACCAAGTAGCAACAGTCAGAACTGACTACGGAACAACAGACTGGTTCAAGATTGGGAAAGGCGTACAGCAAGGCTGCATCCTCTCACCCAACCTTTTTAACTTGTATGCAGAACACATCATGCGATGTGCGGGGCTGGATGAATGCAAAGCTGGGGTGAAAATTGCTGGAAGAAACATTAACAACCTCAGATATGCAGATGACACCACTCTGATGGCCGAAAGCGAGGAGGAGCTGAGGAGCCTTCTAATCAAGGTGAAAGAAGAAAGCGCAAAAGCCGGGTTGCAGCTAAACGTCAAAAAAACCAAGATTATGGCAACAAGAATGATTGACAACTGGGAAATAGAGGGAGAAACCGTGGAGGCCGTGACAGACTTTGTATTTCTAGGTGCAAAGATTACTGCAGATGCAGACTGTAGCCAGGAAATCAGGAAACGCTTACTTCTTGGGAGGAGAGCAATGTCCAATCTCGATAAAATAGTAAAGAGTAGAGACATCAGACTGGCAACAAAGATCCGCCTAGTCAAAGCCATGGTATTCCCTGTAGTAACCTACGGATGTGAGAGCTGGACCTTAGGGAAGGCTGAGCGAAGGAAGATCGATGCTTTTGAGCTGTGGTGTTGGAGGAAAGTTCTGAGAGTGCCTTGGACTGCGAGAAGATCCAACCAGTCCATCCTCCAGGAAATAAAGCCCGACTGCTCACTGGAGGGAAAGATACTAGAGACAAAGTTGAAGTACTTTGGCCACATCATGAGGAGACAGGAAAGCCTAGAGAAGACAATTATGCTGGGGAAAGTGGAAGGCAAAAGGAAGAGGGGCCGACCAAGGGCAAGATGGATGGATGGCATCCTTGAAGTGACTGGACTGACCTTGAGGGAGCTGAGGGTGGTAACGGCCGACAGGGAGCTCTGGCGTGGGCTGGTCCATGAGGTCACGAAGAGTCGGAGACGACTGAACGAATGAACAACAACAACAACATTATGACTTACTTCTGCCAACCTCGCAGTTCGAAAACATGCAAATGTGAGTAGATCAATAGGTACCGCTCTAGCAGGAAGGTGATGGCACTCCGTGCAGTCGTGCCGGCCACATGACTTTGGAGTTGTCTGCGGACAACGTCGGCTCTTTGGCTTAGAAATGGAGATGAGCACCCACCCCCCAGAGTCCAACATATCTGGACTTAATTGTCAGGGGAAAACCTTTACCTTTTACCTATTATGACTATTGTTCATGATCTTTTATCCCCTTTTAGAGATATGCAAAGTGGTATCCATCACTTCATCTTAGAATAGCAAGTTCCTCAATTTACCTTGTGTGCTGTGTGAATAAGTGTTCTTATATTTCTTGAATGTCTTACTATTCAACTTTACTTGATGGACCATGTGAGAGATGAAAAAACAGTTCCTTACTCACTATCTTCTTGCCTGTCATAATCCACCTGCTTCATTATATGAGAGAGGTAGAGAAGAGATAGAGTAGCTATTTAGCACCATTATCCACTACATGTGACTCTACCATAAACTAAGTCCATTTTAAGCACATGGTTTCATGTTACATATGAATCCAAGTATGTATTTATATTATCGGGGTTGTGTTTTTGAGAACTAGAAGCCCAAGAAGTCACCATACGCATAGATGTCATCTTTATTTTATTATACTCAGACACTGAGGCCATGTATGAATGGTCTTGTACCGCTTTTATGTTCGGTGGAAATCTGAGCTTTGCAGGAATTTTAGTTAGCAGATTAAGGCTAATGCAAACCAACCATAGTTTGGTAGTAATTTTTACCAACTAAACAGCATAAATCAGTTTCTGTCTCATAGCAAAATACTGTTTTGCCTTTTAAGTACTGACTCATTCTATTCCAATTTAAGACATATTTTACTTTTAAATAATAGCTATTTTATTAATTGGAATTTCTGTTCAAATACATATGCAGAGGATAGCTTCATATCCTCGGTGGTTCTTAGCTTTTGGTTCCCTGGACATTTTGGACTTCAGTTCTCAAAATCTGTGGCCATACTTCTGGGTTTTAAGTTCAAAATAGCTGGAGAATCAAAGGTTGAGGACTCCTGAATTAAGTTATCTCATTGAAAACTAAATAATGCTGTTCTAACAAGAGTAGACACATTTAAACCAATGTAATATATATTAGTGTTGACTTACTAAGTTTCCATTGAGTCAGAGGTTCTGCTCTAATCATGACTAGCAATTGGATTTAGTACTGTACATCCTTGCATTCGCATGAGAACTACACAGAAACACACATTAGTTATGTAGCAGCAGCTGCAAAAATATTTTATTATTTATTTATTTATTTATTTAAAGCATTTATATTCCGCCCTTCTCATCCCAAGGGGGACTCAGGGTGGAGCACAACATCGATACGGCAAACATTCAATACCGGAACATAAAATAAACTATATTTCGATGGTACTCAAAAACTTTAAAGTTGAAAATAATAAGTTTCAGACCAATATGTTTTCTGAATGTAGTCAATATGCGTTCCAAATAAGAAGACAATTGGTTTCAAAATGAGAAACTTGGTTTAATTCAATTTTCCTTGTTCAGAAGGATTATAGTTGCCCTGATTTAGCTGTTGCTATAGATTTTTTAAAATGTCCTTGCTTGGACACAGAAGCAGTAATACTGTAGGCTGACTGAACTACTTGAAACTCTGGCTAAAGAAGAGGTTAGAGTTCGGAGTTTTGTAGGGCAGTTCCTCAGGGAAAAGTCCATTACTGAATGTATGGCCTGGACTACCGCAGGGGTTTCTGAAATCTGTTCCAGTGCAAAGGTTTTGAAAAGAACTGCTATTGAATTTAATGGGACATAATCCTGGAGAATTGGCACGTACTTATAATCTTCTGTGGGAGTAAATTCTACTCAGTAGGATTCTGAATATTTGTAAACAAGAGAAGTCTGTATGTTACTACAGTAGTATGTTACTACAGTAGTATGTTACTACTTTTGGAAGCTAGTGAGAGGTAAAAATATTCAAGCTTCAGAAGAGAAATGCAGCAAAATACCTGCTGTACTTGAATGGTCTTTAGGCCTGCTGTGCTTAAGAAGGGCAAGTTACCCACACTGGAAATGCCTACAGTACAAATCACCTTTATAGATTAAACATGTTTTCAGCAGAACCAATCATTGCTGTAATTGGGAGGGCTATAGTATTTACATACTTACTGCAGGGAGCATTTCCTGCATCTTTCTTCATGGCTGCCAGGATGAGGAACTCACCAAGAAGCCTAGATAACTATATGGACGATACTATGGAGATTGAAGATCGGATGTACTAACTGTCCTGCATGATTCTAGAGAGCAGAGCAGTAGGGGAGCGGAAAGGTATGGGAAGGGGAAACTGAAGATTTTTTTTGTCATGTCTGGAGCAACTTGAGAAACTGCAAGTTGCTTCTGGTGTGAGATAATTGGCCATCTGCAAGGTTAATGAGGGACAGATCATCATCCCTGGCCAACCTCCCTCCTTCAAAGGCAGGAGATCCTTGGCCAGAGGAATTCCCTTTTGATCCAGCACATCATCAAAGGCCAGTTTTCTCTATGAAAGCAATACAGTACACAGGATAGCCACCTAAGCAATAGGACAACCTACATCTGTGTATTTTAGTGCAAGAAACATTACAAATACATGAGACAAGCACACTGGGAAATCACTCATTTGGGAGAGAATCTATTTCGAAAAGATGGGAGCAAGTGATCAGCACCTACACAGTGGACAGTTCCTTAATGCCCAGCCCAGACATGGAGACCTTACTGTCACACCTGATCCACCACCCCCTACCTAGAGTTTCCAAAGCACCCAATAGATAAAACAAACTGCAAAACCACTATCAGGATTAAGGCAGGTTAGATTCAGACTCCCAAGTCAGCAGGAGAAAGGCCTCAGCAGACATTTACAACCCAGTTCCCTCCATTCCATGAAACTTGTGCACTAGTTGGAGTGGAATGACAGGATATAAATAGGTTTGTGGTCCACCAATCCATGAAGATGTATGTATGGCTAGTGTCACACCCTGATGACACATTGTCATCCCAATAGGACTCTCTCAGCACTTTGTCAAAGAGGATCTTTTGTTTTGATACCTTGTGAAGTGTCACATGGAAGCTCTAGTGGACTCATTATGGCAGATTCAGGACAGGTGGGAGGAGCCAAAGCACATAAGGAGACTAAGAAAACAAATAGCTGCTGACCTCCCTGTGCCTAGAAACACTGGTCATCACATAGAGTCTAATGTTTTATTCTGTACTGATGGGGGCAAAGGCCATAGTCTTGGCCAGAACAACCTCAAACCATGTTCCATAGTGCACTAGTTGGAGTGGAATGACAGGATATAAACACTGGTCATCACATAGAGTCTAATGTTTTATTCTGTACTGATGGGGGCAAAGGCCATAGTCTTGGCCAGAACAACCTCAAACCATGTTCCATAGTGCACATGTTCCTGTGGCATGTGCTATTCCTCTATACATATAATTCCAGTATTCAGCTGGCATCTAGGATTTCAACAGCTATCTTGGTTCCTTCATTTCTTATTTCTGAACTGCACCCATGCTCTGAGGGTAAAAAGAAAATTACTCTGAATCTTTGACACCTATTCCTATTTTTGGTAACTGGTAGAGCTCTAAAATTATTTTCCCCAAACTGCAAGACAAGTTGGCCATTGTCCGAAGGGCACATCAGCAGGTGAGTGCATGACTTCTGTTTGGATCCCTTGAAAAGAAAAGAAAAAAAACATATCTAAGAATTACAGAAGAGGACTGAATGATAGCGGTTTGCCCAAATTCAGTATGTATAAGAAAGGTAGAGTCTCTGTTGGCCCATCCTGTCATCACTCAGCTCCCCCAGAAATAACTCTTAAGCTCATGCAGATGTATCTGAAAAGTCTTTGTTGACCTTCCTATACTAGGAAAGGACATGTTCTTACATTTTTTTGTGTGTATTTCTGGCTTACAGGGACCCTGAGGCAAATCTACAAGGAGGATTTTTTGGCAAGATATGTTCAGAGGGGATTTGTCTTCGCCTTCCTCTTGAGACTGTACAACTTGTCCAGTCACCCAATTAGTTCCCATGGCTAAGTGTAGATTCAAATCCTGACCTCCAGTCTTAGGCCAACACCCAAAACATTAGATTATGCTCCCTTTTCTAATATTATGCAAGTGAAAAAGACAAGGTATCCAGAACTCTCTCGCTGGTACTAGTCAGCCAGATCATGGGTGTTTTCAGATCCTGCTAACTACCAGGGAAAAGAAGGGGCCCAGCATGAGGATCTCTGGAGTGTGAACCTGTGATTATGTAGAATTTCCGAGTCACAGGTACAGATTAGACAGCCACCAATCTGCCACTCAGTTCCAAAGCAGGGTTGCTTAATAATGTCCAAACTCATGCACAGGGTTCTACTTCTTAGCTCACTCACCACTTCACAACTATGTTCTCAAACCTTGCATCAGCTACCCAGCTCAGCATCTTGGCTGAACTACATATAGTTCTGTTAGTGGCCCTCTTCCTTTCGACTACTGGTTCTCCTCAGTCTTTCCCTCTTGAGATTTCCTGTATGCACAGTGGGCTCTTCAGAAATGTGATACCAAGACTCCTAATCTTGAGGCCCAGGACCTCTCTGGCAGAGCAGTTTAAAGGTCTCTCCTTAAACCACAAACCCCAAAATTCTGTAGGATGCAGTCATAGGATTTAAAAGCGGATACTCTTAATACAGTGTTTCTAAAACTCTGCTCCTCCAGGGGTTTTGGATTTCAGTTCCCACAATTCCGAACAGCTGGTAAACTGGATTTCTGGGAGCTGAAGCTCCAAACAGAAGCAGAATTTGAGAAAGATTGCTTTGGTGAAAGTATCCTTGAACTGCAGTCCTCCAGTGGTTGGGCTGCCAACTCCCAGAAGCTCTAGCCAGCATGTTCAATTGTTAGCAATTCTGGGAGCTGAATTCCAAAACATTCAGAGGGCCACAATTTTGAGGATGCTTGCTCTTCTGCAATGGTCCCTTAGGCATTTTGGACTTCC
This sequence comes from Anolis sagrei, assembly GCF_037176765.1. Taxonomy (NCBI): domain Eukaryota; kingdom Metazoa; phylum Chordata; class Lepidosauria; order Squamata; family Anolidae; genus Anolis; species Anolis sagrei. Next base: position 45,448,391 of record NC_090026.1, on the reverse strand, counting down.
AACTCCCAGAAACACCAGCCAGCTGTGAGGAATCGTGGGAGTAGAAGTCTAAAACACCTGGAGGATCACACAGTTGAAAATCATTGCAGTAGAGAAGGTGTCCTCCAGGTGTTTTAGACTTCAGCTCCCAGCATTCCTGGCCATTGAAACAGCTGGCTAGCGCTTCTGGGAGTGGGAGGCCCAAACACCTGGAGAGCCACAGCTTGCGCAGACCTGCTCTAGTGTGATGAGATGGTTTGACACCCCTGGTGTAGATCCAGAACTTCATCACACTGGGTAATCTTTGACTCTCAAGATGTTTTGGATTTCAACTCACACACATCATCTACTTGTTCCCTTTGTAAGGCTGCCCTGAGCCCCTTAAGGGTTGAGAAGGGCGGGATACAAGTGTGGTAAATAAACAAATAACTCCCACAATTTCTAACAGCCTACCAGCTGTTAGGAATCATGGGAGTTGAAGTACAAGACACCTGGAGGACCAAAAGTTGCCCATGCTTACACTATAGCATCTACCCACTTTAAATCCAGTTGCAGCCCCATGAAGAATTCTGGGGTTTGTAGTTTAGTGAGGACGTCTCTGGCTCAGCAGTCTAAAGAAAAATGTAAACCGTAGAATTCTGCAGAAGAGAGCTACAGGATTTAAAGTGAACAGATGCTCTAGTGGAGTGGTTCTCAACCTGTGGGTTCCCAAGTGTTTTGGCCTTCAACTGGTAAACTGGCTGGGATTTCTGGGAGTTGTAGGCCAAAACACCTGGGGACCTGCAGGTTGAGAACCACTGCTCTAGTGAGATGAGGTCCTAAAATGGCTCTACAGCAGGCATGGGCAAACTTTAACTCGCACAATTCCTCACCTGGATGAATGACCTCATTATACTAGAGCATACTACGGAATATCTTACTGTGTTGGAGGCTGCCAGCGATCAGAAAGCCTTCACCTTGGCACGATGCAATGCACTTCCTTCTGCCATGCCGGAAAGTCGTTACCAGAAGACCCCATACTCTAAGAGGCTGTGTCCCTGTCACTCAGGTCACATAGAAACAACGGAGCACATTCGATCTCGTCTCATCTCACCATGGTCAATTAAATACCCAGGATGTCCTGGACAATTCTATGTAGCTCTGCTGCTCTCAGACACAAACTCGGCTGTAACATAAAATGTCGCTAAGTTCTGCTCATTGGAGGAAAGGATAGTAGAAACAAAGATGAAGTACTTTGGCCACATCATGAGAAGAAAGGAAAGCTTAGAGAAGACAATTATGCTGGGGAAAATGGAAGGAAAAAGGAGGAGGGGCCAACCAAGGGCAAGATGGATGGATGGATGGATGACATCCTTGAAGTGACTGGATTGACCTCGAAGGAGCTGGGGATGGCCACGGCCAACAGGGAGTTCTGGCATGCGCTGGTCCATGAGGTCACAAAGAGTCGGAAACAACCGAACGAATGAACAACAACAAAGTTCTGCACGGCTGCGATTAAAATTTGGTGGATGATGATTGAGGGTTAAAAGACCTAAGCTTCATCTCTGGAATATAGATGGGAAATCAGATATAGACTGACTGATACTTATAGTGTTGGATGTTTTCTTCTCCCCAGTGCCATCCCCATTATCTCCGTTTAGACTATGTTTGGGTGATCTCGTAGGTTGAGTTAGGTTTTAATAACTACTTGCATTGGTTTTTAGCTTAGATTTTAAAATTTGTTGAAGTCTGAAGTATATAATCCCTTGGGTTTGATGTGGATGTGCGAGACTGGGTCTCCCTGTTATGATCTGGTCATCGACCGTAATAAAGTTTACTTACTTACTTACTTACTAGAGCAGACATGAACAAACTATTGGCTGTTAGGAACGGTGGGAGTTGAAGTCCAAAACATCTGGAGGGCCAAAGTTTGCCCATGCCTGTAGCATTGCATCTGTGCCCTTTAAATCCTGTGGCTGCCTTCTACCAATGAGTCTGGGCCCAGTCTTTGCTATCTCCATTCAACTCTAGTCCTTCCATACACCTTTCTTTCAGCCTTCTTTCTTTCCCAATGAGAAAGAGGCACCTTCCTACTGTAATCCAGTCCTCCAGCAGTTTGAGGGACTGTGACCTGGCCCTCTGTTTAAAAAGTTTGAGGACTCATGCTATAAACCCTAGAATTCTGCAGAAGTCAACCACAGGATTTTAAATGCACAGATGCTCTAGTGCAGGGGTTGTCAAACTAAGGCCCAAGGGCCTGATATGGCCCTCTAAGGTCATTTACCCGGCCCTTGTTCAGGGTCAACCTAAGTCTGAAACCACTTGAAAGCACACAACAATCCTATCTCATTCGCCAAAAGCAGGCTCACACTTCCCATTGAAATACTAATAAGTTTATATTTGTTTAAATTATTCTTCATTTTAATTATTATGTTTTTATGTGTTTTCTGTACTACAAATAAGATATGTGCAATGTGCATAGGACTTCATTCATGGTTTTTTCCCCCAAATTATAATCCAGCCCTCCAACAGTTTGAGGGTCTGTGACCTGGCCCTCTGTTTAAAAAGTTTGTGGATCCCTGCTCTAGTGCAGTGGTTCTCAGCCTGTCCATCCCCAGATGTATTGGCCTTCAATTCCCAGAAATCATAACATATTGGCCACGGTGGTCCACGCTCTGGTTACATCCCATTTAGATTACTGCAACACTCTCTACGTGAGGTTGCCTCTGAAGACTGCCCGGAAGCTCCAACTAGTCCAACGATCGGCAGCCAGACTACTAACAAGAGCAGGGTACAGGGAGCATACTACTCCTCTGTTGCGCCAGCTCCACTGGCTGCCAATTAGCTTCCAAGCACAATTCAAAGTAAACCTATAAAGCCCTAAAAGACTCCGGCCCAGTTTACCTGTCTGAACGTATTCTCCCCTATGAACCATCAAGATTGTTAAGCTCGTCTGGAGGGGCCCTGCTCTCGGTCCCACCAGCCTCACAAGTGCGTCTGGTGGGGACGAGGGACAAGGCCTTCTCGGTGGTGGCCCCTCAGCTCTGGAACTCTCTTCCACTGGAGATCAGAACTGCCCCTTCTATCCCAACGTTTAGAAAACAGGTGAAAACTTGGGTCTGGAAACTGGCATTTGACGAGTGAGTCAATATCCTGCGATATGGATGGATGATGAACAACTTTATTGTGACGACTAACTATTGTAATCATATGACTGTATTTTGCTATTTTAATGTTTTAGTGTATTATGGAATATTATGTTTTTAATGATTGTGATATTGTTGTTGGAAACTGACCTGAGTCCCTCGATGGAGGTGAGAAAACCGGTATACAAAATCTCTAAATAAATAAATAAAAACAGCTGCTAAACTGGCTGGGATTTGTGGGAGTTGTAGGTCAAGAGACCTGAGGACCTACAGGTTGAGAACCACTGTTCTAGTGAGATGAGGTCCTAAAATGGCTCTACAGCAGGCATGGGCAAACTTCAGCCCTGTAGGTATTTTGGACTTCAACTCCCACAATTCCTCTCAGACACCTGGAGGATTGACTTCATCATACTAGAGCAGGCATGCACAAACTACTGGATATTAGGAGTTGTGGGAGTTGAAGTCCAAAACACCTGGAGGGCCAAAGTTTGCCCATGCCTGTACTTGAACATCTGTGCACTTTAAACCCTGTTGCTGCCTAGTCCTTCCAGACACCTTTCTTTGAGCCTTTCAATGAGAAAGAGACACCTTCCTACTAGGCCTCAAGAAGCCCTTCAATGCAGAAGGCCCCCAGGCGCTTCCTCGACGGCTCCCATGATGCCTTTCTCCTCAGCCCTTGAATCACCGGGCTTGACCTCGCGCCCAGGCGAAACCACATCCCGTTCTCCGAGACCTCCTTCCTCTCCCCCCTCCCCCTCCAGGCCCCGCCCCCATCTTTTAGCCCCGCCTCGCACTGACCTCTTCCCTCCCCCCTCACAACCTCTTCTCACCACCACCTCCCCCCTCCCTCAAGTGCAAATCTCGCGAGACAATTCGCGCTTTCACAAGTGGTGATCTCTCTTATTCTTTTTAATTTTTTTTTTTTGCACCAATCGATCCGGGGGCCGGGCTTAAAAAAAATGACTAAGTAAAGAAGGGCGGGAGGAAAGGGGGGGAGGAAATATAGACCAAAAAGGGAGGAGGGGGGGCTTGTTATCTATCTATAGACCCGGGATTTGTGAGGTTGCAAAAAAAAAAAGAGGGGGGGGGGAGAAAGTGCAATGTGGGGTGCCGCCCCCACTGATCGCCACTCGCCATCTCCCCACACGTTACACCTGAGCCGCTTTTGGGGGGGTCGTTGGGAAGAAACCCCCTCCTCCTTGCCCCCACCAACCTCAAAATTTCCAGGGGTGAGTCCCACAATCCTCCCGGGGACGAGGCTACCTTTGCCGGGCGCGGAGTCTACGCGAGGCCGGGGATTTTGCGGCCTGTACTGAGAAAGCCGAGCTTGAGGGTAGCCGAGCCGCCGCAGGTGAGAGAGAGTTATTTTCTAAGAGGGAAAAAGGGGAGGGAGAAAGAGATTCAATTCTTCCCGTCGTTCGTCCTTCCTTCCTTCCTTTCCTTCCTCAAGGCAGGTGAGCAGCAGGCCCCTTCTCCTCCTTCTCCTTGTAGGCCTCAGCGGCGGCCTAGAAACACCCTGGAGGTATTTTCCTGAGGAAAAAAAGGGATGTAGGCCTCGGTGGGGCAATTTGGGTTGCTGTGGTAACAACTAATTTAGCCGGGGCTTGAGTTTCTCAGCTAGGCCTTATTCAGGGGGAGGGGGATGTTTCATCTCCTCTCTTGCTCCCCCCTTCTTAGATTTTGGTTGCTATGGGAACGCTATTTTTAAGGTGGGGAGGGCTACCCATAGATTTGTGTATCTAGGTACTATTTTGGGGAGGGGGAGGCTGAAACCTGTGTCGTGCTTGTTGTAAAGTGAGAGTGAATGGGAAACTGTCATGGAAGGGGGGGCGGCTCGAGCTGTTGCTATGGTGGGGGGGGGGGAGGCCTCGGTTTGCTTCTAAGGCCAAGATGGGAGGGGGCGAACGGCGTTGCCATGGTGATTATCCGCGCGGACGGGGCAGAGCATCATTGCTACTGATCGGTTGCAATGACTGGTTTGGGCCTACATTTCCGATTTGAATCCTCGGCCTAGGAGTGTGGGGATTTTCGGGTGTGTCCTGAGGGCGAGGCGGGGGGGGGGGGGGTTGGCAGTAAGATGGCAGCGACCACGTCCTCCGGGGAGGGGAGGCCCCTGCGGGTGGGAGGCGCCACTGCTGCAAGTTTGGGTAGGTGTTGGGGGCTTTTTTTGAGGATGGGGGGATGAAAAAGAAGTGTTGTCAAATATTTATTTGGTAGTGGTGAAGTAGGAGGGGAAAGGGAGGTCCTGTCCTGTCACTCCATTGAAGTATGAGGAGGTGGATCCCATCGAGGTGCCATTGGCTAGTATGGGAGAATGGAAATAACTGGAGAAAGTGGCCCTGTCTAGACTGACCATTTAATGCAGTTTCAAACCTGTGGTTTGGCAGTGCAGATTGTTACATAGAAAATCCTGGAGCTGATTTGGGATGGGGATTACACAAACTCTCTCTCTCTGTTTGGTATTTTATTTATCGTGTCAGGAGCGGACCAAACAGTTGTACTGCATTTTTCTTAACAAACAAACAAAACACAAAGTTAGCAATCTTGGTTCGTAGTGCCAGAGCGCAGTCTGTTCAGCACCTTCCAAGTCGCCCAGTCCATTGCAGCAGGTGGTCAGTGGTTTGCGGTAGCCCCATTTCTTAAGATTGGCTCTGCATCTCGTGGTGCCAGAGCGCAGTCTGTTCAGCGCCTTCCAAGTCGCCCAGGAGGGAGTCTCTCATTTGATATCAGCCATTGGTTGAGATTCTGGGTTTGAGCCTGCCACTTTTGGACTCTCGCTTGCTGACAGTAACACCAGAAGCACTCCAAGTGGCCAGATACTGGTCAAAGGACATTTAATCAACCACCAAACTCACACATTCTGTATTTTCTCTGTTTGTTTGCTTTGCTCTGTTAGAAATGTAATATAACTGACTGGCTGCCCTGACATGAGAAATAAATAAGCAATCTTGGTAGTTGATTAAATGTCTTTTGACCAGTAGCTGGCCATTTGGAGTGCCTCTGGTGTTACTATAAGAAGGTCCTCCATTGTGCATGTAGCAGGTGCTCAGTGGTTTGCTCTTCTCCACACTCGCATGTCATGGATTCCACTTTGTAGCCCCATTTCTTAAGGTTGGCTCTGCATCTCGTGGTGCCAGAGCGCAGTATGTTCAGCGCCTTCCAAGTAGCCCTGTTTTCTGTGTGCCCAGGAGGGAGTCTCTCGTCTGGTATCAGTCATTGATTGAGGTTCTGGGTTTGAGCCTGCCACTTTTGGACTCTCGCCTGCTGAGGTGATCCAGCGAGTGTCTCTGTAGATCTTAGAAAGCTATTTCTTGATTTAAGTCGTTGACGTGCTGGCTGATTCCCAAACGGGATGGGCTAGAGATGTCACAGCCTTGGTCCTTTCACTATTGGCTCTTTTTGGTAACAGTTTGTTTTCTGACTGCCTCAGTTTGAAGCTAACTTCAAACTGAATTAAATGATCACTATTAGTTATTGGAGCCCCTGGTGGCGCAGTGGGTTAAAGCGTTGAGCTGCTGAGCTTGTTGACCGAAAGGTTGCAGGTTCGATTCCGGGGAGTGGCATGAGCTTCCGCTGTCAGCCCTAGCTTCTGCCAACCTAGCAGTTCGAAAACATGCAAATGTGAGTAGATCAATAGGTACTGCTCCGGCGGGAAGGTAACGGCGCTCCATGCAGTCATGCCGGCCACATGACCTTGGCGGTGTCTATGGACAGCGCCCGCTCTTCGGCTTAGAAATGGAGATGAGCACCACCCCCCAGAGTCAGACATGACTGCACTTAATGTCAGGGGACAACCTTTGCCTTTTATTAGTTATTGATGTATTTATTTACAATATTTATATCCCGCACTTCTCACCCCAAAGGGGACTCAGCACTGCTTACAAGTTATATGTACATACAATATATTCTATTATTAGCATAGCACAAAATTAGTGCTATATATTACTATATTGTACTATACCACTATACTGCAATATTATTGGTAATATTACATGCAATATATCATATATAATTATTATAGTATTATATTGTATTACAATATTATGATCAATATTATATGGACATACAATATATTATATTATTAGCATAACACAATATTAGTATAGACCAGTTCCTAGTTACTTTTTTGTGTGGAGAGAATTTGAAGCTTTTTGTGTGTGTCAGGAGCGACTCAAGAAACTGCAAGTCGTTTCTGGTGTGAGAGAATTGGCCATATGCAAGGACGTTACCCAGGGGATGTTTTACCATCCTTGTGGGAGGCTTCTCTCATGTCCCCACGTGGAGAGATGGAGCTGACAGAGAAGGCTCAACCTGCTCTCCCCAGATTCGAACCATTAACCTATCGATCAGCAGTCCTGCTGGCACAAGGGTTTAGCCCATTGTGCCACTAGGGCTCAAGGGCTAAACTGCATTTTCTGGGGTTGCCCTAAAATCTTCATAAGAATAGCCGTGCTGGAGCAGACTTCTAGTGTTGCATGCTGTGTGTTGGCCAGCCAGACACCTGTGGGAATGTTTGCAAGCAGGACAACAATGCAACACAATCCAATTTCTGTTCCATAGGGACTGGTATTGAGTGGTATATGTACTAGTGTAAGTAGACGTATCTAGTTCTTGGGAAGTCGTGGTGCCTAGCTCTATTCCGCTTTGTTCAGACTTCAATTGGAATACCATGCCCAATTCTGGGCACCATAATTTAAGAGAGATAATGAGAAACTGGACAAGTCCAGAAGAGAGTGACTGAAATTATCTGGAGACCATGCCCTATGAGGACTATCTTAAAGAGCTGGGCATGTTTATCTTGCAGAAGAGAAGGTTGAGAGGAGACATGATACTCATGTATAGATATGTGAAAGGATGGCATAAGGAAAAGGAAGCAGGCTTGTTTTCTGCTGCCCTGGAAACTAAGACTCAGAGCAATAGATTCTAATTACAAGAAAGGAGATCCGACCAGAACATTAGGAAGAACTTCCTGAGCATGCAAGCTTAGTGGAACTCTCTGCCTCAGAGTGTGGTGGAAGCTCCTTCCTTAGAAGCTTTTAAACGGGGGTGGGGGTGGGGGGGGGGATAACTTTTTACTCTGTTCCTTCCTATCTATTATTTTGAGACTGCTAAAACTCTAGGTCAGTGGTTCTCAAGGTGTTTTGAAAACCACTGACCTGTGGGTCCCCAGGTGTTTTGGACTACAACTCTACCAGCTGTTAGGAGGTCCGTTTTGTGGGTTGACCAGCCATCTCACATCTTTTCTTTGTCAAGATCCATCCACCCCCCCCCCCCCTTTCCCCTCTTAGCATCTAACTCTTCAAAATGCATTCTGGGCTCCATTTCCATGTGTGATGGAAACGGAGTCCCACCAGAAGTGCCCTTATGTCATGTGATTGCCTCCATGGGACTCCATTTTCAAAGGGCATGGAAATGCAGCCCAAATGCATGAATTCTCTTTTCCCCTTTGCCACGTCTCCCCCAGTATGCATAAATCACATCAGATTTGGACTTGAAACGTTCTATTCCTACTGCATGGGATTCCAGAAGAAAGTGGCATCATAAGTGTATTTATAATATGCAGATATCCTTTTCTCAGTTAGTAGCATGCTTTAAGAATTCAAAAGGTCCCATGTAAGAAACTCCACTGGTATAGGGATCATGTTAAATGTGGGTATTTCTGATCATTATGTCTCCAACTTAGGGAGGCCAGATTTGTGCCAAATGTCAAGGATTGCATGCTTGCCCTCTACATATCCACTGCAATCCCCATCCAGTTTTTTTGCTCCTTATTCACAAATCAGTCACACATTGAGATTTGGCTTTGGTTAGTTGTCATCTTTTTCTCTGTCATGAAATGTGAGGATGAATGTGCTTTGTGCTTTGAAGAGTCAATTTTTCTCTGTAAGCCTGCTTTGAACAGTCCTCCCTCTGTCCAACAGAAAGCATGAAGGATATATAAAGCCATAGGAAAGCCCCACTACAAGGTATTGGAAGCACCTTAAATATAAGAGCACCAAAGTGAAACAACTTTGATCTCATGACACTTTTCCCAGTCAATGAAAGCAATGGTAAAGTACTCTGAGAAATGCTTCTCTAGTATATAGCTTGTTTGGTTGCTGTTTCCACTCAGCTGACATTTTTTATAAGTCCTTCCACTATGTGGAGAATTTGGGAGCTAACTTTCTGAGTCCTCTGCTCAGGAAACTGATGGGAATCTCAGGAGGAGGAGCAAACTGCTTTAGAGGACTTTTCCAGGAGTTCTGTCACATTTATAGACTTCATATTGGTACATAGTAGCTTTTCAGTAGTCTTAATAGATTGAGATGTTCTACAACTATGCAAGATTCTTTTAAAAATACACATGACCCTAAACATACTCGTTTTGAAAATCACTTCAGTTATCACTATCAATACGGGGTATTTGTATTCAGCCATACCATTAAACTATGTTCAGAGTGCATAACAGCATGATAACATCACGGTTAGGGATAACAAAAAGTAGAAAGAGTTGGCAGATAAACATGTAACATGTGAATTGCAAGAGAGGACATTGAAGGAATTAGCTGATCAAAGTCTTGAGTGCAAATGTGGCTTCAAATCACTTTTTGACTTAAGGTGACCTCATAGGGTTTCCTTAGACAAGGATTTCTTCTGAAATAAAGGTATTCGCTGATAGTGTCCCTTCCAGGTCTTGACTCTGCTTTTCTTCCAAGAACAGATGAGATGCCTTTTAGGAATGTCCACATAGAAATGGCTTAGTCCGCTAAAGAAAGGTTAACATGGAGAGGAGGCTAGGTGAGTCACTCTACTTAGAGAGTTGAGTGAACCTCAAGAAAACCTCCTTAGTGTGCTCCAAAGAGACACAACTTGGAGAATCTCTCTAAAATGATCAAACTTCATATAGATCTCAGGTTCCCAGCCTTTTTTTGACCAGGGATCACTTTCCAATATTAGTACCAAAAGGGTTACAAATCAGTTTTTGGTCAACTTTAGATTTGGTTGGTTATAATTCAGAAAATTGCATTGGATAGATCATATCAGCTCTAGTTTCTGATACAGAACATATGCCATACAGTACTCGCCATCTGCTCCCCCACAGAAAACCATATGTAATAATCTAGAGCTGGTGTAGTCTACCCAATGCAATTTTCTGAATTAGCTCCCCAAATAACTCCAGGAACAGACCTAAAACGAAGAAGACACCAAGGCTCCCCTGCTTCCAGGTGCCATACGGCTCTGCTCAGGTGGAGGGAGAAGGAGGAGAAGCAGCAGCAGCAACAGTCAGGAGGTTTCTTGTCACGCCTTTCGTGGGTAGTCAGCATCTCCCCTCCCAACATTCCCGTTGCCTTGGCACTATAAGAGGGTTGTGTGAGACCAGTCACCCTTGTTGTAACAATGTAGTAATGGTGAGGCCGCAGACTATATTTTAGTTCTTGGTTGGGAACCACTGATACAGGTGAGGCAGTCTTTTAAGTGTTCTGATACATTGGAAAGTGGTGCTTATTTCCACCAATCTGTCCACAGATACCCAGCAGGTTTCCTTTCCTTCCCGGTTTCTTAAAAATAATGGGCGACTGGGATGCTGAAGAAGGAAGCATTATTCTCCAGTGCCATCTTTATTTCTAAGAATGCCTGTGAGTCTGGAGAGTGATGAGTAATTTTGCCTGAGTGATGTGTATTTTGCCCAGGGTTGGATAATAGTTATGCTTATTGTTGTGAAGGTATTTCGTATAAATGTTTTCTCTGAGGATCACCAGCTTGTCTTTTGTAAAATAAATATTTTAGCGTGCTTTAGGGAGGCAAATATGTGCCATGGTTTGTCAATTAAAAAAAATGTATTGGGAAGAAAACTTGGGGGGGGGGGAGTGTTGAAGTAGCTTTATTTTCCTGTTGTAGTCACTGCGAATCGTACATTTGATAATCTCTGCGCCTGCATTCGGAACCTTCTGAAAGCATTCGGAACCTTCTAAAAGCGAAAAAAAATTGACAGTTAGCTTCTGGCCACGCCCACCCTCCCCTGGTATAAATGGCCCGTGGGCGGGGCCAGCCGGCAGTTCTCTTCATCCGGGCTGTTAAGCAGTTGGAGAACCTTCTACTCTTGCGAGCTAGAATTTATTGAACAGAAAGCGATCCTGTTGCCTGCAGCTGACTATGGCAACTAACTCTTTTAAAACATGTACTAGATGCTTTAATATTTTGCCAGATAATGATGGGCATGATCTTTGCCTCGCTTGTTTGGGCGAGGCCCATTTATATCAATCCTGTTCTGTCTGCCAGTCCTTCACTCCGCAGACCAGAAAAAACAGGATTTTGAGATTAAAAGCAGCTCTTTACAAAAGGGCCCTTATACCATCAACTGATCCAATTAATATTGACCTACCGCTTGCGGGAGCCGCAACAGCACCTGAAAAGAAGCTGAAGAAGCCCAAAGACAAAGGGGCTCAAGATGGCCGCTCAACAGTCAACAAAAAAACGGCCGTTGCTGGGGCAACGGGCAGCTCGTTAACCGCCTGTCATGCTACTGAGGCCGCTTCGAGACCGAGGGAGAAGGGCGAAGTGCTCCCCCTGTCGGCCATCAAAATCTCCAATGCTACACCAATACAGGAGAGACGCAAGGGAGAGCCGAGATCGGCTAAACTCACCCCTCTGATGCCGATTCTCGTGCCTAATCAGCCCCCACCCTCGGTGGGTGTGGGCCCCTCAACCTCCGGAGCTGAATCACTCCAAATACGGCCTTCGACAGTAGTTGATGCGCGAAGAGAGGCGCTTGCGGCAGAGGGCTCTTTGCCTGCTCCTCCTTCCACTGCCGCCGAGGTCGAGCTCGGCGAGGGGGCGGGGCGCGTAAGCGCAGCCCAACCTACCATTCTTGCGCCGGCTGAGGAGGTGGGACGCGCAAGCGAGACTCCGCCTGCTGGTATTGAGGCGAATGAAGGAGAGAGGCAGTCGAGCATGGCTCCTCCCCTAAGGGATGGAGCTCCGCCTCTCAATCCAGAGGGCTTAACGCCAGTAGTGGCTTCTGATTTTACTGAAAGGCTCTCGCCGAGGTGCGCTTCAAGGAGAGGGAGCAAGCGCCCTAGACGCTCCAGATCTCCTTCGAGGCGCAGCTCAAGTTCTCACCGCCGCCGATATCGAGCGGCTTCAAGGCATGGGGGCCATGGGCATTCCCCCTATGCCTCATCATCATCATCGTCAACATGGTCATCTTCATCATCCTCATGCTCCCTCTCTCCTCCTTCGAGGCGATCAAGGCAGAATAAACGTCATAGGCGTGACTTTTATCCTTATCCGCCTTATTGGGGCCGCCCTCCAATGGGTTGCTACCCGCTTCCAGGCTGCTGCCAGGAGGGACATGTTAACCATGCAAACTCCTGACCCTGCTGGGGACAGACAAAGATATCCACAACACCGGAGAGTGGGGGACCCTGGATTGGATGTACATCCTGCCGATGTACAGGGCCCTTCCACATCAGCGGCTACTAGTGCCAGACCACAATATGTGGCTCACAAGGTGCTAGACATTCAAAGCCAAACTGCATCTTCGCCAGCGGAGATGGCTCCTTTACGGCATGCCATAAATGCTCAGAACGCTGAGATGACCACTTCACTGCCAATAAGTGTGCCACCGGCATCCATCAGTGATATACACTGTGATGAACCTGCATCTACTCATGCGCAAGGTGATTCAACCCCTCGAGTTCCTGACTCGGCTTCTCAAGTTGAGGTAGTTGAACAAGTACGCATGCACATGGACAGTTCATCGGAGGAGTCTGATGTGCCTGATTATCTCTGTCAAGGGGACAATGATGCCACTTCCCTTATACAATCTACTGAGATCAATAAATTTAATGTACTTATAGGGAAAATGATTAAGGCATTAGATCTACCCGCTCCAAAGGCACCAGAGCATGTAGACGATCCCATGTTCCCCTCCGATGAGCAGGTTTACATGGCAACCTTATTCCCAACAAAGGCATTTCCTGAGTAGTCACCTGCAAATGCGTACATACCCACCCTTCCTCCCCTCAGGTGTCATGTCGCGCCTTCCAGATGTTTTGCGGCAGAAGAGAACTGCCGGCTGGCCCCGCCCACAGGCCATTTATACCAGGGGAGGGTGGGCGTGGCCTGGAGCTAACTGGAGCTAACTGTCAAATGTATGCATTCGCAGGTGACTACTCAGGAAACTACAGTTACAGGTAAGCAACTTATAAATGTTGCTGTTCAAGACTAAATCCAGTTACTAGGGTCAACTAGAGTAGATCAGAATAATTGATTACTGAATGACAAGATAGTACACTACTTAGGTAAATCATTGGTTCAGGAGTTCTGCTCAATTTGGAATTAGCAGTTAGATTTAGGACTTGGACACCACAGCTGCCTCATATTTAGATTTTGGGGCATTTTTAAAAATCTGTTAGCTTTACTATCTGGCTTCTGAGAAATAGAAGGTGGCACCATTTTGTGAATGAGCCAGAAAGAGCTCCTACACCAACTCTCCAAGAATATCCATGACTGTCCCGCAAAATTTCTAGTATTCACTGATCCCAAAATGTTTGTAACTTTTTTTAAAAAACTGCTGATGTCATTTCTTCTGCAGCAGTCTTCTAAAGGAAGACTGATGATGGTGGAAGAATGGAGAGCAAGCAGAACAATTGCTATGATGTCAGCACCTGTTTATTCCCCCTCTTTCTAAAGGGCATTTTCTGCCCTTCAGGAATATTCCTTATAAGAATGTACTAGAAGCAAACTGACTCAACTCTTTTATCTTCAACTTGGGAGAAATAAAAGTGGAACAAACACTGTTGGGAACAATGCTTTTGGGAATATATGAATCATTGGGCCCAGTGTACTTTGGAATTCTACCCTTTTGAAAATAAGTTCAAAGATGAATACAGACTACTCAACAGTTCTGGGTATGGTATTTCCTTCTCCCTTTTTTGTCATAGTTCTGCTTCGGTGTTTGTCAGTACATATGAGAAAACAGGCTCCTGGGAGATTTGTCTGGATTATTATTCACTAGAGGGAACAGAGAAGAAAACAATAAATCTCCCTTTGTTATCCATTCATATTTTATTTATGTGTTCAAGATAGTATTATTTGAGGAAGGTGGCTATATATGGTGGACGATAGAATGGAACAGATATTGTGTTCCTACAAGTTATTTCTGACTTTTGGCTACGCTAAAGTGAACCTATTGCATGGTTTTCTTGGTAGGTTTTATTCAGAGGAGTGTTATCCCTGGATTCTTCTTAGGCTAAGATAATGTGACTTTGAATTCTCGCCATGGCTGGGCGAGAATTCAAAACCTAGTCTTCCCATTTCCTAGGCCAACACGCAAACCACTATACCACACTGACTCTTGAAACAGATATATTGTGTTTAAAACGGTGAACATTTTTGTCTGGAAACATATACTTTCTTGTGTTTTGAAAATAAGGTAGAAGTTTTAAAATGTTTGAATGATCCTTCAGTCTCGTTACTAGTTGGGTTATATTCTGTTTGATACAGATTAGACTTGAGTTCATTCTGGGTGCTTGCTGTCATTTGTTTTTTGTTTGGAGTTTCAACAGCAACAGTACATTTCCAGGGTGGATTTTCATAACATCGTACCTGCCGATTTTTATTCAGTGTCTGTTACAGCACTATGCATGTCCAGTTCCTATTGGCTTCATATTTAGGGCATGTGTGCTTGTATCAGTACATGCTCGAAATATGTGTGTACAGGCTAATGGAGGAACTTGACCATTTGATTTCCTTTGGTTTCTGAGTAAATGATGTCAGAGGTGTTTAGTTTATTGAGAGGTGTGGGAAAAGTCATAAAACCGTAGAGTCTCAGAGTTAGAAATGACTGCCTGGAATGTCTAGCCCAGTCTCTGTCATGTACAAATCTCCAGTTAAAATACTCCTGACAGATGCCCATCTAACCTCTTATTTGCAGAAGATTGGCTGGTACATTGGTAGAAATTATAAAGTAAAAAATGGCATGTCAGTGAACTGCAAGGTTAGGCAGTACTGCTGAGGAAAGCTAGAAGACCTAGAGCAGTGGTTCTCAACCGGTGGGTCCCCAGATGTTTTGGCCATCAATTCCCAGAAATCCTAACAGCTGGTAGAGTTGTAGGCCAAAACACCCGGGGATCCACAGGTTGAGAACCACTGACCTAGAGTTTTAGTAGTCTCAAAATAATAGTTTTCTAATATTTTATCTTGATGGAAAAGGCCAGTTTTTAGTCACGTTTCCCATTTACAGTTGATGCAAAATGTGATTAATGATTGAAAATCGACTGGCAACTTTGAACTTCCCAGGGGAAATGTGTTAATGATTCGATTAGGAGTCATTCTAGGTGCTGCTTAGTTTTTTGAAAAGACCTTTAAAAAAAAGATTAACGTGTTGGTGTCAAACAGGTGCTTCAAAAATAAATTCAGTATACCCATTTTCTTCATCAATTATGTGTGTTCTACAGAACTGAAATGCTTAATATTACAATAATTAAACTATCCTGCACCATTTGTTTTGAAAGCAGAAATCCACTATTAAAATCTAATGGTTCTTGAAGTCTTAGCAGGAAATAAAAATATGACATCACATTTAAAAAACATTGTAACAAAACACAAAAATTATTGGAGTACATTGTTTACAAAGTGTTCACATTAAAAAGTTAATCCATACTGACTTTATTAGGAAGAACTGGAGGCAAAAAATTGCAGAGAAAACAAAACAAAATTGAAATAAAAAGTTGCTTACCTGAAATAATAGAAGAGATCCAACATGTTCTGAGAACCTAAAGAACTTTACAATTATCTTCCTTCTTGATAACATTATGTTTAGGGCGCTGGCCCTACAGTCTTTTGGTAATGGAGAAAAGAAGATTTTGAAAACACCTGTTGTAAGTACCAAATGTTAACAAAGAGCTGATAGTGCAAAAATCCAAATATTAGCTTGATGCTGACAGTTCCAAAGATGAATGTACCCTAAAATGGCAGTTTGTGGTGTTATATAAACTGTGTGTCATAGACTAAGGCTATTTTGTATTTTTTTTAGATATTTAGATTTCAGCAGTATTTCAGTAATCTCTAATCCTTACCTGTTGTAGGAATTGGGTGTTCTTATATATTTCTGTATTCATAATGATCAGATATGATGGAAGAATTGCACAGCCTGGACCCACGACGGCAAGAACTGTTGGAAGCCAGATTCACTGGAGCAGGTGTCGCAAAGGTGAGTAGGAGTGCAGCTATATGATTAAACACACTCCCACATTGTGTTTAATTAGTAACATTTTATTCGATTTCTGAGGGGGCTGTTCGAATTTTAGCATGTGTCTTGGTGTCATTTTAAGTCTTGCTTGTTATAGAGCAAAATGTTGCTGAAGCAGCTTTTGTTCTTTGTTCTATCAGAAACAAGATATTCTGTTGAAATAATAGAAATTTTATTACCTCCAGAGTTGTCTTGGGATTTCATGCACAATATGCATGGTTTATGAGCAGTGGAAATTGATGGGGTTCTTTCACTCAACTGAGTGTTCAACTTGGTTGAAAAGTTACATAATCTTAAAATTCCTGTAGTTTATGTTCTAATCAATTAGATTTTAATAGCTAAGATTCATTTGTGTATTTCACATTGAATACAGTTCAGCACTTCTTTGCATTCTCTTGATGGTTTGAAGTTATTTTATTAATTTATTTATATCCTGCTTTTTCATCTCTTAAAAGAAAATAAAAAATTATGGGCCCATTTTTTTTAATTTTCTTTTTATTTTTCTTGGTATATTACATTTTGGTTTCGCATTCCAGAGTTCCCACCTCCCTTAACTTTCATTTTCTATCCGTATTCTCCTGTATTTGATTATATTCAATTCATTCACTTAATTGTGTTTGTCATGATCATAATCACATTCATATTTTCTTTGTAATTCTGCACAGTGTTTTAACAGTTTACAAAAATATATGTATTTGTGAATAAACATTTCCAATATATCTAAAAATAGTAGAACCTGATATAGCAGTACTCTTTATTTATTTTGCAGTTGTTTTTAGGATATAGTATACAGCTGAGACTGGACAAAAAATGACATATTTGTGCTAGGTAGGGTGAAATGTAATTATTTGTGTATTGACCTCTATTGTCTAAGAGGGATTAGAATTTTTCAAGCATGTTTATCATGAATAAAGCATACAATAGTTATGTCTGAAGGATGTGTGGTATGTTGAACTTTAAAATCTATAGTTGCCTTTTGAGAGATCAAGATTTGGAAGCCATATTTCCAAAGATACAAGTGGTTGATTTGTCTTTCATTGTAATTTTAAATTCTTGTGATTTTATAATCTAGGAAATACAGACCGCAGCAAGAAGCACTTCTGCTAGCTCTGAATTTAGAAGAAAAATTGTGTGCTACCTATGTTCTCATCATTGTGATTACTGCTTCTTTGACGTGGGTAGCAAATTATAAGGTTGCAAAACATTGACTACCTATTTTACAAATTGAGAAGTGAGGTAGGAAAACAAACTTGCTTAAATGGCCGATAAAGCACTTGAAAGTAGAAACTTCAAAAACATGACATGTGGGAGTTAAATGTTTTAAAACAAGGCAATAGTATACTCTCATGCTAAATCTAAATTGCAATACAAAAACCAATATAAAACTGTCATAATACCTTCTATGCTAAATGGATCCTACTAGGAAAGCAAAGTCTTAACCTAGTGCTGAAAAGATGATCCATGTGTAGGACACTATTATTGGAAAGTCTTCTCTATTACTGTATATACTCGACTATAAGCCTAGTTTTTCAGCCCTTTTTTAAGCTGAAAAAGTCCCCCCTCGGTTTATACTTGAGTCAAAGTTATTTATTATTTTAGTCTGTTGTTATTATTATTACATTTATCATTTTACTCTATTACTATTATTAATATTAAATTTATTATTTACACGTTTACATTGAGAAAGGTTAGAATAATGGTTTAATCAGAGTTGGGAAGTCTTATCTTAAATTACAGTTTTATGTAAATATTCAAAAAATTTAACCAACTGGTGCCTCAATTAATTTAATTTTTTGGTATCTATTTTTTATTTTGAAATTTACCAGTAGCTGCTGCATTTCCCACTCTTGGCTTATGCTCGAGTCAATCTGTTTTCCTAGTTTTTGTGGTAAAATTAGGTGCCTTGGCTTATATTCGGGCCGGCTTATACTCAAGTATATATGGTCATTGCTGTGCAATTAATAATTTTGTCTGATACCAAGATTTTAAGGCATGTTGAACTTCATATGCCAAGATCACCCCATCGTAGTTTACATAACTTTTATCTGGTCATTTGCATTGAACAAATATCTGACTATTACATTCAGGTCCTTAGCTATTTCTGAACAAAGAGAAATATTAGAGTTGCATGTCATCATCATGTAGGTGACATTGCACTTTGAACCACTGGATCACTTCACTCAGCAGTTTTATTTATCAGCATGAGGGATAAGATAGAAGACTCTGAGATCCAGAAGTAAAAATGAACAGATATGCCCAGAAACAACTTCAGAACAGAGCTATAGAAATCTAACTAAAGCCCCAGCAAAGTAGTTTCCCCACAGCCAACTCGCCTAAATACAGCATTCTGGTTTTTCTGGCGTTTGCAATTCTGTAAGATTTTGTTAGAAACCGCTTTCTGTCAGCTATTCCAGAATGATACTGTGATCAGTGCTGTCAAAAGTTGCCAAGAAATCAAAGTGATTCTTCAGAATTTCATTCCTTTTTTATATCTTCTGATAAACATTCTTTAGCTGACTGGCCAAAGTAGTTTGAGTGTCTAAGCCAAATATCAACTCTGATTAAAGTAATCTGAAACTTGTCTTATTTAAGAGACTGCGTCTGGTCCATGATACTATTAACAATATTAATTTGTCAGTGATGTGCAAATGTTGTAATTTGATTTTTAAAAGGCATTGCAGACTTTATCTGATTAGTAACCAGCATAACTTTTGGGATGCTTGCTAAAGCTAGCTTATGTATGCAACTATATTTAGCATAGTTAATGATCTAAGAATCATTTTTAGTTTGTGTATTGAATGTGATAGGAATCATTGATGAATTAAGAAAATTCCCTGGAGGCATGATTCTAAAGGTTCTCTTGTGGCTTTAGTACATTTGCACCCTATTTAATTTCACGTTTCAAGGAATTAAAGATCCTCAGGGGTGGCCTGCATTGCAACAAACTGGGTTACAGTAAGCCTGTATGGAATTAATCACAATAACAGAAATTATGCATACTATTTTCATTGGGAACAGAAATGTCTTATGCTGGTCCACTGGCTTGGTTCTTTTGAACTAATAATTAGCAGTGTAACAAAAGTCTAGGTTGCTTCACTTAAAGATTGGAAGAAAATAATCCAAGTTTTGAATATGGCCAGATCATTACAGGTTGAAATATTTGTTGATTCAGAACAACAGTATTGTGACAACATCCCCTCTCTAGGCTGATCCTGCAATTCCAACCCTTGGGCTCCTGTCACTCACCTTGCTCCCCTTAATTCCTTCATGGATTGAGTGTGTGGGCCTTGAGGTGTTCCCTGTTTGGACTACTGGATGTGTTGTTCCATGGGCTCACTGTGTAACCAGACCCTTTATCAAGTATAGTAGGACTAGCCAACTGCAATTGCAAAAATAATAAAGAAGTAGAAGCTTATTAATACAGTAGGTCCATTCACTTTTGTTTGGCTTAGGAAGTTGACCATAGAATCATGCTGAAGGATAGATGCCTAGAGAAGTGTTTTCACTAAGAATCTCTTGGTACTCCAATATGACTCTATTTATAACTTCTGCTGAAAGATCACACTGAAGGACCTAAAGAATAGAGGAAACATGTTTAAATATTTGAAATGATATTATAAGAAAGAGGGGGGCATGCTTGTTTTCTGCTAGGACTTGGAACAATGGGTTCCACCTGAACATTAGGAAGAACTTCCTGACTGTAAGAGCTGTTCAGCTGTGGAACTCTCTGCCTTGGAGTATAAGCGCCTTTGTTTTAAACAAAAGCTGAATGGCCATCTATCCGGTGAACTTTGATTGTACTTTTCCTGCATTGTTGGGATTGGACTGGATGGCCCATTTTATGATTCTGTGAATACGTCTCTAGATATTTGTAAGTCATCCAGCAAACGATCCACTGGATCCTGACTACAGCATCATGCTGGAGGAGTTAGAAGTTCCTAAATAAAGCATATTGATCAAATTTGCAAAAGTTAAACCTGCAAATGTGGAAGGCTGAATGTGTACAGTTGCATCAAAATCAATCAACCCCTGAACACAGCTCCCACAACCTTATTCACTTATTTGACCAGCAGCCTGGTCTATCTTCATTACAGTTGTTTCCTATCTCATCTTTGCCCTATCACTCTTCTGTCAGAACAAACCTCACTTTTGTATCCCCTGTAGCCCCGCTTCATAATATTCCCTGAGCTGTGATTAGCAAGCAATAGCCAGCCTTGCCTTACTTCCCTTCACATATATAGGATTACATTTCAGCATACACCAATCACTACTGTCCTGCGAAGTACAAAGCCAAATCAACATAAAAGTACCTTTTGTTGTGACACTAATTGTTCCTTAAATCGATGTGTCAAAACTACTCAAGAGCAGCATCTTATTTGTATTATTATTGTTATTTTGCTGTTTATACACCCACCAGTCATCATAAGAGTTTGGGGTGCACGAAATTCTCCTGGGGACCTCATTGCTGTTTGTCTATTCACGCGCATCATTTCCCAAGTGTGTTTTAACTGGCATTTGTTAGTCTTTGTTTGACTTCTGTTTCTTTGTTCTAATAACCTTGCCAGAATGTTTAAAATTCCTATTGCATTCCACTTTAGTAAGGGAGCCATAAGATATTATATCGTTATGATCATAGAAATGAATAGGATGTAGTTGGCACCAAACAAGGGCAATAGCAATAAGGGAATAAATAAATGCAAGATGTCCAAGCTATTGTATAAAAATTACAGAACATAGTATTTTGTCTTTGTAATGAGGCTGTAGACATCCAGTAAGTTAACAAGTTTTATAAAGTTAGTACAAAACACTTCAGAGGCACAAACACTCCAGAACAGGCAGAAAAATGCAGACATGACAATATCCTGTTTTCTCAGTCTTCATTTGGTTCATAGCTGCCCACAAAAAAGGCTCTTTATATTTTTAAAAAGCTGTCTGGCCCTGATAGACAGGAAGCTGCAAACATAACCAGTTATCTTCAAGTATTTAATCATTCTGGCTCCACACAGGAACATTGTTGAATGTTATAGCCATTTATATCAATTACTCTACAAACCCCAAGGAAATATAATCAAAATTTTACCTGTGTATAATACAGGTAAGTATCATATTGCTATCAATATGTTATCAGATACCTAGAGGCAAAATTACCTTTCCTGTGGTTTTACCAACCACAGCTGGTGGCTTATAACTCAGATCTCTGATGATAGAAAGATAATTTCCTCTTACATCAAACCAATGTTCTGTTTTATAGCATGTATTTGAAAGTGCAAATCTAATAAATGCTTTACTAAAAGTAATTTCATAGCTAAACCCAGGTGACCAGTATAAGATAAAATAGTAATTCTTTAGAATTTGCATTAAAGATATAAAGCCCAGTAGTGTCCAGAAGGTCTATTTTTGGGTCAGTATTTCTAATGGTTGTCTGAGGAACTTATCCAATTTGAGAAGTTCATCAGACATCTTCTTTAAAAGAAGTTAGATTTTGTGGGGTAGGCAAATCCTATGATTGATGACAGTATTTCACAAGCAATACATGTAATATTTTGGATATCCCTTTCAAACTTGGCACTGTGTCTTGGTTGATTTTTTTTTCTCGTGTCAGGAGCGACTTGAGAAACTGCAAGTCGCTTCTGGTGTGAAAGAATTTGCCATCTGCAAATTTTTGCATCTGGGATGCCAGGATGTTGTTGTTGGGTTTTTTTGTTTTGTTTTGTTTTGGTGTTTTATCATCCCTGTGGGAGGCTTCTCTCATGTCCCCTCATGAGGAGCTGGAGCTGATAGAGGGAGCTCATCCGCGCTCTCCCCGGATTCGAACCTGCGACTTGTTGGTCTTCAGTCCTGCTGGCACAGGGATTTAACCCACTGTGCCACCAGGGGCTCCTTGTTTTGGTTGATGATACTATCAAAAATATCTGTGATGGATGCAAAACATTATTATTTTGGCCAATTTATTTGCACTTTCCATGCAATCAATTAGAAATATATGCCCTAAATATAGTGCTGTGACATTTCTTCAGTTTGGCTTCCCAGGAGATTTCAGTCTCCAAACTATCAAGGTCAGCCTGAAATAATGACTTCTCAGTTCTTCCCAACTCTTTGTGGAGATAATGTCAGCTATGAAGTAGTGCTGTATTTAAAGATGTCCACTATGTCATGTGCTGTAATCTGAGGAAAACAATGCCTTTGGTGATGGAGGCTTTCTAGGCAGAGCAGTTAAGATTTTGGGGAAAGGTAACGTTGAATATGCCGATTTGGTAAGATTGTAATGAAACACGTAGCAATTTATGTTGATGAGTAGTCCTGTCAACCTTGGTGCATCTTCCCTGCATGATCTGATTCATGTGTCAGTATTAGGGCTGTGCAAAATTTTGTTTGTGCCTCGTTTGCCATTTCTATTTTGTAAGATTTGTACATATGACTCAATATTAAGAAATGCGAAGGGCGCCCATGCAGAAAGGTTAAGATTCAAAACACTGACCTATGACTTTTGGAAGAGTTATGTAAGTCTTGTTAATGGATCCAAGTCTCCATCTCGGGCACCACTTCTCCCTCAAAAGGGCTGGGTTTGGTTCCCCTAAAGAGCCCTGAGGACGGTGGTGAAGCTGGAGTGGAGGGAGAAGCCCCACTTATTTCCCAAATGGGCATCGAGGGGGGCCTGGTGCTGGTGGGAGGAAAGGATGTCTGGCTGAATGGCCGAGCAAGGAAGAAGCCCCTCCAGCACATGGTGAGCCCAGGAAGAGACAAGCAGAGGCCATCACATTGAGGCTTTAATGCAGGAAGGGAGCAGAACTATAAGAAATGTAGTTTACGGTAGGGCCTTTGGAATTCTCTGGCACAAGAGTCTTTGCCTTCCCAAACTGCATTTCTCAGAATTCTGCTTACTGCCTCCTCCTCCTCCTCCTCCATGAATGTTTTTGTGTTCCTTCTCTAAAGGGATTTCGAGATAAAAGGGGATTGTTGGGAGTTGAACGAACCCTGTTATGACTATTATTATTTCAAAGGCTGGATCTATTGAAAGTACGTTGACTGTGCTTTTCCTGTCTGGCAGAAGGGGGTTGGACTGGATGGCCACTGGGGTCTTCCAATGAAATAGAATCATAGAATCAAAGAGTTGGAAGAGACCTCATGGGCCATCCAGTCCAACCCCCTGCAAGAAGCAGGAATATTGCATTCAAATCACCCCTGACAGTTAAGTTTATGTTGGTTAAAATTCCCTAAAAATCTGTGGATGTACAAATATTTCTGAAACTTGGGGGGAATGATACCCTGGTTATGTTGTGTCATATTGAAAATAAAAACTCAAAGAGATAGCTTTTATAGTTTTGTTTAAATGTTGTTCATAAAAAAACTTTTTAAAAATTCCAAAAATTAGTGGATGTGTGAAATGTTCTGAAACTTGGGGGCAGGTAACAGTGGTAAATGTGTTCTACTGTTGTAGCAAGTTTCATCTCGATAGATCTAAAATGAGGGAGAAAGGAGCCTCAGAAGCTTCCCCACTTGCACAATTACATAACGAAAAAGTAATAAAAGTAACAAACATTTCATTATATCCTTATAGTTACCATAAGAACGTTTTAGAAACACTTTAGAAACAATCCCACACTAATTTAGTAATGAGTATTGTAACTTTTTTTATTGATCGCACAGGCCTAGTGAGTATATCCTTGGTGATTTGTAAACTTCCTCATACCTAACGTTTGCCACATGCAGTTATAGAGCTGGTAACAAATAATGTATTTTTAACTGATAGTTGCTACAAATTTGACTTTCCAGCATATAGTTCCCTGGAGTCCCCGTCAAAGATCTCATCTACACTGCCATATAAAATCTACATTATCTGGTTTGAACTTGATTATATAGCAGTGTAGACTAATTTAATCCATTTCAAACCAGATAATCTGAATTTTATATGGCACTGTAGATGTGGCCAAAAATGCCAGTGATTGTGTCAGTGTAGGGCACAGCATTGGGAGATTGCTACCTTGTTGAAGGCTTTTGGTCTAGACACTCTGTCCTGCATGTCATTTGAAACACTATAGCATCTCATTATGAAGATTAAATGTGGAAAGTTCTTTTCAAAATGTGCATCATATTTGTTTTCCTACAGTTACATCACCAACAGTGGTCAGTAGTATTCAATTTCATAGAAACGTCTAGTTTTTGTATTAAAAATAGACTCTTTGGACTTCATAAGAAAATACTTTGGTCCTTGGATGCAAACTAAGTGTAATTTCTCCACCATGTGCATTTTAACAGGTTGATATTCTTATCATTTAAATGTATTTTGTCAATGATTGTGAAAAAAGTGTTGAAGACTTGAAGTGCTGCAGAAGACGTGGGAGCCCAAACAGGCTCAAATGAAGATCTGATAGGACTTGGCTGCATAAACAGAAGAGGCCATTCATGGTTTTATCCAGGCCAGGGATATGGAACATGTGAACCTCCAGATGCTCTCAGCCAGTGTTCTGGGATAATAGGAGTTGGTCTGTAGGTTCCCCAACCCTGGTCAATAAACATCACTAGAAGCGTTGGTTGTTATCCAGGGATCAGTGCAATGAGTTCCAAAAAGGGACTTGGGCATTTTAACTTCTTGAAACAGAACCATTCTTGGCTGCATCATCAGTGGTCTTTGAAAGTTAGAAAGCATTATAAGACTGGATGCATAATGTAAAGGTTGGGGTGTTGTTTGAAAATAAGGTTTTAAAACTCAATAATGCATTTGGGCATTATTACAAAGGCCTGAGACGGATTGTGACCTAAAAGATTTCAGGTCAGACTACTCCTGTATGTTCTAAATGTTCATATGCAACCTGGAGGGCATTTTAAATGTTTAATGCATTCAGATTATTTAACTTGTTTTTACAATATGGACTCTGCTGTGTGATCACAGCCAAGAAGCATTCCATGAATGTACAAATAACAATTAGTTTGAGAATATAATATGTGACAATATTTTGATGCATGCAATTCTGTTTTCAAATGTGAATGTATGTCTACTGCCATGACAGTCCAGGGATGAAAGTACATAGTTTTCCCAAGATAGTTGCATCCCTGTGAGATTGTAAGACAGAGAATTCCAATTCTTGTGAGGTGACAGAAAGATTTCCTTCATGTTGACAGAATGTACTAGCATAGGTCTGGACACTTTTATCTAGAATTAAAGTGCAAAAGCACTGAAGTGGGCTATAATTGTTCATCTCTGGGGCTTATAGGCTGATTCTTTTTCAGTACATAGCTTTAGAAAAGCTTTACTGGTGGATAAATACTGTCATGTATGTAGTTACTTTAAGGGATATAATTTGCCTGCTGGTAACATTTATTCTTTTCCTTTTGTACCAGGGCCCCTTGAACAGTGAATCTTCCAATCAGAGTTTGTGCAGTGTGGGTTCTCTAAGTGACAAGGAGTTGGAGGTAACTGAGACTTAAGCTTCCTTGACAACTAAACAATCTTGAGCTTGTCTTCTTGAGGATACAGTAGAAACCATGGGAGAGAGAGATTTTCCTGCTTTCATTAGAAAATAATGAATCTAAGTGGAGTTGTGTGACTTGTTCACCTGGTGAAAACCAGTTCACAGGAAAGCTTACTCTTTGACAGACCTTTTGCTTCATTAGTTACATAACCTTGCATCTTATGCTATTTTGAATTGTAGACAAGATTACAGTTAAGACCACAAGATTGTCATACTCTTGCATCTGTATGAAACAGATGATCCTTTACAGGAGGACAAAAGAAGTGTGCTTAATTCTTCACTGTAGCAAATCAAATTATCAATTTTTATTAGTGATAATAAGCTCTTTAATGATTGGATAATTTATTGGTGATATGAACTATTTGTATATTGCCACAGTTTTGGCTAGTGTATTATGCAATTTCATATATAAGTCGAGGGTAGGTGTTGGGGCCAAAATTTGGAATTTTGATGTGACCTATGGTAAGGTCACATCATAATAGCTATCAATACCATTTCCCTCTCCAGGCATTAAAAAAAAAAGCTAGAAGCAGAGCCACAGCATAGAAGTGTGTGTGCTGGGGTGGGAATGTCAGGGTTTCTTATAGGTTCACCCAAGGATGGCCCAAACTCTCACCTTTTCCCAGCCTACTCAGAGAAGGGGATAGTACCTTTTTGATAAGAGATTAGGTATAATACTCACATTGACCCGTGGATAAACCAGTCCATTTTTTTGTGTGCGGGTATTTTGACTAAAATTTCTAGACCTACACATTAGACTATTGGGTACATATAATTAAATATTTTGCTGTAATACTTGATGTTAGAGAGAGACAGTGGCTCCAGAGTAGAAATAGGGAAATGAGGAAGCCTCTTGTTAACAATATTTTTTAAAAACATGTTGAAACTTTGCAGATAAACATATTTTTATTAACAGTGTTCTGAAATACTGGGATTTCTGGGAAATATTGATTTGGGATTATTTTTTTTTGTCCTCTTCCTTATAAGACTCCTGAAAAAAAACAGAATGACCAGCGCAGCAGGAAGAGGAAAGGAGAACCCTTTGAAACTAGTCAAGGTAGGCTCTCTAATTAGGTTTTCCAAAAAGTACTGAGTCTCATTTGCTTAGAGCAGTGGTTCTCAACCTGTGGATCCCCAGATGTTTTGGTCTTCAACTCCCAGAAATACTAACAGCTGATAAACTGGCTGGGATTTCTGGGAATTGTAGGCTACCTGGCAACCCACAGGTTGAGAATCACTGGCTTAGAGGAAGTGTTGGGCAACATGGTCTCTTAGACTTTGAAAAATAACCTTTCCTCCAGAGACTTTTGTTGTCCCCATTTTAAGAAAAAAGATTTTAGTCCTGCAGTATGCTTATTGTGACACTCATCTTCCTTTTTTTTCTCTGTATGTGCATACCATATTAGGGTCTTCTCAGAGTTTGGAAAAGCTGGAAATTCCAGTCAGTCCCGTCCCAGAACTGGAATAAATGTACACTCTGGCAGAGGATTTCTGAAAGTTTGAATCCAAAAATAACTTTTCATGCTCTGTATCTGGCTTTCCAGCACTCATACAACAAAATGTGAACTGATAGCACATCTGTTATGTAATTTTCAAGATAATTTATACCCTTCAGCATGTACATGTAGAAAACATATAATGAAGCAGTCTTTCCTCTCTTGTCGAAAGCAGCATTGTGCAAAATGTTAAATTAGAAGTAAGTACAGTCTGGGCCATATTCATCCAGTAGGGGCAGTCCCCAAATTACAAACATCCAACTTACAGATAGTTAAGAACAGGGATGAAAAAACAGAAAGTGAGAGAAATGTACCCCTCTGAAGAGAAATTCACTCCTGAAAGAGTTATCATAAGGAAAAGGTGTCTCCTCTGAAGCTTTCTCGCCAATCTTTGTTTCGGCAACAAACCTATATTTTTAAAATCCAGTTATCACAGGGACAGAAAGTAAGATGAAAACTTCTGAATGGGCACAGACAAGTAAACAAACACCATAGGGGTGTTAACCCTTCCCTAGGCTATCTATCTGTCTATCGAGAGAGAGAGAGAGAGAGAGAGATAAAATTACACTTAAAATGTAACTATTCCAATTTGCATACACATTTAACGGAAGAACAAACTTACAGAACCTATCTTGTTCATAACTTGGGGACTGCCTGCATCAACCTTTCTTTCAAACATGGAAACCCAATAAGTGACTTCGAGCAAGTCCTCTTTTCAAAGGACGGCAATGGCAAACACCCCCTGAACAAATCTTGCTAATAAACCCCTATGATAAGATTATGATGATTACAATACAAATATTTAATTTGTATCCTCCTCTCTTTAAAGATTATCTCATGGGCATGCTGAAAGAGATTGGTCTTTAAGGTTTTAAATGCAGTAAATGCATCCAACTGTCAGATTCTTCCAACAGGTTGAAATAAGTGGGAAAACACTTCAAGGTACCCTACTAACAAGTGGCAGATCACTCAGAACTGTGAGCTTCCTTTAAAACTGATCCTTGTCTACAGAAACTATTCATAGACCCCACTAAAGGTGGGATGAATGATGTAGATTTCACATACTTTATGATGACTATAATTAGTGCTACCTGAAAGAAGTCTAAAATACTATTGTGTATGAATCCTTGAGACGTACGATTCTTCTAAAACAGGTGGGCAACTACAAAGGAGGGAAGCCACACTTGCACAATAGGAAGTTGTGCCCTATTGGTTTTCATTTCTTTTTTTGGTTGATTTTTCTTCCTTTTTTGTTGTTTTTAAGGCATGCAGTGTTTTGGGAGGGTTGAGGGATCAAAAATCACCTGATTTTTATTTTTATTAGGACAATCTGGGGAAAGGCCATCGGAGGATTAAGCACATAGGGTGGACTTCCTCACTCTTCGTTTAAATTAAGCAGGCATACTCAACAATTTTCAATTCCTTTCAAACAGTTTTGAACAAATAATTTGACTCTTTAGCTTATTCAAATATTTGAGATTGTTTTAGTGTGACATGACTGGTAACTTTGTTGTTTTTTTCCAGGCAAAATCACTGCAAGGGGACACAAAATTAGTGATTATTTTGAGGTAAGCTAAGAGAAAATAAGTTATTTGATTACCTCTTTGTGTACATTCAGTCAGAAGGATTTATTTACTTTCTCTCCCATCTCTTTTCCTAGTTTGCTGGGGGAAGTGGTCCAGGAACGAGTCCTGGAAGAAGCGTACCGCCTGTTGCACGCTCATCACCACAGCATTCCTTATCCAATCCGTTACCTGTAAGCATTTACCTGAAGGAGAGCCTGTGGTCTCTGTGTGAACAATGTTGCATCCTAAAATGTCTTTGCTTATTTATTTATACCGTATTTCTTCAATTCTAAGACACCATCAATTGTAAGATGCACCCTAATTTCAATACCACCACAACCACCACAAATACATAAGAGATAATTGCGATTCTAAGATGCACCCCATTTTTAGAAATGTTTATTTTGATGTTTTGTCATACGTCTGATATAACAGGCTTCATTTTTAATTTAATTTTAGTTGTTAAGTCATAATTTGCATTTACATGTTGGGTTGCTAAATTTTGTTACTATGGATGTATTGTTATATTCGGACATTGGATGTTTGCCTTTTATCTTTGAAATCCGCCCTGAGTCCCTCCAGGGAGATAGGGCGGAATAGAAATAAAGTAGTAGTAGTAGTAGTAGTAGTAGTAGTAGTAGTAGTAGTATATAGAAAAAAATTGCATCTTAGAATTGAAGAAATACAGTATTTGCTTTTCCAGCACATGCTTTTGGCTCTTAGCTGCTGAGCAAAGCTTAGAAACATAAGCAGTGGTTCAGATGCTCTAGGGAAAGTGTATGTTTTCCAGTATGAGGTGATAGAACCTGGATCTCAACGCTTGCCAGACGAGATCAAGACTCCCCAGACTTCCCTTCTTGTGATATCCCAAAGGATAAATTGACTTACACAAAAGTCTCTATGAATGTGAATGCACCTTTTAAATAGGTAGCAGCTCGAATATATAATAGCAAATATTAGCTTCTGGAACACCATTGTTGCCTACAGCTTCCATAATGTGTTTTCTTTGCTATCAAACACATTTGAGAATACTGTCTACGTGTGTGAAACTAGGTGGTCGATAGTGCACAAGGGCATAGGCTTGCAAAGCTGTACCTCTGTTAATGCAGTAAATGTGTTACAGGGTATTACTTTAACATAAAAATTAATATCAGAGGCAGACATAACAGAAAGAAATAGAAATAGGTCCCTACGCCACAAAAAGAATAGCTCAGTATTTTGCAGGAGATGTTTTATTCAAACAGCATGTGAAATCAGACACTTCAGCTAAATGTTTCATAAAGACATTTTGATCCTAAATACTATCTGAAGTTGTCTTCCAAAATATATCCACATGCTTCTATCAGCATCTGCTTTCCTTGTGATTCAGTTTTGGTGTCCATACTCAACAGATCTTTTTTTAGCATACTGGGATTGGCTGGTGAGGCAGTCTTAATTGCTCTCCCCTTTTCTCTCTCTCTCTCTTTTTATTATTATTTTGCTGTTCATATATGCTATTTAATGGGTTCTGGAGCTAGATGCTGTTACCTTGCCTGTTTTAGGCTGGCACGCCCACCTGTATAGGCTCAGCTATATAGGCACCTGTATAGGCTCAGCTGTATAGGCACGCCCACCTGTATAGGCTCAGAGTAGAATTTCATTCTTTTCAATGCTCAAATTTTTATTGTACCGTTTAGTACAGACACACCACTGAAACCTGACATGGAAAGTTTGTTTTTCCAGCTCTTTTTCTCCATCTTCAGTATTTCAGTGCTGTAAAAATACCTTGCAGCTAGGCAAAGAAAACGAGGGGAGAAAGGGGGGATTGGAGAGGTTTTGTAAAAAGAAGCTTCATTCTCAGAGGTTTCATTAAATGTAGTATGACTATAATAAGATGTAGCAAGAACTATTGTTATAGAAATGTTAGATCTAGTTCAGTGGTTGCCAACCTTTTATTGACCAGGGATCACTTGACCAGGAACCACTTTCCAACGTTCGTACCAAAAGGGTTACAAATCAGTTTTTGGGGGGTTTTTTTCAATATAATCTTTATTGAAATTTTTGACAATAATATATTAAAAGAAAAAAATGATAGATAGGTAAAAATTAGATAGAAGAAGGGAAAAGAAAGAGAATGATGTCTGTGTGCACACACACACATAAACACACACACACACACACACATTGTTTCACGAATCAACTTTAGATTCGGTTTGGATTCAGAAAATTGCATTGGTAGACCACATCAGCTCTAGTTTCTGATTCGGAAGATATGCCATGGTCAGCGACAGGGAAGGAGTGGCAGGCGGTGCGAAAGGAGTGGGAAAAAAATAAAATAAAATAAATAAAGTGGATGGAGTCTTGCGGACCAGATTTTCATCCACGGCCCACAGGTTAAGAACCACTGGTCTAGTTGAAAGTTTGTTGGAAGGTGCAATGATTTGAGGAGATAGGAGGGGTTATAAATAAAGCATCATCATCATCATTATTATTACTGCATTTTAAAGAGCATCAGCCTTGGTACGTCCTTTTATTATCGCTATTCTTAATTTTGGCCATATTATCTAGTCGTCTTAGATTTTTACTTAGTAAGATCTTGGAACACTGATACAAATAAATGTCCCAAATTTGCAACTGCTGTTTTTTTTAAGGCAACAAGACCTATAGGGAACTTATCCATCCTAGAAAAAGCAATTGACTACAATCTTCATAAGCTTTCTGCAGCTTGGTCACTAAAACAATTCTTATTTGTCAGTCTATCTCTGTCTATACTTTTCAAATTCCTTAAAAGTGCTGAAAATATATTTTACAGTTTGTTCAGTCAGGAAGACTAAAGAACCTTGTTTCCTTGTTACACTGTACTATTATAGTTCTATATTTCACTTTAACTACCAGGAGTTCTGGGATTTGTATGATAGTGAAGCCCACAAGCTTTCTGACTGAGAATTCTAATTGTCACCCAACTGCAAATGCCAGGATTCCATAGGACATTGCAATGGCAGTTAAAGTGGAATAGACCACTATTCATGGTATAGTATGATAAGGATAATTCATCACATCCTCATGCTGCACATCTAATTTCTACAAAGCATAGTATTGTCAATAAGCCAGTCTATCCATCTAAATACTCTGGCAGGTTCAAGGTCCTGGGTTGTACTATCAATCTGTTACAGAGAGATAGGACATCCTTGATAGTTAATGCAAAGGTTTCTCTATATCTCTTTCCAGTTCTTGTGAGAGTTTGCTAGATCTAGTCAGAAGTGGGAATAGAACAGAACAGGCAGTGTTCTAAATATGTTTCATTCTTGTGAGTTTGATTATTCATGTTAATACTCCAGCAAGAAATGCAAGGAAACTTAAACAGAGAAATTCAAAAGAAAATAAAAGATGACAATCAACCCTCCATTTTTTAAAAAAAACAAACAGTGCTTTACTTGGCACTGTTGGGTT
Source organism: Anolis sagrei (assembly GCF_037176765.1). Classification (NCBI taxonomy): domain Eukaryota; kingdom Metazoa; phylum Chordata; class Lepidosauria; order Squamata; family Anolidae; genus Anolis; species Anolis sagrei. The sequence goes on along the minus strand of NC_090026.1, from coordinate 45,416,093 downwards.
TTTTTTCTAAATACAGACAAAGTAATGATGGTGAGGAAGAACCATGTTGTAGGTGTGTATCCGGTATAGATAAACTATGTTTAAACAGTATGGTGTAGAAATGTCTTATTGTAACCCCTGTCCTCTCATGACTCATTTTCAATGTATACTTAGCCTAGAGAAGAGACAGTGGTGACAGGATAATAATAATAATAATAATAATAATAATAATAATAATAACAACAACAACAACAACAACAACAACAATACATCATACAGTCCTAGACACTTGGGAAGTGTCCAATGTGTGATCCAATACAACAGTCAGCAGAGTGTCTGCTATGGACTCATCTTGTTGTGTTTCTAATAATAATAATAAACAACAACAACAATAATACATCATACAGTCCTAGACACTTGGGAAGCGTCCAACGTGTGATCCAATACAACAGTCAGCAGAGTGTCTGCTATGGACTCATATTGTTGTGTTTCTAATAATAATAAACAACAACAACAACAACAACAACACATTTATTACCCAGCTTGAGGCAGGGTACAAGATTGTTAAAACAAAGAGATAAAACACTGTTAAAATGCAAGATACACAAAGTTAAGATGCAGATTAAAAATAAGATAGCATTCTTCAAATACATTAAAAGTCTTACTTTGTGCTGTTTCAGCAAACATGACAAAATCTATTCAGAGAGTAGATTTCAGTTGAACATGAAGAGAAACATCTTAACGGTACTTTCATTTTGACACCGGAACAAAGGTTTTTCCCTCAAAAGCACACCAAAAGAACAGCAGTCTCAGATAAGGTTTGCTGCTACACCATATTTTTATCACATCCCCAAAGGTGCAAAGATATGAAAAAAAATTTCATCTGTCTTTGGAAGAAAAGAGCTTTCTGAAATCATATATACTTGTGTATAAGTTGACCTCGTGTATTACTCAAGGACAGATTTTGGAGCCAAAATTGTGGGACTTGTTGTGAGTCATGGATAAGTTGAAGGTTATTCTGCGGAGATGGAAAGAGGCCAGTGCCACCTCAGGCCGTGACTATCATAACCATTTTCCTGCCCAGATATTTTTAAAAAGCCAGAAGCAACATTGCAATGGAGAGAGTAGAGGAAGTCAGTGCTTGATTTGGGTTCTTCTGGGACAGACTGAGCTCTTGCCTTTTGTCATTCTATTCAGAGAATTCAGAGAAGGAGGTGGCTCCTTTTTCTTTCTTTCTTTCTTCCTTTTTTTTTTTTTTTGATAAAGTTAAGGTACAGGAATTACATTGACCCAAGTCAACCCAGTTTCTTTTTTTTCTTTTTCTTTTTGTATATTGATTTTTATTGACATAATTTAGAATTACATGTAAAGTGGGGGAATATTGTAAAGAAGATAGAAAAGTAGGAAAAGAGCTGAGATGTAAAATTACAAGTTGTGTATATCTATATATATATATAAATAAAAAAGTGGGGGGGGGGAGAAAAAGAAACTCACTAGTTTCTGTAATGAAAAATAAGTAAGGTCTCACCCAGAAGAACATGGGGGGTGGGGGTGGGGAGGTAGGACTTCCATCTATTCTCTGAAGATCTTTTGCAAACTTTAACAACTATAATGTTAAGAATAGCTTCCTTTTTTAAGTTCTTTTCTTACAACATTTTACTCCATTCAAAAGATGATCTCTATTTTCCGTTGTTTAAAATAGTTTTTTACTAAGTCCCAGTTTGTATGCTTCTTTGGAGTTCCTGATAAAAGAATCTATGATTAAGTGGGCACAAAATGTAGGCCATCAAATACAACTGAACCAGTGGGAGAAAATCTGGAATCAAAAAATTAAATATACCTATTCCTACAACCTAAAAGAAAATTTACTTAAAATGATTCACAGATGGTATATTACACCCCAAAAAAATTCAACATTTTATAAAAATGCCTCTAATAAATGTTGGAAATGCAAACAGCAAATAGGATCTTTCTTCCATACTTGGTGGTCCTGCCCAGAAGTCAAAGAATTTTAGAACATGATACACAACAACATACAAAAGATTCTAAAAGTACAGATAAAAAAGGAACCAGAGTTCTTTCTGCTTGGAATGCTTGATTTTGAAGGAGAATAAAATATGGATATAATCTTCAATTACCTATCCACCGCAGCCCGAATTGTGTATGCTAAGACTTGGAGACAAAAGGAAATACCTCAAAGAGAAGACTGGCAAAATAAAATATTGGAAATAACGAATATGGACGAATTAACGTATTGGTTATCGACGAAGTCAACCCAGTTTCTTGAGATGAATTTTTGATTAAAATTTCTAGACTTATACATGAATATATATTGTAATAATATTACTTTTTATAGCTAGATTCAGACTGCCTTGCTTCTGCTAGCTTTTTCCAAGCTGCTTCTTTCATTGATGCATGGATTGGTTTTCTTGTTTTCTCCACCCCAAATTGGCTTTCCCCTCCATCAAAGCATCTTACATTTTCTTTAAATGTGTTACAGCGGCGAATGGAGCAGCCGCTTTATGGGGTAGAGAGCAGCGCAGCCAAGGAACTGCAGGAGGAGCATTCTGCTCTGCCAACGCTGGTGTCGGCGATGCTAGCAAAGCAGCGGCTAGAGGGCGAGCAACTGGCCCAGAGGGGTACAAGCCTCTGTTTTCCATTTACTTCGGTGAGCATGGTCTCATAATTGACCAAACTCAGGAGGAGTTGAATTATTCTGATCCAGGTGGACTGTCTGAAACTCCCCACTGCTGTCACATTTATATTGGAATTTGTTTTCTTTCTGTTTCTTAATAATCTAGTCGGTGGTGGTTACAGCTATTGAACAGTGGATAGCAAAACCAAATAAAGATTTAGGAGAGAGATGGGAAGCATGCAGCCCCAAAAGTTTTGAACTCCAACTACCAGAAGTCCTAGCCAGCATAGCCAGTGGTTTAGGATTGGGGGAGCTGTAGTCTAAAATATCTGAAAGGCCAAATGCTTCCAGGCCTCCATTTAAAATCAAAGAAGCTGTTTGTTGTGGAATTGCATTTCCTTCAAGTCCCAAGATTTTCTCATCTGTATTATGTTGATACTCTCTTTTCTCTTTCTTTCTTTCCTCTTCTGTTCCTAGGTGATGCTGAAGTGGACATTTCATTTTAAATATTCATTTTAAGTATTCATTAGCTTGGGAGTTCTCCTGGATTCATCACTGAGCCTGGAATCCCAGGTTGCAGCGGTGGCCAGGGGAGCGTTCACACAATTAAAACTTGTGTGCCAGCTGCGCCGCCCGTACCTTGGGAAGTCAGACTTGGCCACGGTGGTCCACGCTCTCGTTACATCTAGGATAGACTACTGCAATGCACTCAACGTGGGGTTGTCTTTGAAGACAGCTCAGAAGCTTCAAATGTTCCAACGAGAGGCAGCCAGGTTAATAACTGGGGCGGCATACAGGGAGCATACAAGTCCCATGTTATGCCAGCTCCACTGGCTGCCAGTTTGCTACCGGGCACAATTTAAAGTGCTGGCTTTGGCCTATAAAGCCGTAACGGCCCCGGCCCAAATTACCTGTCCGAACCCATCTCCCCCTATAAACCATCACAGAGATTAAGATCTTCCAGGGAGGTACTGCTTTCCGTCCCGCCATTGTCACAGGCACGATTGGTGGGAATGAGAGACAGGGCCTTCTCGGTGATTTCTCCCCAGCTATGGAACTCCCTTCCTGGTGAAATCAGGTCGCCCCCCTCCCTCCTGTCCTTTAGAAGGATGGTAAAAACCTGGCTATGGGACCAAGCTTTCGGGGCAGGGCAATAAAGCGGCAGTAGGAAAGATGACCAAGCCAATTAGTTTTGACGTGGATGACTAGGACGGTTTTAAATGGTGTATTTTAATATTCTAACAAATGTTTTTTTAATTTTCATGTATTGTATGTGAATTTGTGTCCCGGCATTGAATGTTTGCCGTGTATATGCTGTGCTCTGCCCTGAGTCCCCTTCGGGGTGAGAAGGGCGGAATATAAATATTTTAAATAAATAAATAATTATCCAAGTTAAGAGAAATTGAAATACATAGAATCAAGGCTTTTTGAATTTTCAAGAGCTGTATTCTTTATTATTGTTATTATTATTCTATTGCTCAAAGATCCAAACTTCAGGATAAGGTTATACCAGTGCAGATTTTTTTTTTTAGTAACAGTGATTCAGTGCCCATCATGCTTGTGACACTTTGATCAGATAGAGCTATAATATTCAAAACATCCTTTTAGTACAGCTCTTGGCTGTGAGCATTGCCTCTAATCCTTCACTTTGGCAGTTTGTGGGGTGAAGTGATCTGCCTCTGTGGAAGATCAGAATGTGTTATCTTGACCTTGCTGGGTGTAGCTTTGTTTTACTTCGAAACTCAAGGCTCTCAACTTCAAAAAAAAATTATGCCCCATGACCCCCGGACACACACACAACCTTTTCCTGTACTGTTTCCATCTCACTTTGGCATGCATTCATGATCAAGCATTGGCACTCTATGAAAATAATTTATGATTTCAAATAAATTTAATTTCTTGGGTTAGTTTCAAAAGCTAGACATGTCTGTCACTCTCTCAAACAAAGCCATTTTGCCAAACACATTCAAAATATTGCAAATAATACCTTTTCATAAAAAGCATTTGAGCCTTAGTAATGAAAACAAACTCTAGTTCAGTTTGAATTGCTTTAGTTGAGAATGTCAACAGATTTATATCATCTGACTTCACTCTTAAGACTAACTCTGGATATTTGGGTAGAATGTGTTCTTTTCACATGGAGGATCTGAAATGTTATCCTTCAGTATCATTTGTTAGATTATCTTTGGGGGCAGAGCTGGGAAAAGTCACTGCCCTGGGACATTCCAGAGAGTTCAGTCTACGGCTTCCCTGTCAGGAATGAATAGGAGACTGCTACACAATATCTTTATCCTTGAATAGCATTGTTTGTTAAAATACTTCATCAAAAGTAACAAGGAGATGTAGTAGCACAGAGGTTCTCAATCTGGGGTCCAGGGACCCCTGGGGGGTCGCAGTGTCATCACAGGGGATCCACAAAGAATTAAATGAGTCCACTTTGGGATGAGAAGGGTGGTATATAAATGTGGTAAATAAATAAAATGATCTACTATTAGTATTAATACAAATATTAGAAATGTATATAAATTGTTATAATCAAAATATTTTATAACAGGAGTATGTGCATTAACAGATTGGCTTGTATGCCCTTCTTGGAGGACCTTCAGGAGAAAAATTGAGATAATTATTTGATGCAGTCTAGTACCTTAAATTTTGAGTTAAGTCTTGGGGGTCTGTCGCCACAAAAGGAGGTCTGTGGTGAAGAAAAGGTTCCCCACTGTAGTAGCACAATTTAAAGAGTCTCTAAGCGGTGTGTTATTTAAATGTTATTTCCTGCTTCTTGATAAGGAGTTGGACTAGATGGCTCACAAGGTCCCTTCCAACTCTATAATTCTATGATAGAAAATAGTCCTTCTCTACAAAAATTTTACCAAATATAGGGCAGATAAAAATGTTAATGATGACTTCAGTGGAAGACTCGGTCTTTAAATAACTCTTGAGTATTTCTGAAGCATAGTTGCTTTAGATAAAAGAATTACTTTAGAGAAGGATGTTTTTTGTAGCTGTAAAAGAAACAGGTGCATTTAATGATGAACCCGGTAACATTCACAGGGAGATAGAATGACTGGGATTGGATTCACTTCTTTCAGGAGAAATACCTTAGACAGTGTCTTTAATGAAGGTTATTTTGTTTTAAAACATTATCACACCTGTATTGTGAAATTTTGATTTGATATTGAAGATAGTGTTCTTTGATTTTAGATAGGTAAACCTCTGTCTTTTTGTGGAAGGTTGTTCAGTATTATTTCAGTGATTAAACCATGTCTGGTGTTAACATTTTGAATATTAGATAAGAATAAAAAGAATAGAATATGGATTGATTTTCTTTTTAATTGTATTTATTTATTTATTTATTAACTCTTTGTATCTTGCCTTTCTCTACCCTGAAGGGGACTCAAGGCGGCTTTACATATGGCAACTATTCAGTGCCTTTGAACAACAAACAGTTAATATACATTAAGTTAAAGATTTAAAATTAAGTGCACATTGAAAATATATAAAACATTACAAGCACTATTAACATTACTCCATCCATATTTGTTTCTAACGTTCCTAAATCACGGTGACTCTAAAGTGGTGGCCAATGGACTAAGCTATCAGCTGCTGTTCTGTGGCAATTTTCCAGGGGGGAAAACAGCCACAAATAAGGTAATGTTTAGGGGTATTTGGATAAACAAATCCTGTGCCTTCATACCAGGTAGATTGAGGGGCACTGCCTTAAATAAAAGAGACCTCTCTGAAACATCCCAGGAAAGTACAATTAAAACAAAGCTGGGTCAATTTAGATCTGTAACACCAGGGAGGGAGGACACCAGTTTGTGTAAAGAAGCATGCACCTATGTGCAGTCCTCTGTCAAATCTTTAATATCTGAATTGCTATGAGTGTTATAAAGCAGAAGCCTCTTGGCTTGGAATCACAGGCTTGAGTCTCTCTTGTATGAAACAAAGTATCAACGTTTATTCAAACATTCCAAGCTCCAAACGATTGTGGTTACCATTACTATTTTTGTTGCAAACTTGAGTTTCAGTCACGTATAGTATACTTGTTGCACTTTCCTGAAATCGGCTTTCAATGTTTCTCATTTATCAAGATGATATTTGCTTTACACATACAGGACTAAAATTACTTTCCGATTCAAGCACCACTGGCTTTTCTTTAGGTTCTCAAAACTTGTACTCTGTTTGACTAGCGGCTTACTTTTCTAACAGGATTTATTAACTACCATTCATGAACAGGAATCCCTAACTCTCTGTCCTTCACAAACTGCAATCCCTACTCAACTCACTCTCTTTTTTAAAACTCTCTCTCTAACTCCCCTCCTTTTTGAACTTAACTCCGCCCCTTTAGAATGTTCGGCCCTGCTCTTCCCAACTGTCATTTTGTCTCCCAACCTTTTGAAATCCTGGGGCTATGCTAATCTGCATATGACCAATCAGCCTCCATATGCAAATAAATCCAGTCCCTCTGTTGCTATCCTCTCTTGTCTCTAATCTTCCTTATCTGCCCCCTGTGAACATAGATCTATGTACTAAAATTTCATATAGAGTAACAAATTCGCTACATACGCCCCTTCCCTATAAAAATATTGCTGGAGATGAGTGTTTTTAACCTCATCGAAAGCAATATTGTTAACTTATACCTTACCTAACAATCCTATATTCAATTCACATTTAAAACCATATATTTAAATACTTACATTTCTATCATATATCACATGAATATACATCCTGATGCTTTATCAATACATCTCTCAGTTGACATCTTTGACTTTCTGACAATTCTAAACACTTAGACACATCAGGTATGATACTTTGTTCCCTTAATTCTCCCCATTCTGTTACTGAATATGCTTTTGCTTCTTTTGTTACTACCCTAAAAATCAAATTTGTTCTCACATAATAGATCTATGTACTAAAATTTCATATAGAGTAACAAATTCGCTACAAGATCCTTCCTTTATTTTACTTTTTTTTACCTTTTCTGAGAGATCATGCAAGCAGTCCAGTGATTGCATCTAAGTATTTGCTCTTTTTTGTGGTCTTGCTGTTTCACATACATAATTTTATTGATTATAGATTGAAATATGTTATAATGTTTGATTTTATTGTTACTGATGTTTTTATATTGTATATTGTAATTGTGTCCTTGGTGGCATTGAATTCTTGCCTTGTAAACCACCTCGAGTCGCCGGAAGGCTGAGAGGGGCGGTATAGAAATGTACTAAATAAATAAATAAAAGCATTTTTGAGACTTGGTCTCTCAGGATTTTTTGGCAATCAGACTTTTCTGTAACCATAATATTTTTACTTTTTTTATTGCAGGCCCAGCAAGGCAGCCCTTCCTCAACGGGTTCAGGGAACACAGAGCATTCCTGCCCTTCCCAAAAACAGATCTCCGTCCAACATAAACAGACACAGGTAAAAGACAGGTGTACAATATAATGTATTTACTGCCATGAGTCCATCTTAAAGAATTTAAGCATTGCCCCCTAACTACAGATCCCAGAATTCCATGACTATTAAAGTGGAGTCTTAGTTTTATAATTGTGCCAAGTGAAAAGTCCCATGTTAGATATCCTGTCTGGCCTCACTGTGTGCTCTTTCCACAGCCTGTTCAGCCTTAAGATTAGATTAGGCAGTTTCATGAGGCCTGTTATACGTTAAGAGACTAAAGTCATTTTGTTACAGGGGATTAAGCTTTTGTTGTACATTCAGAAAGAATCTAAAGTTTATAGTTTGTTAGGCGTTTTTCTTCTATTTCTTTCCCTTAAGCCATGACAGGAGGTTCCATCCAGAATTTGGAAACTACTTTTTTGGACTACAGTTTGCAGAATTCTCTTGTTGCTAGAGCCACTTGCCCTGTTGGTGACTGTAGTAGAAAAAGTCATTTCTGCAAGATCTAATTTCATTGTGTTGTTGAAGGCTTTCATGGCCGGAATCATTGGGTTGTGAGTTTTTCAGGCTGTATGGTCATATTCCAATAGCAGTCTCTCCTGATATTTTGCCTGCATCTGTGGCAATTTGATCCATGATACTGAAGGGCTGAAGACAAAATATTTGGTCTGCTTTTTGGTTTCTGACTTTATAGACAACTTTCCTGATATGTGATATCTCGCTTATTCCTCTTTCTTCTTCCCTGCCACAGTCTGATCTTACAATGGAGAAAATATCTGCACTAGAAAACAGCAAGAACTCTGATCTCGAAAAAAAAGAAGGCAGGATAGATGACTTATTAAGAGTAAGTAGTCATAAACTCTACCCTACCCTCATATTCATATATTTTAGCCCTCAGAGCTTATGTAATGTATAAATATATTTAGATGGATAGTGATGAGATTAAATTGATCTGGAAATGGAGGATCTTTGTAAAATGAAAATTGCCTTCTGCCATACTATATAGGTGTGTAGCCCATAACATCATTTGAATCTGTGGTTCAAAGAGGCTGTGGAGAGTTCATAACAATGTGTTAAAATATGATGGGACAATATTGTAGGTCCAAGGATAACTCTGGACCCTGATTCAAACTGTAATGGAATTGGAGATTATCTACCACCAGTTTGGGTATCTTTAAAAAAAATGGACAAACACATGGGAGATAAGGCTATCTGTCTATCAATGGCTCCTAGTCATGATGTTTTTATATTAGCTGGCTGCTCTTTGAGCAGGATGCTGGACTAGATGGCCTTTGGCCTCAAATCCAGCATAATGCCGTTCTTGGTTAAGCAGTTTTCCTGATCCTGTAATATCTTCTATGTCCTCTAACATTAGATATTAATTATTTTTCATCTTTTCTACCATATGACTTTAGGCCAGGGGTCCACAAACTTTTTAAACCGAGGGCCAGGTCACAGTCCCTCAAACTGTTGGTGGGCCGGATTATAATTCGAAAAAAACATGAATGAATTCCTATGCACACTGCACATATATTATTTATAGTTCAAAAAACATTTTAAAACAATACAATAATTAAAATTAAAAACAGTTTTAACAAATATAAACTTATTAGTATTTCAATAGAAAGTGTGGGCCTGCTTTTGGCTGATGAGATAGGATTGTTGTTGTTATTGTGTGCTTTCAAGTAGTTTCATACTTAGGTTGACCCTGAGCAAGGGCCGGGTAAATGACCTTGGAGGGCCGCATCCGGCCCATGGGCCTTAGTTTTAAGACCCCTGCTTTAGGCAGCTAGTTTACAAGTGACAAATTGAATGGTTTCTTTCTTCCCTTTAACTGCTTACTATTACTTTGTTTTTAGGCAAACTGTGATTTACGCCGACAAATAGATGAACAACAAAAAATGCTTGAAAAGTACAAAGAGCGGTTGAATAGATGTGTAACAATGAGCAAGAAGCTTCTTATAGAAAAGGTAACTTGGAGTACTAATAAACATGTTGAATTTAAGGAAAAGTAATATACACACATATACATACATACAATGGGAAGTCAGATAACCCTTTGCTTAACATAATTCACAAAATTACAGAGGCTAAGTGGAATAGGTGAGAAAAGGAATTAATTTCAGTCTAGTTTCAACCAAGTTAGTGTAAAATCTAAGAATCTTATTTTTTGTTTAAAAATCTGCTGAATATTGCCATCACATTCCTTTCATTGTCATCAGAATTACAATGAACTGATAATTACTGTATATACTTGAGTATAAGCCTAGTTTTTTAGCCCTTTTCATTGGTTGAAAATGTTCCTCTCGGCTTATACTTGAGTCAAGATTATTTATTATTTTACTCTGTTATTATTATATCATTATTTTACTTTATTAATGTTATTATTACATTTCCATGGGTTTACACTATTATTATTGTTATTACATTTATTATGTTACTCTATTATTATTGGAAGGATACATAAGCATATTGAAGATGCTTAGAATCAGAGTTGGACAGTCTTATCTTAAATTACAGTGCTATGTAAACATTCAAAAACATTTAACCTTCTGATGCCTCAGTTACTGTAATTTTATTGGTATCTGTTTTTATTTTGAAATTTACCAGTCACTGCTACATTTTCCACCCTCGGTTTATACTTGAGTCAATACGTTTTCCCAGTTTTTGTGGTAAAATTAGGTGTCTCGGTTTATATTTGGGTCGGCTTATACTCAAGTATATACAGTAATTGATAATGAAATGTAGGTGATTTTCAATGTCATGAAAAAAAAAAGTTTCTAGGTGATTATATCATCTTTTATAATTGCTCAGAAGGTTGCAATTTTACATTGCCAGCAAATCTAACACATACTACACATTATGTCCATATACAGTGTCCATTTACCCATAATATTCATTTATGGAATCTTATGGGTAAAACCTATGATTTGTTCAAAGAAAAGGATATTTTTTAAAAAAATGAAAAAAGTAAAATAAAATGGGAAAAATTTTTAATCTGTTATGTCTTGATATGCCTTCAAATTATTTCCAATTTAAGGTAACCCTGACATGAATTTACTACGGAGTTTTCTCAGCAGGATTTCCTCAGGGCAGAATTGTCTTTGCCTTTCTTTGAGGCTGAAAGAGTATAACTTGCCCAACATCACCCAATGGATTTTGATGAATGAGCAGAGATTTGAACTTATTTCCAAATGGCTCCCTTTAACAAGTCTAATTAGAGTAAATTTAGACCCACTCCCAATATTAAATTGTTTAACTTAGTCCATAAAGATATTTTTTAAATATATAGCAATTCATGCAACATTTCTTGAATTAATTATTATCTTTAGCCAGATATTATCCATTTTTTATCTTCCATGACCAAACAGTACTGGGAAGACGGTTTAGATGTAATCCATGAAATTATTAAATGAAATGGTTCCTCTTTGTTGTCCTTAAAATGATTCAGTCAATACCCTATAAAGGTGGAAGTTGAGTCAGAGGACTCAGAATTGTTACAAGAATTACTCATACAGCAAAATTAAGTCATCAGCCTTTCTTTCTACCCCGCTCATATCAGTCCGAAGGCAACTCAGAGCGGCGTTCTTCACAAAGGCTGAACATATATCTCTTAGCTTAAGAATGATTTAATGAAATAGAGGAATTGTGTTGTTGAAAAAAAGGTATTGGTGACCATGACATCCTATGGGAATCAGTATAGATCACAAATAAGTCTGCCATGAAATTGCTTATGCATTTCTGCAACAACATACTTCATGATAGCATGCGACTATATTTTGTTGCTTTACTGTGTTAGAAAAAACATAACTTCTAAGGTGGTTGATTTCTCCCATTTTCCTCTTTTGTTGATGTGGGGTATGATGTGGGGAGATTGTAAACCTAAAAAGAATTTTATATAGCATTAATGTCTTACTTTTTGTAGTGCAATAAAATTATATTTCTCCAAGGCATGGTAAATTTCAGAGTTTGCCTCATAGACTTGCTTTCAGAACAGTTACTCATCTTCTCAAAAGTTACATAAAAGGGGGAACCAAATTTATGATAACATTTACAACACCAGAAAATACTGTGAAATTCAATCTTGCCAAACCACTGCATCTAATTCCCCCAACTCTTTAAAACTGGAAAATTGATCATTTTGTTGCAGAGCTTTCTTGTGGCCAGGCTTAGATTTTGCTAATGGAAGAATGCTAATTTCCAAAAATAAAAATACTCCAAACCAATTTGGCCATTTAATCTGTACCCTATTGTGAATTGTTGCTTTCAAAAGATTGTCTTCTTGATCCCATCTTTACTTTTACACAGATGCATGTACAGCTATGCTCTGTTTTTATTTTTAGTTTTTATTTTACAAGTATCTTGATCAGCGATTTGATCCAGATCATTATTTTGTAGAGGGAACTCTGTATATCTTTATTGAAATTTAAAATTGTTAATTGACTCGGCTTTGGTTTTTCCTTCCTGACCAGTGTTGTGGTCAGAGCTGAAATTCTTAACACTCTCTGCTTCTGTTTCCAGTCGAAGCAGGAAAAGATGGCATGTCGAGATAAGAGTATGCAGGATCGGTTGCGGCTGGGTCACTTTGCAACAGTCCGGCATGGGGCCTCTTACACTGAGCAGTGGACAGATGGCTATGCTTTCCAAAATCTTATTAAGTAAGTTGCGTAACAGCCACTTCTACCTTTACCTGAGGCACAAAAGAGTTTGTCTGTGTATTCAAGTGTTTGTCTGTGTATTATGGATGTACATTTTTATAGCACAGTTTAGAAAGAACCCATGAAGGTAGGATACTTTAAAAGATATATTTAGCACAACCAAAATGTTTCCATGTAAAGTCATCAATTATAAAATAACTAACTTATTAATACCAATGGACCTACTATAAAATATCTAAATCTGGATCAGTCCCATGGTTTCAGGTATTTTCGTTGGATGTGAGGACGTTCTGGCTGTGACATCTGTCACCCATTGGGTATTTTAGTCTCTCTTCAACACTGGGAACTCCCCACTCCCAGATCCAGAAATTTGAGTCTGTTAAAGTTATTCACTGCAAATGAGGAATCTTGAAGTATGCTTTCTATATTCTTAACTGGAATTTGCAGGTCTTTAAAAGAAGTTGGATTAAGTATCTACAGCAGGGGTCCTCAAACTTTTTAAACAGAGGGCCATGTCCCTCTGTTTAAAAAACAGTCCCTCAAACTGTCGGAGGGCCGGTTTATAATTTGAAAAAAAAACATGAATGAATTCTTATGCACACTGCACATATCTTATTTGTAGTGCAAAAAACATTTAAAAACAATACAATAATTAAAATGAAGAACAATTTCAACAAATATAAAATTATTAGTATTTCAGTGGGAAGTATTTGCTTTGTTAACCGCTCTGAGTCGCCCTGGGGGCTGAGAAGAGCGGTATACAAGTATAGTAAATAAATAAATAAATAAATAAATAAATAAATGTGGGCCTACTTTTAGCTGATGAGATAGGATTGTTGTTATTGTTGTGTGCTTTCAAGTCGTTTCAGACTTAGGTTGACCCTGAGCGAGGGCCGGGTAAATGACCTTGGAGGGCCTCATCTGGCCCCCGAGCTTTAGTTTGAGGAACCCTGATCTACAGGCAGGCATGTAGCCGGGGGGGGGGGGGACTTGAGGGGCTTCAGCCCCCCCCCCCCCAAATTCTCATGGTGGTCCACGAAAAGGCCTTACTGCTACATTATTTAAACTGTTATGTTTATTCATATCATGATCTGATCACCATGCTCAATATATCCCATATGAATGGGGGTATTGGGGTAACGATACAAAAGGTTTGCTAGGGTAGACCCTCTTTCACTCAGTCTCAGCCCCCCCCCCCCCCCGAATCAAAAGCCTGGCCCTGTCTACAAGCATGATTAAAGTCAGCCAAACATTCCCAGAACCCTTTTTCTTTATCACTTCCTTCCAAGAAGTAGCAAAACCCACAGATTTACTATCCTAATGGTTACACATTATGTTCTCTGATATATGTTTTTGTGTCCTGCTTTGATTTAGGCAGCAGGAAAGAATAAATTCCCAAAGGGAAGAGATAGAGAGGCAAAGAAAAATGTTAGCAAAACGGAAACCACCTGCCATGGGACAGGTTCCACCAGCAACGAATGAGCAGAAGCAGCGTAAGAACAAGACCAATGGCGCAGAAAATGAGACGTAAGTAGTGCAAAAAAACCAAAAAAAAAACCAACCAAAACTGTGTGCACAAGTGCAAGAAATAACTTACAGCAAAAGATATCAAGGATTTATTGTAGTAGGACTCCCAGTTGAATGAAACTTTTGAAATGTTTTTCCTCAGTAAGCCTATTAGTATAAAGAAAAACTGTTCTTAATGGTTAGAGATCATAATTCAGATGTCTACTCAACTGTAGGCTTGCTAAACATATTGGGAAACCTGTGCATATGGTCCCTATTCTATTAAGTAGACCCAGTACTGCCCTCTCTTGATTATTGTAATTAGAGACTGTTAATATAGTAATATTCTGCTTATTAGCAAATACACTCCATATAAAAGACTGAGTTTTCTATCTCAGTCTTATGGACAGACACTGTGACTTTCACATGGAATTCTGAGCATGCTTGCTCAGAAGTAGCCATTGAATTAATTAATTGCTAGTGTGCTTAAGAATTGCAGCCTAAGGGTTGGTCTTTGGAAACTTCAGCAAGTCCAAATGCTATGGCTATTGGCTAAACAGTTGATAGGGACTAGATACCAGGATTCACTTGAGTCTCCTGTTGAAATAGCTTCAGAGGCTACCAGTCTGTTTCTGAGCATAATTCAAACTGCTGATTTTGATCTTTAAAGCCCTCTATCAGGGCTTTTCAAACATTTCATATTGGTGACACTTTTTACATCAATTTATGCTATTGCTCCCTCAACTTTCTTGTCCCAGGAGTCCCGTCCCCCCCTCACCCCGTATGAAGGTTTGGTTATTTCTCTGTCTCTCTATGAGTTCTCCCTCACAAACAGTTCTGCCTCTTTATCTCACCCTGAGTTTTTAAATCGTTTTAAAATCATTTTATGTACATGCAGCCCGCTCTCTGTCATTATGTTTGGTTTCTATGTTTTGTGTATATTGTTCATATGCTTTGATGTTTTTACTTTATTGTTATGTTGTTTATTTTATTGCAATTTGTATTTTTGTATTGTTATTAGATATGTATCATTTTGTGGCACACTAACTTAGTTTTAATAGCAAACAAGAGGGGTGTGCCCTTCTCCCTCAAACCAGACACTTGATGGAACCCCCCCCCCCCCACTTTTAATATGCCCACAGTGAGTCCCCCTCCAGGGCAGCCTCAGGAGGGACAAAAGCTAGGCCTGGCGGGGAAAGGGGGCATAGAGAGGAGTGGGTTCAAATTTTGCCAGATGAGAAGCTTGCCTATCCCAGCCATCCCTCCTCAGAAAACCCAATAGCAAGGGAGGGATGGGTGTTGGGCACACAGTCCAGATCACAGTGGGAGGTACTACTTTTGCTGAATCTGTCCCAGTGTGGAAAATTTCTGTTGGTGTCATTTGGTGGAAAAGTGGCATCGTAGTGGGCAAACTACCGCTCCTCAGACCACGCTCAACACACTACAGTCAATGCACGAACATGCCATAACACACAGTTTGAAAAGCTCTGCCCTGCGTGGTGTCAGTTTGACTGTTTGAGGGATCCGATCCCCTTGAACAAGCCAGTGAAAGATTTAAGATTGGCTTTAGAGGTCTTTCAATTCTAGCCCCTTACATTTGGGAGACATTTTTCATAGTGGTTGCTCTCAGGCCATGGACCTCTCTTCCATGAGAGGTCTGGTTGGCACCGCTGATCTTTTTCTGCCAGCAGGTGAGGGCCTTTTGATACATGCAGGCCTTTGAAGTGGTATATGTTTAAAATAATCTTTTATGGGAAATAATGGCTAGAAGAAAGATGGCTTCTAAAGAGAATAATGAATAAGTGCTCTTATTTTGTGTGCTTGCAGGTTAACATTAGCAGAATATCATGAACAGGAGGAAATCTTCAAACTCCGCCTGGGTCATCTTAAAAAGGTAAAAGAAAATCAATTGCAGATAACTTCAGGATTCACTGGTTTTATCTACTGTCTCATCTCCTCGCTGATACACTCACTTTTCAGGCTATAGAAGGCTTTTGTATAGAGTTCAGCATCAGTCCCAACAACAGTCTTACATTGCTGCATCTATACATCTTCTGAAAGTGTTTGCAATACTCTTGCATGCTATTGTGTTCTGTATGCATGAGTATCTAAATCTAAACTTGCTAGTTTCCTCTTTGGCCAAGAATTCAAATGTGATTCAGAAGATGCTGTACTTCCTTATGGGACATACTGTATACTTGAAGATAAGCCAATTTTTCAGCCCTCTTTTTGGGCGGAAAAAGTCTCCCTGGCTTATAATGGGGTCAAGCAAGACAGCAGAGTCTGGAGGCCATTGCTTGCAATATATTATTTATTTCTCTCTCTAGTATATATAATTATCAATCTATATGTAGCTCTGCATTTTTTATTTAGGCATTGAATGTTTGCCTGTTACTATGTTGGAAGCCAGCCTGAGTCCCCATGGGGAGATAGGGCGAGATACAAATGAAGTTTTATTATTATAATTATAAAGTTACTGTTGATACCATATTGTTTTTGCTGACTCTACCTTTCCACTTACAGAGCTCGTTTACTGTTTTTCTTTGAAATACGATAAATATTCCAAAACATTTAACCTACTGATGCCTCAATTAATGTAATTATATTGGTATCTCATTTTATTTTGGAATTTACCAGTAGCCTCTACATTTCCCACCCTAAGCTTATACTCGAATCAATAAGTTTTTCCAGTTTTTTTGTGGTAAAATTAGGTGCCCCAGCTTATTCGGGTCGGTTTATACAGATCATGAGAAATATGGACTGTGTATTTTATGTCTTACTGTATGAGCCACAGTTGTGCCATGAGACATGCACACTTCTATTCTGCTTCTGCAGAAGAATGAAAATGATGAACAAAACAGTTTTCAGGGGATATTTTCTGCCATTACTAATCTTACTTAGGAAACTCTTAAGATTTGTTGATACACCATTTGAACTTCACGTATATCAAACAAGCTCCTTTCTGAAATAAGCAAAGAATTATATTTCTTCTATTTTGATGTCACAGTTGCTTAACCAGCAGCTTTTAAAAGGCCAAGGTTTCCCGTGCTATCCAGACAGCCTTGTGCTAACATTATTGTGATATTTGCATGCTACTCACAAAATACTGATCTACTAAGTCATTTTGTCCTCCTTATCCTCAATGTTTCATTGTCATCAAGTCCAGAGGAATACCACTGATCCTGGGGATTATTCCACATGAAAAAGTGCATGTAATTGAAACAGAAGGTGTTGCTGCCGTGTGTAATTCACACTGGCATGAATTCATGGGGGTGGATTAGGAGTTCAGAGTTTGAACACTCTGGGTGTTCAGAGTTGAAGATTAAAGTAGGAATGTATTTTCTGTATAATAGCAAGAATTATGAAAAGCTTATCTTCTTTTTTACTTTTGAGCAACATTTTCTTAGAATTTAGCAGAATTTTAGCTAGATTTTAATTTCCCATTGGAATTAGACTGATCTTTCTCTTGATACAGGAAGAAGCAGAGATCCAAGCGGAACTGGAGCGGTTAGAGAGGGTTAGAAATCTGCATATCAGGGAATTGAAAAGAATACACAATGAAGATAATTCACAGTAAGTATCAGGCATAGGAATGCTGCAGATTATAAGACTAAAAAAAGGATTTAAATACGCTTCTTTCTTGAGGACACATACCATGAAAACAACTCAAAATGTCTATTAACTACTACTTTTTGACTGATTCCTTGCTAACTACATAATTATTAATGAAGTGCTATTGCTAATTAAGTGGGAATATGCATGCATGAAATAGTTTAGGGTCTAAATTAAAAAGAATGTGTCCACCATAACTATTTTGTGGTTTTATCACCTCTTCCAGTGCATATTTGAGGTGTGGATAAACTGCCTCAACCTTTACATTAATGGCTCTTCTGAGGGGTGTACAGGGTGCGGCAGCATAACTTCCTTTTTTTAAATGCACACCATTCAGTCAGTTGAAGACGTAGCAGTGGTCTCGTTCGAGAAGCGGGAGTATAAAGTTTTGTCCTGATACAGTTCAGTCGCCATCATGCGTTGGAACAGTGAGGAGCGTGCTTTTGCTGTTGAGGCCTACTTTTCGAGCGGATTTTCTGTGATCGCAATCCAGCGCGCCTTTCGGAATCGCTTTAATTTAGCCCCATTGCCTCCTATCCTGGACCAGAAATCAATTGTGACGTGGGTCACTGCATTCAGACAAACTGCAAGTGCGACAAGACGAAGAACTGGAGTCCCTCGGCCCATTAGATCACCTGAGAATATTGAGGCAGTGAGAGCTTCAATGTTGCGATCGCCACGGCGTTCTGCGCACAAACATGCGTCTGCCCTTGGACTTTCCGATTGTTCTGTGAGGAGAATTCTTCATGATGATCTTCATTTTCATTCTTACAAAATGGCGGTTGTGCAGGAACTTTCTGAACGTGACTTCAATTCTCAGAGGAACGCATTTGAGGTTCTTCTCGAAGTTGTTCCTGAGGACGCTATTGTTTTTTTTAGTGATGAAGCCCATTTTCATTTGTGTGGATCTGTCAACAAACAAAACATGTGCTACTGGGCTGACAACAATCCTCGAGAATTGCATCAAAGGCCTTTGCATTCACCTAAAATCACACTGTGGTGTGCAATTTCCACAGCTGGAATTATTGGTCCCTGGTTCTTTGAGGAAAATGAAGTTGCAATGACAGTGAATTCGGACCGGTATGTAAACATGTTACAGGATTTTTTTTCCCACGGCTAGATGGGTTGGACTTAGGGGACATTTGGTTCCAACAAGACTGCACACACTTCAAGAGCATCGATGGCTGTTTAGAGGGAACACTTCCCAGAGCGCCTCATCTCAATTAGGAGGGATTTGGAATGGCCGGCCCGCTCTCCAGATTTGGCCCCTTGTGATTTTTTTACTGTGGGGTTTTTTGAAATCCCGTGTTTATGTGAACCATCCAAGGACCCTACAAGATTTGAAGCCAACATCCAGGAAGAAATTGCCAACATAACACCTGCTATACTGGCAAGAGTCATGACAAACACCAGAAATCAGTTTACTCAGTATATGGAGAATGGGGGACGTCACCTACCTAATTTGATCTTCAAAATTATGTAAAACAAAACTTTAGGTATGCACCTACATTATAAAAAAAAATCTGATTCATACAATGGGTTTTATTAAGTTTTGAAAAAAGGAAGTTATGCTGCTGCACCCTGGAATAGATGCTTCTGCTTCCCTCCTATTGGTTATTTTTTGCAGTGCTTGGTTCTATGTCATTTCTGCTCTTACAGATTTCCTATAGCCATGAAGTCAGATTCTCTTGTGAGGCTGTAGGGCCTGTATATATAAAGTTAAAGCAACAGTACAAGATCTATAAATCTAGAACTGGATTGCATGGGGAGGCATGCTCTCATTGTGCCAGAATGATGTAAACTATCTCCTTTTTAAACTCAGGAGATAAATTAATCCAATGACAGTCACACAATAAAAGTAAGGCATTGGAAGTAGAATGTTTACCTCATAACATGAACAGTGCAGGCATCTAAGGGGCAAAGCAAGTGAAACAAAGGAAAAACAGAAGGTTACGTTAGTTGAGTGACCCACTAAGGAAGGCATTGGTAACATTATTAGAAATTGCAGTTCTTTAGTTATCTAGGGGAAAATGCCTATTAAACAAGTGGCCAGTCTCAATGTTTGGGCCTTCTTCTTGACTGAAGGCTGAAAGAAAGATTGCATTCGAAGAAAATTTGCCACTGAGTAATTTAGGCCTCTGATGAGGATATTTGACCGTCTCTCCTCTCCTTTCCAGGTTTAAAGACCACCCAACACTAAATGACAGATATTTGTTGCTGCATCTCCTGGGCAGAGGAGGATTTAGTGAGGTATATAAGGTAAACTGGACTACATTTTTTCTTGTTAAGTTGTTATTTTAAAAGTGTTGAAGTTGTAATCTTTGTTACCTGCTACTTTGGGAAATATAATTGAGCAAAAGCTCTTTCTGAAAATCTGTAGAGAAATTTACCAACTGGAACGAAGTGTCAGCTCTGCAAACTTTTCAGAATGATGATTGCTCACAGATTAACTCTGGAATATGCAAACGTTATTGAGAGCTAGGTTCTTGTGGGTTTTTTCGGGCTATAGAGCCATGTTCTAGAGGCATTTCTCCTGACGTTTCGCCTGCATCTATGGCAAGCATCCTCAGAGGTTGAGAAGGTCTGTTGGAAGTAGGAAAAATGGGTTTATATATATTGAGAGCCTTACAGTGAGTCAGGAAAAGCCGAATCTACATCCTAACTTCTCAGGCCCCAGTTATACCCCGGCTTGCCTTTGAAGTCCCTAATTGTTGACATTCTCACAAAGAAATGTCAGCCTAAACTATATAACAGTGTGTTGCTATCTTCCGCTTTCTCAACTTGAGCAGCCAGGTGGCACTCATTTACAATCTCTGCATCACAATGAATGATACTCATTTATGGCATGGCCAACGCTTCTGGCTTTCTTTGAAGTCGAAGATGTGATCCATATCATATCAGTCATGCTAGGATGAAGTTGGCAAAGAACAACTGCATGTATTTCCCTCACCGCCATAGCTTTTCCAGGTTTTGAACTTTATTTATATTTATTTTATCATCTGGAACCAGATTTGAAAATACATTTGAAAGCTTTTAAACCTGTGTAAGTGTGCTTCGAAGTGATGGCATTCTAAATTTACTTAAAAGAGATGTTCACTTTGGTTAACTCACAG
Source organism: Anolis sagrei (assembly GCF_037176765.1). NCBI lineage: Eukaryota > Metazoa > Chordata > Lepidosauria > Squamata > Anolidae > Anolis > Anolis sagrei. Next base: position 45,395,196 of record NC_090026.1, on the reverse strand, counting down.
ATTTAGGACAGAAGTGTTATATGAATCTTACGGGCATTGTCCTCACAGCCCTGTCTGGCTGCTGCATCTATTTCTGCATATTTTCCACAATAATAACTTCCTTGTGTTAAAAGTGGTGGTAGCAGTCTTTCTCTTCTTTCTAAAAAAATGTTTACAGTGGTTGAGACAAGCTATGAACAATTTGTCTACTCCACAAATCTGCAGTTACAGCTTACATAGTCTTCACTGTTTTTTGATAAATTATTACCTGTTCCTTCTGGCTTTTCTTTTCTTTTTCTTAATTATACCAGTAATATTTTGTCACAGCATTCTTTACATTCTTGTGAAAATAAATTTAAAATATAAAGTTGACTTAGTTTGCCTCACATCTTTTTTTTTCTGTGGATGTGGTGTCATCTCTAATGGAATTCTAAAGCAGTTAATAAATTTTCCTTCTTCTCTTTCAGGCATTTGATTTAACAGAACAGAGATATGTAGCAGTAAAGATTCACCAGTTAAATAAAAACTGGAGGGATGAAAAGAAAGAGAATTATCACAAGTAAGTAGCTTGGGCCCTTGAATTACAGAGGAGAGGTGTTTAAATAGGTCTATCATTTCAGAATTGGAATGTGGTCCAAAATACATTAATATACATTTGATTTCTTCTCTGTTTGTGTAATAAATAGCTAGAGAGGCAGAGCCTGTAGGTAAATGAAACAGAAAGAAAGAAAGGATGACTTTGGTCCCAAAGTTAATCCTGTCTAGAGTAACTCCCATGATTAATCAGTATGGCTTACATAAGTGTTAATGTATTCTGCACATGATTCAGTGGGTATACTTTAGTTGGGACCAGCAGTTGGATGTAGGATATAATGGTTAGATGCAGCTTGATTTTCATAGGAAAAGTACAGGGTGAGGCAGCATAACTTCCTTTTTTTAAAATGCGCGTCATTCAGTCGGTTGAAGACATAGCAGAGTGGTAGTAGTCTTGTTTGAGAGGCGGGAGTATAAAGTTTTGTCCTGACACAGTTCAGTCGCCATCATGCGTTGGAACAGTGAGGAGTGTGCTTTTGCCGTTGAGGCCTACTTTTTGAGCGGATTTGGAGTGGCCGGCCCGCTCTCCAGATTTGGCCCGTTGTGATTTTTTCTATGGGGTTTTTTGAAATTCCGTGTTTATGTGAACTGTCCAAGGACCCTACAAGATTTGAAGACCAACATCCAGGAGGAAATTGCCAACATAACACCTGCTATGCTGGAAAGAGTCATGACAAACGCTAGAAATCTGTTTACTCAGTGTATGGAGAATGGGGGACGTCATATATCTAATTTGATTTTCAAAACTACGTAAAACAAAACTTTAGGTATGCGCCTACATTATAAAAAAAAATCTGATTCATACAATGGGTTTTATTAAGTTTTGAAAAAAGGAAGTTATGCTGCCTCACCCTGTACTAAGAAAAAGAATATCTTAGTTCTTTAACATCTACCTGGACAACTGGATGGGCTGTATTAACCTCACACAAGCCACTTGCTCCTACCAAAAAAATATTGTTGCACTGAAATGCTCTCTAGGGGGGATACAGGGGTCATTTTTGCTATGGTGCTAGGCCACTCTAGGTTGCTTTGGCTCCTAGGAGAGGCTTTTTTTTAATGATGGAGGTGAACAAAAGTCACTTCCCATTCATTTCTTTTTTTAAAAAAATGTCTCTCCCAGACCCAGGAGGGCAAAATGTGTAGAAATGCTCCCTACACCTTCGAGAAAGCATTTTCTAAAAATTACAAAAATTAGCCCCCTGGGGTGGGAATTCTGGAAGCACACCATGAGGACTTTTGTTTTTTGTTTTTACATTAGAGGGCCATCAAAACAGTTCTTTGGACTGTATTTTCCCACCATTTGCCTACAGCTTTTGTATCACATAAATGGTGGTTTGTGCTGCTGTACTTTAAATGTTTCCTTCTCCCTAGCATCTAGTCATGATCTTTGAAAAGTGCTTCTTCAGTGTTCTGTTTATGTACTAAGTTTGTAGAAAAAGGAATGTTCTTATATAGTTTCCTTTCTCTTGATATATACCTGAGTTTTTCTAGCAGTGTTGTGTCTGGGATCGACTGAACTACAATAAGCCTTTTGTAGAGTCTAAGACTGAACAACAATGTTACCATGGCTATTATTTTCCATTTGCAAATGGCATCATTTGGTGTAATGATAGAAAAGACTGGAAATTGAAATGAAGAAAGATTGATTGTTTGCCTTCTTATTGCAGACACGCATGTAGAGAATACAGAATCCATAAAGAGTTGGATCACCCTCGCATAGTTAAGCTATATGACTATTTCTCGCTGGACACTGACTCGTAAGTGTTGCTCCTTTTACAAATTGTGTTCTTGGAGGTAGTTTTGAAGGCTTGCAATGAAGCCACTTGGAGGTTTGGAAAATCCTTATTATTTGGAGCTCATCTTGAGAATGAGTCAGAAAGATCACATTTTTGTGTTAAAAGTTCAAAGTACAAAAAATATATATCAAGTGCAGCCATTACTCCTAAATGTGTGTGGGTGTGGGTGTGTCTAGCCCCTTTCATTGTAAAATAGATTGAATTTTGCAAAAACCTTTTTGTTCAAAATTTTAACTGTTGCAGTTGAATATGCAGAAGTTTAAAAAGAGAACTAATGCTAAATTAAGCTCTATTAGGAGATCTTGTGTATGTGTCCTTCACAGCAAAGACTTAAAAAGTGGAGAACGTGGGGTTTTCCAGATTTAATTGAAGTGACCTCCCACCTGCATAATCAGTAGCAAGGGATGATGAACTCTGAACCTAAGAACATTTTCCCGTCGCTGCTATAGAAGCTAGCCAAAAAGACTTGCTCCTCTGCCGTGAAAAATAATCATGAAGTCCTCTTTCCTTGTCATTGGAATAAACCATTATTTTTAAGCATGAAAAATAAGTGTTTACATTTGTCTATCCTAGAGTCAGATAGGCATTTTTATAATTCTGGGCTTTTAAAATACATCAGCAATATCCATGTAACTTTGGCTTACTGGAAACAACTTTGTTGCTTCCACTTTACTCTTTATTGCAGGGGTTCTCAACCTGTGGGTCCCCAGATGTTTTGGTCTTCAACTCCCAGAAATCCTAACAGCTGGTAAGCTGGCTGGGATTTCTGGGAGTTGTAGGCCAAAACACCTGGGGACCCACAGATTGAGAACCACTGCTTTATTGTGTTGTTTGAACCAAGTGCCCAGGTTCTTTAAGACAGAATGATTACAAATCTTCAGCAAATCAGAGAAAGTATCCAGAGAAAGTTCCTGTGTTCAGAAAACATGGTAAACGAGCCTCAGGGCAAAACTTTGTAGTTTGATTAGGCTACTCAATGCCAACAAGATTGATCAGGCACCATGCACTAGCACTCTATTTCTATGTGATAAGTCAGAGTTTTCCCTTCTAAAATATTGGCACTGCCGATGACAGATGAGATGGAGTTACACTGTAGGGAGAATTCAACAAATGGGGAGAGTACAGCTAAATATCTAATTTCCACCTATTTTATGTTATCTTGGGGAGTGTCTTGAAATGCTTCAGGCGATTATTTATTTTTGCATTTGATACATAGCTATGTAAGAAATCTTATTGCACAATGAAAATGATACTATTTTTGATGTATACCTTAGGTCCTTCTTAATATAATGTGAAGGTACACATTAATTTTGTACCTTTTCTGGTTTGTCTTCCTAAAGTTTATCTCAAAATCTTAGTAGCCATTTCTGTCATATTTTTTCATGTTCATAACTCGTTTTCAGTGTCATTGTAGGAACAGTGGCTGTTTCAGTGTGCCTTCTCAGAATAAGGAAACTCCCAGGCACTTTGATAATTATTTTGGATTGTCTGCACATTTCTTCCCTCTTCAAAACCTTTATTCCAATTACATGCTACCTGTTCATGCCCAGCATTATTTTTTAAATTTTTAATTATTGCATTTGGCCCAGCCATTGGTTTTTAAATGTGTCGTGTTATTGTTATTGTTTTTGCTTATTTTTGTATTATTGCTGTTATTGTTATTGTTGTGTTTGGGCTTGGCCTCATGTAAACCGCACTGAGTCCCTCGGGAGATGGTAGTGGGATGCAAATAAAGTATTATTATTATTATTATTATTATTATTATTATTATTATTAACATAAGCCATTATGTTTCACTTTGCCTCTTCCAGGTTTTGTACAGTTCTAGAATACTGTGAGGGAAATGATCTGGACTTCTACCTGAAACAGCACAAATTAATGACAGAGAAAGAAGCCCGGTCTATAATCATGCAGATTGTGAATGCATTAAAATATTTAAATGAAATCAAGCCACCCATTATTCACTATGATCTCAAACCAGGTAGGTTCATTGTAAAATGTGGAACATTGTATGAGAATAGCAAAGCAAGGCACCATGGCTTCGTGTTTGCTTGGTGGTTTTTGTTGTGTGACTTGAAATCATCTCTCTGGTCTTCATAGGTACACATGAAAGCATCCTGTAGCTAAAGTTTAAACAGTTTCAAACCTTAGAAATTTGAAGTTGCAAAGATCTTAGAGCTGAGATGGAGCCTTCTTGCTGTTCTGTAAAGCACACACACATTGATGATACTATGAGTAATAACCATAATAATGAGTGTTCATTTAGTAAAAGCATGGTTGGCATTTTAAAAAAAATCTGCCATCTATCTTGTGATTTATTTACATGGATTCAGGTGCAGCTTTTGGATAGTGTCATAGCAGGGATTATTATCTTGTATTGTGCCCACATGACTAAAAGGTTTATGCTGGGGATTAAAAGACTGATTAAGGATATAAATTGTTGCCTTAAATCCAGGGATTCAACATGCTAAGTTTCTCGTCGTCTTCTTCCCTTAAGGTTACTCGTGGAGTTATTTCAGTGGGAACACATGTGATTCCTTCATCTCCATTAATCTCTCATATTGTAATAATCTATATTTAAAGAGACCCTTTTAACCTCTAACTAAGAAAGTGTAAACACATTAAATATCACAAACACATAAACAAGAAATACTTTTTTACTATTTAAGACAGAGGTGTCAAACTCATTTTCACTGAGGGCCACATGAGCCTTATGATTGCCTTCAAGGGGCATTTGTAATTGTAAGATTGTATAAATGTAAATATGTTGCCCTGGCATTGAAAGCCTCACAGGCCACATAAAATGACATGGCAGGCCAAACTCGATTGTGTTTGACACGTGTGATTAAGGGAATGGCTTCACTACAGTGTAATGAAGTTTTTTATGATGAATTGTGACAATTATTAAAAATTAACATATTGCTGGTCTCAGGGTTTTTTAAACTTCCATTGGCTTGCTGTTTTGCCCACCATTATTTCTACCCTGCCTTTCTCTCCCCAGAGGGGACTCAAGGCAGCTTTACAAACAGGCAACAATTCAATGCCTTAAAACACAATGTACACTTAAATAAATATTAAAATAGAATTTAAAAGTATGTTAAAACAATTAAAACATTTAAAAACAATGCATTCTGAGTTAAACCCGTAATCCATGAGTGTAATCCAGACCATTCCAATTGTCATTGCACATTGTTCCAAGTCTATCTATGGCACATGTTCTCTAAAGGCTTAGTCACAAAGCCACATTTTCACTGTCTTGCGGAAGGTCAGGAGGGAGGGGGGTTGATCTAATATCCCTGAGAAGGGCCCTGTCTCTCACCTCCGCCAATCATGCCTGTGAGGGAGGCAGGACTGGGAACAGGGCCTCCTCGGATGATCTTAAACTCCTCAGTGGTTAATAGAGGGAGATATATTCAGACAGATAAACTGGACCAGAACCATTTGTCCATACCCCACATACATAAGACATGTTCACATTATGTTGTTCCCTCCCAATCCTCCAGGTAATATCCTCTTGGTGAATGGTACTGCATGTGGTGAGATTAAAATCACTGACTTCGGCCTCTCAAAGATCATGGATGATGACAGCTACAATTCCGTTGATGGCATGGAGCTTACATCTCAAGGGGCTGGCACTTATTGGTGAGGGTCATTATCTAACTTTTGGGCTGAAAATGTTATCTGGTGTCGGGCACTGTTCTCTAGAAACAGTGCCGAGGATATCAAAATCTTGCATAAGAGCTTTGTCCTTTAATAAAATGCAAAACCAAAGATCAGGAGCAGATGAAGGCATCCTTCATATAAGAGAAGATTGTATAAAATGTGAAGGATTGTGTGAACAACAGGCCAAGGCATTCTTTCACAAACCAAGTGGAAGCCCCCGGTGGCGCAGTGGGTTAAAGCCCTGTGCCGGCAGGACTGAAGACCGACAGGTCGTAGGTTCGAATCCGGGGAGAGGTGGATGAGCTCCCTCTATCAGCTCCAGCTCCTCATGCAGGGACATGAGAGAAGCCTCCCACAAGGATGATAAAACATCAAAATCATCCGGGCGTCCCCTGGGCAACGTCCTTGCAGACGGCCAATTCTCTCACAACAGGATGCTCCTGACACAACAAAAAAAAAAAAAAGTATTTCCCCCGAAGACTTTGACTAATAAGGGAAGTTAACCACTTATTGTTGAAAGATCTAGGCTTCAAAAAGACAGGTATATTTAGATTTATTAAAATAAATTAATACATTTAAAAAGTCAGATAACCATAGTTGCACACCCCAGGGGCCCCTTAGCATGAATGTCTCCGATTTAGTTTTGATATGCTAATAGACACACACATCTTTTTATTATTACCATTTTATATTTTATTATTAGTTACCTTGAATACTATTAAACACTACTCATAGTCATCATAGTGGAAAGATGGGATATACATTTAATTTATTTAATAAAAGCAGAACATAACTAAATTACTCTGGCAGTCTTCCAGTTGACATAAATTGTAAGGGAAGGTATTTTGTGTAAAAAAAAAAATTCAGATGATAATTTTATACAGTGTTTCTCAACCTGGAGATCGGGGTTTTCAGAGGGGTCACCAAAGACCATCAGAAAACACATATTTCTGATCGTCTTAGGAATCACTTTGGCAGAGAAGGCTGAAGATCTCTCTGACTGTATTTCCCTTCCTTTCTGGAAACAGCCAGCAAATCCTCCCACCAAAAGTCCTCCTCTTGCTGTGATTGGCCATCCTCTCAACCAAGGGGAGGGCTATTTCTGAGACTCCAAGCGGGGAGGAGAGAGCAGGCATGCTTGGCACATGGCAGCATGGTGCACATGCACCAGTGAGAGAGAGTAAATGAGGTCGGAGGAAGGCTCATGCCAGCAAGTCCCTTCAAGGCAAGGGGAAAAGTACCCGCACTACTGAGAGTGGCCCAGCAGTATTAGGAGGAGGAGAAGCAGAAGCAGCTTAGATAATTTGTAATGCTATTTATTAGAAAGTCAGTCTTTCATTTTGTTTTTTTATTAATGCTCCCATTAGAAAATGCATAAGGATGTGGGACCCTACAAGTCCCAAAATCGTTGGTCAACCGCCCCCGCCCCCCCCAAATCCCAGCAATAGTCACAGTTGGCCATGTTGGGTCTTTGTGCCACGTTTGGTCCAAGATCCATCATTGTTTGAGTCCACAGTGTTCTGTGAATGTAGGTGAACTACAACTCTAAAACTCAAGGACAATGCCCACCAAACCCTTCCAGCATTTTCTGTTGATCATGGGAGTTCTGTGTGCTAAGTTTGGTTCAGTTCTATAGTTGGGGGAGTTCACAATGATTTTAGGTTAACTATAAATCCCACCAATTACAACTCCCAAATGACAAAATCAATGCCCCCCCAACCCCACCAGTATTCAAATTTGGGTGCATTGGATATTTGTGCCAAATTTGGTCCAGTGAATGAAATATATCGTGTATATCAGATATTACGATTCATAACAGTAGCAAAATTACAGCTATGAAGTAGCAACGAAAATAATTTTATGGTTACGGGGTCACCACAACATGAGGAACTGTATTAAGGGGCCACGGCATTAGGAAGGTTGAGAACCACTGATCTAATTAGTTAAGTATGTACTATAACTATTAATACTGTTACATGAGAGTAACAGTCCTTCAGAAATTTCAAATCAGTTTAATACCCCTTCATTAGCAAGACCTAAAACCTTACCTTCTTCAAGAGAAAGGCTAGTATTTTCTTTTGTTGCTGTGGCACTACATAAATATGCTGTGTATGTGATATTTTATATGAAGACATGGCAATTTGAATGTCTTAACTCTCCTTGGTTAAAAGGGTGATGGTGGCGAGAGAAGTGGACATCATATAAGTAGTGAATGAGGCCAGATTGAAATTGTTAATCTTCCTTTTGTGTAGGTATTTGCCACCTGAGTGTTTCGTGGTTGGAAAAGAACCTCCAAAGATTTCAAATAAAGTTGACGTCTGGTCAGTGGGAGTAATCTTCTATCAGTGTCTTTATGGCAGAAAAGTAAGTAATAATAATAAAAGAAACTGTCGATGAACAACAGAAAGAGACTGTCCATTCTTTGTGAAAGTCTGTGTTTTCAACTTCCTAAGAATATTTTTTTGCCCCGATCTTCTTAATTTTGGAGTTTTTCCAGGGTGGGGATGTCCCCAAATGTACAAGCAGACTCTATGAAAGGTGCCAGTGCCGAGGGGCAAAACATCTGTGTTGTCATTCCATAGGCTTCACTTATCTCCCCTTATTCATGCTCCTCTGAATGCAGTATTTATTTCACTCAAATTGCCCACTATCTTCACAGGTACTTTAAGTGAGGATAGGTAATAAAGGTACACCAAGACTCAGGCCCTCCCTTCCTGAGGAATATAGTCTGACCCCCTCATTGTTTCATTGGCAGACAAATACTTTTTTATTCTTTAGGAATTGACTTTTTGTACTGTTTTGTTACTGCATTTTACTTCTATTTTTTTCATTGTTTTATATATTAAAGATAATGTAACTGCATTTTAGCAGTAACATTTTGTATATTTTTATAATGTAGTTGTTTTTAATGTTGTGAGCCACCTCGAGCTCCAGTCTTCAGGGGAAAGACGGGATATAAGTAAACGTGGTTATAAGAATAATAATGATAAATAATGGCCACAGAGTATGCCTTTTTCTTTGCCTTCATATAGCTTCTTGCCCCCTCCCTGAGTTTTTCAACTTGAGATAAAAGCTAATGTTCTCCTCTTTTGCAGCCTTTTGGCCACAACCAATCTCAGCAGGATATTCTGCAGGAGAATACAATCCTTAGAGCTACAGAGGTGCAATTTCCTCCAAAGCCAGTAGTAACGCCAGAAGCTAAGGTAAGAAAATGTATATATCTGTGCAGACAATAAAGCTGAGGCAAATCTAGTGACAGTTTGTAAAGGCCCTTCTCCCAGACAGAGAAAGGCATCTGGTGATAGCTTGTCCACTAGTAGAAACAGGCTTTAATCCTGTTATTACTTCCAAATAGAGTAACCCTATTGAGCCACTGGGATTTCCCTATGTGTTGACTCATTATTAAACAATGGATCCAATGGATTTACTCTAACTGGGAATAACCAAGAGGTCTCATAGTTGAGGTTTCAAATATCCAGTAAGCAGGAACTCATCTTTTTGGAGTCTAGAGTTTAGAGGCAATTATATTTCAGCACTACACTTCCTAGCTTGTAATACTACCTCTTCTTGAACTGGATATTGCTCTTAAAATATTCCCTGTAGTAAAATGACTTTTTCCCATACTTCCTTTCTATTATTTCATTGTTCACCTGCTGTGGAATGCATCTGGAGACCAGCTGATGGCAGCAAAGTGAGGGAGGAAATAGATAACAGTATAGAAGTACAGGAAAATTGGCAGCTCCTTTTTGTATAGTTTCTACTAGTCATGTGCATTTGGGCCAAAAGGCATACCATTTTTGGGGTCCGTTTTCATCTGACCCCTTTTTGTTTACCAGAAAGTTACCTGAAAGGGGAGGGCTTTGTTCCATCTCATTGGACAGAGATTCAGCCCATTGGCTACAATGGGAAAATTTAAAGGCTCAATACTTCGCCATTTTAAACCCTATCTGCATGAGAACTACCTCAGTTGTAGACCCCATTTATAGCTATAGGCCTGCTAAGTTTCAAAACAATTCACCAATATACTGATTTTTTTGGAATTATTTTAAGTTTTAAATATAACATTTTTTAAAAATAAGAAAAACCACAAGAGAGGGTTCTGGGAATTGTAGTTGCTGGTTGTTTCCATTCTCAGCCAGTCAGAGCATGGACACTACCAGGCTTTTTGTTGGCTGAGAGACAGAAAAAAAAACTTCAACTCCCATCATGCTCCGAAAGGAACTTTCAAAGGCCACTTCATGCTAGTGCCACTGCGAAAGTGGGTTCTGAGGGCCCTCTCTGGAGCAAGAGACAACTTTCCAAGAAAAAATGGAGGAGGCTTCTTCTGCCTCAGGTATTTTATGAACTGAACTCTTTCCAAAAATATAATCTCTGTAAATTCGTGTCACTGGTCGTCTCTCTCTTCCCCTTTCTGTTTTCAGAAATTACACGAAAATAGCCCTCCAAAAACTGCAAATAATTTCATTAACAGTGATTCGGACCCAACTCTAGTTTCTACTGAAAGTTAAACCGGCTAATCCTTATCATTATTAACTTTTCAGGCATTTATCAGGCGTTGCCTGGCATACCGGAAGGAAGATCGGATAGATGTCCAGCAGTTGGCATGTGATCCCTACTTGCTTCCTCACATCCGCAAGTCTGTATCAACAAGCAGCCCAGCTGGGGCTGCTATCGCCTCAACCTCTGGATCCTCTAATAACAGCTCTTCAAACTGAGCAGAAACAATAGGCCAAAAAATATACATATAACCGGAACTGCAGAAAGAAACCGAGAGAGTCAGACATGTTTTGAGATGCAGCCTTGGGATTGGCAAGGAATTCACACAACGGCCTCAAGAAACCGGTATCAGGTTCTTTGTTTTTCTCTTGCGTTCTTGTCCCATCCGTAGAACAAGGCATTATCGATTCTCGGCAAGGATCTACGGCTGCTTCAGTCAAGCTAAGTGGCCAAGGGAGAGGAGATTGGTTAACTGCAAAGGCACTAACCGCTCTGAGCAGCGGAGGGAAAAGATGGTTCCATGTACTGTGAACTTCCAAACACCACAGACCCAGGGGTGGTTCCATGACACAGGGTGCGCACACTTTGTGTGGCGAATTGTGGACTTGGCAGCAGGGTAAAGAGGCTGGACTTAGTCCACTGTCAATATTTAAGAAATAACGTTCTTTTCTTTTTAAATAAAGTTTAGGCTACATTTCATTGGAGGGAAGGGGAAGAAACCACAGAGTTTAATGCTGTGAGGTTCCACTGAGGGATTGGCGTGAGACTCCTTGAGCCCTTTTTTAAGGGAGTCCGGTGTCTCGCCTGTTCACGCCACCAGCATTAGCATGTTACCCCAAATAATTTCAGTTTTGAAGTAACTATTTTTATTGGGATTTTTGGTTATAACTAGCAAGTCAATGTGGCAGTCCTTTCCCCCTTAACCTTACGTTGGTCTCATTTGGTGAGGGAAGTGCAATGCAATGCAAAGCTTACATTACAGCTGTGAGCATAGGTGTGTCTTCCCCTCCCAAACTCCATTCCCTTCAAACCCTTCAGAAGAAGAGCTGCTTCTTGACAGACACTTGACGGTTGTTTCCCCCACCCTCAATCAGAATAAATCAAAATGTTTCTTTTTAAAAAAAATCTGCTTTCCTCGCATGGTTCTCTGACTGATTCAGTGGGGTCTCTTTCAGACCAAGGTGTTCTCTTTAACACACATGGATGCTGGTTCTGGCAGAACACACTAGCCGATGTATCTTCCCCCTCTACCTCTCCGTTTAACATTTATCTTCTAGGCTGTGCATTAATACCCCAAAGGAAACACATTCTCAGAAACAGGTAGAGTTTCTGATTCTAAATCTTCTAGTTGAGTTCCTTTTTCTGTTTTTTTTAACTGTCTTTTTGGGCTTTTTTAACTTAAAGGAAAACATTTAAACCAAAGAATCCAGTTGCTTGAAACTTGACTCCCACATGTGGCCAAAACGAAGTTTGCTAAAATATATTTCTAAATTGTACTGTGTGGTGGCAGCTGAGCAGGACTTAAATTCTGTGTTCGCAACTCTTGATTCTCATTGCTCCCTCCTTTGCCTTCTCCAGGCAGCAGTGCAGGGTAAGGAGGATCAAGCCATATTGAGATTTAGTGGGGGACCAAGAATGGGGAGACATAGCTGGGATATAGAGACTGTATGTAGATGTTATGTGCACACTTCTTACTATTTCTTCAGATCTGGGAAATAGGCATGTGTGTGTACCCTCCCCACCTCTCCAGTGGCTCCATCACCAGTTTTGTCAATAGAGGAAACCATGCCTATGAGTAACTGTCATAAAAATACACTGCATAAGAAAGTAAGGAAATAATGACATCGCACCTGACGGCACTATTAAAAAGCTTATATAGCTTTAAGCAAGAATATCGCACTGGTCCTATGAGCCAATCTTTTGAGATGACTAGGCTTCTCCTCATGAGTGTGTGACGATCTGTTCTTCAAAACAGAGGGAGTGACATTTTTTTAAAAAAAAACTGTGAGTTGTGGTTCTTCCTTTAAGGAATGACTGCTATTTAGACTACTTTTACTGGGTACAGAAAATAGACAAAATCTGGGACAGGGAAAAGGCTATATGCTTGCCCTCATTATGGTTACCTTAGTTTCTAATAGAGTTTATCCTTCCTCACACCCCAGAATCAAGTTCTTAATTGCCTCGAGGCAACAGTAAAAAGCCAATTTCTCTGTCCTTTCTTCCTCCCTTTACCCCCAACATCCTTGTTTTCCTTAAAGAAAAACCAGCATGTGTGTTACTTTTAGGGTTCATCTCTGCCAGGATTACTTGTAGCTCTTTCACTAATTACAGCTCGGAGCCATGCATGAACAGACAAGAAACAGAGGCAAATGTTGTGGTCGCCATGGCCAAATTCAGCTGTTGTCTGCTTGAGAGGGACAAGATGCTTTGACCCCATATCTCAGCCATTTTAGGGGGTAAGGCTCAACTTATTTTTTGTAGTGAAACCAAGGCACAAAGCAGACTGTGTAAATGCTCAGGCCTATCTTTTATCCTTTGCTTTCTCCCTTCGTAGAAATTAATCGACTCTTTGCTGTGGACAGATTAAAATGTGCACATGCCAGTTGGTCATCTGGTTGCTACTTCACCATCATATTCCAAATCAATTTACTTTTAAGTTTGTTCATTTCTGTAAAAATCCCAAACTTTCAGTCTTAACTTGTATTTCTTCCTCCTCCTCCCACCAAATAGTGGCTGTCAAATATTTCAGTCCCTTTGGTTTGTGCCTGAGCAGAAGCCTCTGCCTTTTATGGTGTTCATCACTGAAGCAGGTTAAATCACTCTAGATGAGAAATGCGGACTGTGACTTTTTTCCTTTTTAAAAAAAAGCTATTGCTGAAATGGGTTTTATTTTGGGTAACCAAACGTTTTTATTGCCACACTGTTCATTTTACTGAAAGGAAAGAGGAAACATGTATGGATTTGTAACTTGAAACTAGGCCAGACTGTTTTGGCTTTGCCCAACAGACAAAAATATGGATATTAAACAAGTTTTAAGAAACTGAACCTCTTCACCTGTCTGTTCCTTTTGAATGGTTAATGTGTTTGACTTTGGGGGGGGGGGGCAGGGATGGCACTTAAGGAGCAATAGCCAGTGTATCACTTGCTCTGAAGAGACAGAGTGTATACTCCACAAATACCAAATGCTGTTGGGAAAAGATAATTGGACATTTTTAGTGGAAACCATAATAGCAGGGATGCCCATGGTATCAGCTAATCAATAAATGCAGTTGCTGTTGATTCAATTGTCTTTTTCCAAATACATGTAGAAATGTTCTATTTCATAATCATTCTGTGCAACCATGAATTCAGAATTGCAGAGTCTGAAATCAATTTATTATTGATTTCCTAAAATGAGTCCACTAAACTTCAGTAGTGCGTTAATCTGATTTTCTCCAATTTTAAAAATATGTTTCAATGAATTAGGTAGTCACATTTAGTTATCACAGGATGTCTATGCCCTACACTGCTGGAGAAATTATGCTGTTTAGCTAGTATTGCACCACCTGACATCTGTCGGGAAGTAGCAGCCCGTAATGAAAGGACTCAAGGCATTGACATCTCTGGCCCATCCTCAGTTCGGATATTAGCCAGCAAGCCAATGCCTTAAATAAAGAAATAGCTTCCTAAGATCTGCAGAGATACTCGCAGGAACACCTCAGCAAGCGAGAGTCCAAAACTGGCAGGTTGAAACCTGGAACGTCAATCAGTAGCTGATACCAGATGAAGAACTCCCTCCTGAGCACACAGAAGACTGGACGACTTGGAAGGTGCTGAACAGACTGCGCTCTGGTACCACGAGATGCAGAGCTAACCTTAAGTAATGGGGCTACAAAGTGGAGTCCACAGCATATGAGTTTGGAGAAGAGCAAACCCCAGACCACTTACTACAATGCAGTCTGAGCCCTGGCACATGCACAATGGAGGACCTTCTAACAGTGACACCAGAGGCACTTGAAGTGGCCAGCTTCTGTTCAAAGGAAAATTAGTATAATGCCAAGTTTTAAACTTTGTTTGTGGTTTTTCTATACATTATAATTGTATTCTCCATTCACTTCTGACACGATAAAAAAAATAACACAGCCAGGGGTCCTGTTTCAAGATAAGAAATGTTAGAATTAGAGGGAATATATGGCTTTGTTCTTGAGCATGTTAATCTTTTTACTTCGGGGGATCAGAAATTATGAAGGAAGAACTTTCTGCAACAGAAGAACAGTTGAGTTTGAGAGAAAAGAAAGAGAAACATGGAAAAGAAGGGAAGCGTGAGTTTTGAAATGAAATTGGGGTGAAGAAGGGAGTTATCCATTTGTTTTGCAAGAAACTAAGGTCCTCAAGTAGCCTTCAAAATGTGAAAACCCAGTTCACCCCATGGCCTTGTCTGAACAGAAAGTGTTTGGCATATTTAGAGAAGTGTGGCATTATGACTTCACTACTGGTTGTATTCTGAACTGGTTTCTGTTATAATCTTATTCTGTAAAATCCTGTATAATATTTGGACGCTTTCAGAAAATCAGACAATTTCAACCTGAAAGGTGTTCTCTCCATGGACTTGAACAATCTTTGGAGTCTTACTGTTGCGCAGTACACATTGTGACTCTCTTCAGTATCTTCTCCTTTCTATAGATTATATTCTGAACTGGTCACTGTTGCACAATTGTTATAGTATGATTTTTTTGTTACACAATGCTGGACTTTCAAATAATTAAGTAAAAATATCCTTCTTCCATTTCCTTCTCTCTTAGCTTCTCCTTTGCATTCTTGCTGTCTCTCTTCACCCATCTTTCCTATTCTGCTTTTTTACATAATGTACCTCTTTTAGTTGTTCCGGACACATGTTTTGAGTATGTATGGTAAGGCTGGAACATGGAACGAAAAGATACTGGGCTTTTCATATCTTTCATTTTGAAAATCCAAAGACATGCTTCTTAGTAAGTCTTCCTTCACTTGTGGGGCATTTACTCCCAGGAAAATCAAAATTATTCCAGCCACTTATATCAAGCTCATTTTCCCCAGATGATCTATCAGGTAAGTTTTCAGGTCTCCAATGTCTATTCATTGCTCACCTCAGCCATTCCGTTTAGATACAGGATTCACTCTTTCAAAATAAAGTAAAAGACATATAGATTTAGCTACTCAATACATTCTTAAGATATTTAAGCAAGTAAATATTAAAGCAAAATAAAGGCAGAGAATGCTGTGGTTGTTAGATATTTGATCTTATAAACCAGAGATACCATGAATTTAACTTGGTCTTTCTGCATCCTTTTGGCAAAATGTATGTTCTACCACTGATATTTGCAAATCATGCTTTATGGGTGGCAGAAAGGATTTAGGTGTGCAGAAAAATATTAGGTATATGCGTAGAGACTTTTCAACCATTTCTGGTCAGGAATACACCCATCATTCAGTGACTGATCTTTGTAATTGTGTACTTACTACTGTACATGGATCCATATCCTCTAAATGCAACAATGTTGTAACATTAGAAAATTGATCATTTCCGCTACCTCGGCAGCCACCTCTCCACAAAATCCTGCAAATATCTTGGGAAGACGAGACAAACGTCAGCATGCTGGAAGAAGCAAAGACCACCAGCATTGAAGCGATGGTCCTCCGCCACCAACTCCGCTGGACCGGCCACGTCCGGATGCCCGACCACCATCTCCCAAAGCAGTTGCTCTACTCCAAACTCAAGAACAGAAAACAGAATGTTAGAAGACAGGAAAAGAGATGGGCTCAACGCCAACCTTAAAAACTCTGGCATAGACATCGAGAACTGGGAAGCCCTGGCCCTTGAGCGCTCCAGTTGGAGGTCAGCTGTGACCAGCAGTGCTGTAGAATTTGAACATGCAGGTCAAGAATATGGCTCCACAGTCACCTACGGACCCACCACCAGGACACCGATCTTGGAGGACCATCATCCTTGGACAACAAGGGATCGCCTAAGTAAGTAATCCTCTAACTGAAATCAGTCAGTCCTGATTAACTTTTAATAAACAAGGCATTTGAAAGCTGAAGCATACATGCTGGTAGTGTAGAGGGAGAGACTATTTTAAGGAACTGACAACAAGATGTGCTTCCTTGAGGTGAAAAGTGACAACCTCCATGCCATTTTCTGGAGATTCCATGGCCTCGTCCTACATTAACTCTGTCAAGTTAATAAACAATAGCAAATTAAAATATTTCCAATTATTCGTGCTTATGGTATTGAATTAATTTTCCCATTTCTAAATTACCAAATTAATTTTCAACCCTAATTTTGCAACAGTGTTGATAGTTTCTTGATTTACATTTTGCCTTCAGAATTGGTAACACATAAAAAGCAGCTAAAAATAAGTGAATGATGATAAATACTTGGGGAAATTTCAGAAGTTATGATTTCCTGCTCCAGACTGTAAGAAGATTTCCATTACCAGTGTATCAATCTTGTCCCAAACTTGTCTTTCCACTTCAATAATAAACAGAACATTGTGCACATATATTCAGTTGTGCCTAATCTGCATAATCAGGAAATTCTTCACATAGAATTTAGGTGTGTTTGATTTTTACCATTTCATTGTACATTGAAGACAATTATGAATGTACACCTGAGATCGGACCTGTGCATATAATTCCTCAAGACAGCATTTTGCATCCTGTGCTAAACTGAAGTAAATCAAATTATCTGAGCAAAGCATTTGTAGGCATCTGTTGGTCCAGCATACTCTTCCAAATAACTGGCAGACTCAGAGCAATCTGCTGATTCATCTGAGCACAGGTATATTTCTCTGCTTTCATAGCGATGAGAGGTGGCTCATGATCTGTTATCCCTGCAGAAATCTGGTTTCAGGGTTCATCCACATTAACATTCTGAAGGCTAGGATGATCCATCTGGTATTTTCTTCATTTCCAGTCCAATATTCTGAAATTCTATGTGATGTTACACAGCCCAGTCTTGTAAAAACAAGGAAACCTTTTCTTCAGTGAGCAAAACCAGGTCGCCTATCTGTCCAGATCTTCCTTATTGATGCAGAGGGACAAATTGCAGACACAGCGGCTGATCAAGCAGAGACCGGACCCGAGATAGTGAACTCATCACAATGAGAATGGCAAGTGCTTAAAGATACACACCGCCTCCCCCTCAAAAAAAACCCCGCAGAACATTTTCTTTCTCACCAGGTTTGCAAGCCATCTGTGCCAATGTTCACTAATGCCCAAGATTTCAGCACTTTTATGTATTAACCTTTTTTTAGCTCTATAGATTAATCTTCAGTATCTATTTCGAGAAAGTTGGCAAGATTCTTGTAATTTTGAGTATCCTTGAATCCAATTTTACAGATAGCAAGCTTTTCATATCTCTGGTTGTACTGGTCTAGTTAGTTTTCTTGGCAAGAATACTGGGGTGTTTTGCCATTGCCTTCCCAAGGGATCACGCTTGGTCTGACCTTTCTGCCACGACCGTCCCGTCTTGGGTGGCCCTTCACGGTTTCTCTCGTAACATCATTGAGGTGCTCAAGCTCCAGCGCCACAACAAGGCGGCGATCCTTTGCTGGAGATAGATAGATGCTTTTGAACTGTGGTGTTGAAGGAAAGTCCTGAGATTGCCTTGGACTTTGAGAAGATCCAACCAGTCCATACTTCAGGAAATAAAGACTGACTGCTCGTTGGAGGGAAGGATATTAGACACAAAGTTGAAGTACTTTGGCCACATCATGAGAAGACAGAGAAGACAATTATGCTGGGGAAAATGGAAGGAAAAAGGGCAAGATGGATGGATGGCATCCTTGAAGTGACTGGCTTGACTCTGAAGGAGCTGGGGGAGGTGACAGCCGACAGGGAGCTCTGGCGTGGGCTGGTCCATGAGGTCACGAAGAGTTGGAAACGACTGAACGAATGAACAACAACAAGTATACCATTCATTGTATCCCAAACTGAAACCGTGTCTACTATACACCTGGATGCTTTATGGATAAGGCTAGTAGGCTTAGGATTGTCAGTGACTGCAAGCAAAGAGGCCCCTAATACTGTTTCTATTAGAGAACATAACCTTTTAGAGAAGAGCAAAAAAAAAATCTTTAAAAATAAATATAATTATTCTAGGCAATGGTTTCAGTTGTTAGACTGAATAACCAGCAATCTCCAATCTGTCAGAAAAAAACAGCTTTGCAAGTGCATAAAAACAGGAGAGCTTTAGAAGTGTTTTTTTTTTTATTTCAGTGCCCCAAAAAGGTACTGTCCTATAAAACAACTTGTTTTATATAACGCAGACGAGACAAAAATGAAGTAGACTTTTGTGGAAATAACATACTTTATGTACTCACATTTTTATGGAAATAACATACTTAGTTTACTCACAATTTTCATGTGTTCAGCCTCCAATGAAGACACTTGTATGACGTCCTTTATATCTTCACCAAGCTTTATCAGGTCAGTTTTGACCAGCATTCCTTTCAATATCTTATGTAAGTCAAATTCTAGAACTGTGCTTCTCTCCCGAGGAATGAAACAGGTATATCTACTTTATGCCAATTTTCCAATATTACACCAGGTAATCAATAAGTGGAAAGAAAGACGCATTATCTTTATGAATTCATCTGTAGTTGTGGACAATGCTCTTGCCCTGTTCTGGGTGTACATAATCTGGTTTAGGTTGCAGTGTGGGGAGGAGGAGTATTTGCTAAATTCACCATGGCTTAATAGAGTCTCCTAACCCAAACTTTAACAAAATTCAAAAGTCAGAAAAGGTGACTGAATTAGGTTTCTGAATCATGGCCCATTTATCTCCAATTTATTTAACTCACTGGCATCATAACACAAAATTGCAAAGTTGGTTAATTGCTACTTTGTGCATCCTCCTCCTCATTATTATTACTTTACTGACACAAAACCACAGTATGTCACAGCAAACGAGATCTATATGCTGGATTTCGTATCACAAAATCACAAGTCAAACACTTCCCAAGCATCTAGGACTGTGTGATGTATTTTCGAATGATGCGTGCAGATCCAAGTAAGGTGGCCTTTTGCAGTTGAGAAATCGTGATTTTGTCAATGTGTATTGTTTCCAAATGCCAGCTGAGATCTTTTGGCACGGCACCCAGTGTGCTGATGACCACTGGGACAACCTGTACTGGTTTATGCCAGAGCCTATGCAGTTAGATTTTGAGGTCCTGATAACGGCTGAGTTTTTCTTGTTGTTTTTCCTCAATGTGGCTGTCACCCGGTATGGCGACATCAATCATCCAAACTTTTTTCTTTTCCACAATCGTGATGTCTGGCATGTTGTGTTCCAAAACTTTGTCAGTCTGGATTCAAAAAGTCCCACAGTATTTTTGTGTGTTCATTTTCGACAACCTTTGCAGGTTTATGATCCCACCAGTTCTTTACTACTGGCAGGTGGTACTTGTGACATAAGTTCCAGCGAATCATTTGGGCCACAGAGTTGTGCCTCTGTTTGTAGTCCATTTGTGCGATTTTCTTGCAGCAGCTGAGGATATGATCAATGATTTCATCAGCTTCCTTGCACAGTCTGCATTTTGGGTCATCAGCTGATTTTTCAATCTTGACCTTAATGGCATTTGTTCTGATGGCTTGCTCCTGGGCTGCAAGAATCAGGCCTTTTCTCTCCTTCTTCAGGGTTCAATTCGTGAGCCATAATCAGGTCTTCTCCTTATCAATTTTTCGGAGAAGCAAATCAAAACAAAGTCTATACTGGCTCGGTCGACACCCAGGATAAAAAGGACTGCAATGGATGCTGCTGATTCTAGACATTCATCAACAAATCGGCTACAGAATCAAAATACAAATGAACAATCACAGAAGCGGCAGAAATACACAATGCCAGAAAATTTCACTATTATTATTATTATTATTATTATTGCTACTTTTTCTTCACTAATTTAAGGAGATAATTCTAGAGTCTACTGAAAGTATATGTAAATGACAGGTACTATGAACCAAAATACATCCTGGACTGTGAAATTTAACAAGTGGCATACCAATACTACTTGGATGGGAGGCTGCCAACTACTACTGGGCCTTAGTTTGAGGACCCCTGCTCAAGTATATACGGTAACTTGTTATAGTTACGATACAGACCCTGTCCAATTTTGGAAACACTTTAGAAATGATTTTCCCCAACCCCCTAATTTTGTAATGAGTATGCTAACATTTTTTAATCATTGATCGCACAGGCCTAGTATGTTAACATACTGACCTAAAGGTATATGGAACATCAACGTCTTGTATTTTGTGAACTGATCAAATAGTGTACAAAATACAAGAGGTTCTTGTGGGTTTTTTCGGGCTATAGGGCCATGTTCTAGAGGCATTTCTCCTGACGTTTCGCCTGCATCTATGGCAGGCATCCTGGACTGTGAAATTTAACAAGTGGCATACCAATACTACTTGGATGGGAGGCTGCCAACTAGTACTGGGCCTTAGTTTGAGGACCCCTGCTCAAGTATATACGGTAACTTGTTATAGTTACGATACAGACCCTGTCCAATTTTGGAAACACTTTAGAAATGATTTTCCCCAACCCCCTAATTTTGTAATGAGTATGCTAACATTTTTTAATCATTGATCGCACAGGCCTAGTATGTTAACATACTGACCTAAAGGTATATGGAACATCAACGTCTTGTATTTTGTGAACTGATCAAATAGTGTACAAAATACAAGAGGTCCTTGTGGGTTTTTTCGGGCTATAGGGCCATGTTCTAGAGGCATTTCTCCTGACGTTTCACCTGCATCTATGGCAAGCATCCTCAGAGGTAGTGACATCAGGAGAAATGCCTCTAGAACATGGCCCTATAGCCCGAAAAAACCCACAAGAACCTAGTGATTCCAGCCATGAAAGCCTTCGACAATACAAAATACAAGAGGTTTATGTTCCATATTCTTTTAGCTGTACGGGTTCAAAGTAGTTATTGTGGCAGATGTCTTAGTAAATGTTCTTCAAAGAGCAACAAATTTGAACGGAACTGCAAATGTCCATGTCCTGGAGAGGAAGGATCAGCTTCCATCTCTTGCCTCTCTGCTAATTTGTAACGCGCCAATGTAGTTGGCTCTCATGTCTGAGTGATGAAAACTGTGCAGCAAGTCAGTCAACAGCCATTACGATGTTTTGTCTTCACCTGACTTACACCAGAAGTTTCCACTTCGTTCTTCATCCTAAATGTCATGTGAGAGGGTGTTGAAGTAAATATAAATAGGTTTTGAGCACAGCCCCCGAAATCCCTGTCCTGGGATATACTGAGTGTTGACAAGCTCTCAACTGTGTCTTACTATTTTAAGTGGCTGCAAAATTGCCTCCTAAATTAACCTCTCCGTTGCTTTACAGTTAGGATCCAAGTAGGTGAATTTCTCACTATCAATAGGAGTTCTTCTCTCCACTGTTTCCTGAAAGATATCCAAGCCAATACTGTTTCTTCCGAGGACAACTTAAGGGTAAAGAAACATTCCAGGGTTTGCCCTTTTAGCAGAAGCATCAAAGGATAAACAAGGACATGTCAAAGTAATTAAGATGAGGCAGGTTTTCCACGGACAATCTCTTTAAAGGTTGTATCTATAATGGGAAATGTTTCTAATCCTGAAGCATTCAGATTTGCCTGAAATGTGTACTGTTGTTTCAGACATACGTTAAGCCATTAACGCCCACTTGAATGCAAGAAGGTTTGTGTCAGGTACCAATTTTTTGTTCTAAGAATTACTTAGAGAAAATTACGGATAAAACCCACCGGTTTGCCAATCCTCGGACAAATGATAGCACCAAAGAGAGAGGTTCCAGTTTTATTTCATGTGGTGTAATATCATATATTACAGTATTAATATATTACTGATGTGCTATGCTAATAATATATTGTATACACATATAATACTGATAATAATATTAAAATGTAATACAATATACTAATAATAATATAAGAATTATATTTTTATATTACATGTAATATTACAAATAATATTACAGTATAGTGGTGTAGTACAATGTGGGAATGTATGTTACTAATATATTACTAATACCATCCGTCCCCTGCCATGCGTTGCTGTGGCCCATGGGCATATGGAATATTCATGCAAAGTTTGGTCCAGATCCATCATTGTTTGAGTCCACAGTGCTCTCTGGATGTAGGTAAACTATAACTCCAAAACTCAAGGCCAATGCCCACCAAACTCTTCTACAGTTTTCTGTTGGCCTTGGAAGTCCTGTGCACCAAGTTTGGTTCAATTCCATCGTTGGTGGAGTTCAGAATGCTCTTTGATTGTAGGTGAACTATAAATCCCAGCAACTGCAACTCCCAAATGACAAACTCAATTTTTTGAGTAATGGTCATTCATTGGGTTGTTAGGTGTATTCTGTCCAAATTTGGTGTTAATTGGTCCTGTGGTTTTTGAGTTATGTTAATCCCACAAACGAACATTACATTTTTATTTATATAGATTGTACTGATCCATTTAGAGGAGCAAGAGACCAAATTGCCAATATCTGCTGGATAAAGCAGAAAAGCAGGGAGTTTTTTAAAAAAACATCTCTTTCTGTTTTATTGACTTTTCTAAAGCCTTTGACTGTGTGGATCATAATAAATTGTGGCAAGTTCTTGGTGGTATGGGCATACCAAGTCACCTTGTCTCTCTCCTGAGGAATCTGCATAAGGACCAAGTAGCAACAGTAAGAACTGACCATGGAACGACAGACTGGTTCAAGATTGGGAAAGGCGTATGGCAAGGTTGTATACTCTCACCCAACCTATTCAACTTGTATGCAGAACACATCATGCGATGTGCAGGGCTTGATGAATGCAAGACTGGGGTTAAAATAGCTGGAAGAAACCTTAGATATGCAGGTGATACCACTTTGATGGCTGAAAGCGAGGAGGAGTTGAGCCTTCTAACCAAGGTGAAAGAAAGTGCAAAAACTGGGTTGCAATTAAACATCAAAAAACCAAGATTATGGCAACCAGATTGATTGATAACTGGCAAATAGAGGGAGAAAACGTGGTGGCAGCGACAGACTTTGTATTTCTAGATGCAAAGATGCGGACTGCAGCCAGGAAATCAGGAGACGCTTACTTCTTGGGAGGAGAGCAATGACCCATCTTGATAAGATAGTGAAGAGTAGAGACATCATACTGGCAATGAGGATCCGCATAGTTAAAGCAATGGTATTCCCTGTAGTAACCTATGGATGTGAGAGCTGGACCATAAGGAAACTGAGCGAAGGAAAATAGATGCTTTTGAACTGTGGTGTTGTAGGAAAGTTCTGAGAGTGCCTTGGACCGTGAGAAGATCCAACCAGTCCATACTTCAGAAAATAAAGCCCGACTGCTCATTGGAGGGAAGGATATTAGAAGCAAAGATGAAGTACTTTGGCCACATCATAAGAAGAAAGGAAAGCTTACAGAAGACAATGATGCTGGGGAAAATGGAAGGAAAAAGGAAGAGGGGCCGACCAAGGACAAGATGGATGGATGGCATCCTTCAAGTGACTGGATTGACCTTGAAGTAGCTGGGGGTGGTGATGGCCGACAGGGAGCTCTGGTGTGGGCTGATCCATGAAGTCATACTTACAACATGATATCCGACACATGGGCGTGGCCCATGTGAAAAACTTAACAATCGAAACTTACCCAATATTTTTGCATTTGAATTTTGTAAACTGCGGAAACCTCCCAAAGTCAGTGCAAGCATTCAAAACAAAGACAAAAAGACTGCAATTCCTCTTTAAATTAATGGCATCTCGCTATTAGGAGAGGGAAGCAGCAGGGAGAAAGCAGAGTTCACTGGGAAAGAGACCAAGAAAGCACAGACTTCTGGGAAATGTAGTTTGGGAAGTAACATCAACATTTTATCTTTTAGTAACACCAACACCTTTTCTTTTTCCACATTTCTTCACTCCTTCCTCCCTTCTCTTTAACCCATCCTAACTTTGTGAATTTCACTTTACACATTTCCTGGTCCCAACAGAAGGAAGGCAGAAAGGAAGGAAGGGAAAAAAGAGAAGGGAAAGAAAGGGAGAAGGAAGGAGAGGGGAGAAAAAGGAGGGAGGGGAGAAAGAAAAGAGGAAAAGGTAAGAGTAGAGGGAAGGCAAGAGAGCGAAGGAAGCGAAAGAAAGGTAAAAGGAAGGAAGGGGAGAAAAAGCAGGGAGGGAAGAAAAAGAAAAGGGGAAAATGAGAGAAGACAAGAAAGAAAAGGGTTGGGAAAGGAAAGAGAAGGGAAAACAGGTAAGGTATGATTGGAGGGAAGGCAAGAAAAAAAAGAAGGGATTAGAAAGGAAAGAGAAGGGGAAGGGGGAGAAAGAAGAAAGAAGCAGGAGGGAAGGAAGAAAGAGGAAAAAAGGGAGAGGAGAGAAAGAAGAAGGAAGGAAGAAAAAAGGGAAAGCAGGAAAGGTATGAGTGGGGAAGGCAAGAATTAAAAAGAAGGGAAGAGAAAGAAAAAACAAAGAAAGGGACAAGGGAAAGAAAGGAGGAAGGAAAGGGGAGAGGGAGTAGAAAGAAAGGAAGGGGGGAAATGTATGAGTGGAGGGAAGGAAAGAAAGGAGAAAGGGAGAAAGAAGGCAAAAGGAAAGAGAAGAGAAAGGAGGAAAAGTATGAATGGGGGGAACGCAAGGAAAAATAAAAGGTAAGAGAAATGAAAGAGAAGGAAAAGAAGGGGAAAGGAACAGGAGTGAGGGGAGAAGGGGGAAAAGCTTTGAGTAGAGGGCAGACAAGAAAGAGAACGAAGGGAAGACAAATGAAACAAAGGAAGAGGATGAAGGAGAAGAAAGGGGAGAGAAAAAGAAATGGGGAAAAGTATGAATGGAGGGAAAGAAAGGAAAGAGAACAAAAGGAGGAAAGAAAAGGAGAAAGAAAGGAAGAGAAGAGAGATATGAGTGGATGGAGGCAAGAAAGAGAACGAAGGGAAGAGAAAGAAAAGAGGAAGAAGGGGGAGAGAAAAAGGAGGGAGAGAAGAGGAAATGGGGAAAAGTATGAGTGGAGGGAAAGAAAGGGAAGAGAAGAAAAGGAGGAAAGAAAAGGAGAAGGAAAGGGAGAAAGATATGAGTGGATGGAAGCAAGAAAGACAATGAAGGAAAGAGAAAGAAAACAAAGAAAGGAAGAAGGGAAAGAAAAGAGGAAGAAAGGGGAGAGAGAAAAAGGAAGGGAGGGAAGAGGAAATTGGGAAAAGCATGAGTGGAGGGAAAGAAAGGGAAAAGAACAAAAGGAGGAAAGAAAAGGAGAAGGAAAGGGAGAAAGATATGAGTGGATGGAGGCAAGAAAGAACGAAGGAAAGAGAAAGGAAACAAAGAAAGAAAAAGAAGGGAAGAAAAGAGGAAGAAAGGGGAGAGAGTAAAGGGAGGGAGAGAAGAGGAAATGGGGAAAAGTATGAGGGAAAGAAAGGGAAGAGAAGAGACGAAAAGGAGGAAAGAAAAGGAGAAGAAGGAAAGGGAGAATGATATGAGTAGATGAAGGCAAGAAAGAGAACGAAGGGAAGAGAAAGAAAACAAAGAAAGGAAGTAGGGAAAGAAAAGAAGAAAGGGGGGAGAGAGAAAGGAGGGAGAGAAGAGGAAATGGGGGAAAAGTATGAGTGGAGGGAAAGAAAGGGAAGAGAAGAGAACAAAAGGAGGAAAGAAAGAAAAAGAAGGGAAACGAAGGGAAGATAAAGGAAAGAAATGGAGAGGTGGGTCAGAAAGAAAAAGGAGAGAGGGAAGAAAAAAAGGAAAAGGTATGAGTGGAGGAAAAGAAAGGAAAAAAGAAGAGAAGGGAAAAAGAAAGAGGTAGAAAAAAGGAGGGATAGAAGAGAAGAATAGAAAGAGGAAGATGCCGAATTCCCAACTCTTCTTGCTCAAACCATAGACCTGCGAAAGGACAGAATGAACCCACAAGCTTCCGCTGGGACTAAAGAGGAAAAGATGCCAAGAGTTTCCCCTCTCCCCCTCCCTCTCTCTCTCTCTGGAGGTCCACCATAGAGACCTGCGCCGGAAGTTGGGCCTGCTGAGGCCCCGCCTCTTCCCTTCCTTCTCCTAACTCCCTCCGACTCTGTGGCTTTCCCTTCGTCTCGCGCCCGTCTGTTGGCGAGGAGGGGAAGGGACAGACAGTAGGAAGGCGCCTGTGGGGTGGGCCCGACCCAGGTCTGAGGGGGCGCCTCTCCTCGTGGGGATGGCCCTCAATAAGTCCATGCACGCGAGGAACAGGTACAAGGACAAGCCTCCTGACTTCGCCTCCCTGGCCTCCAAGTACCCGGAGTTTAAGCAGCACGTGCAAATAAACCTGTCGGGGAGAGTGAGGTAGGCCAGCATCCGAGTCCATTGCAAATCTGTCGTGTACACAACCTCAGCTGACAGCGAGTGAGGCCTTCCAAAATCAAGGCAGTTCAAGCTCTGAGGCCCCTTCCACACACAGCGAAATAAAATCTCATATTTTCTGCTTTGAACTGTAATATATGACTGTGTGGACTCAGGGCCCTTCCACACAGCCCTATATCCCAGAATATCAAGGCAGAAAATCCCACAGTATCTGCTTTGAACTGGTTATCTGAGGTTCAGATAATATGGGATGATCTGCCTTGAAAATATGGGATATAGGGATGTGTGGAAGGGCCATCAGATAACCCAGTTCAAATCAGATATTGTGGGATTTTCTGCCTTAATATTCTGGGTTATATATTTTTTTATTTATTTAAAAGTTTTCTATACTGATCTTCTCACCTCCAAGAGGGACTCAGATCCGGTTCACAACATGTGTTCATATACAAAAATACAAACCACACAATGTATTATCATTACACAATTAAAAACATATTACAATACAACATCGTCATCATCACACTTATATAGCCACGTCGTCAAAACATTCATGGTCATAATTCATAGTTATTCATTCTCTTTCAATGTGGGCCAAAGTTGACTCAGTTATCAAAGGCCGCATTCCATAGCCAAGTCTTTGTTAGCTTCCTGAACGTCAGGAGGGAGGGAGCAGCTCTAATCTCCTGTGGGAGGGAGTTCCAAAGCCAGGGAGCCACCATCGAGAAGGCCCTGTCTCTCGTCCCCACCAACCGCGATTGTGACAGTGGTGGGATCGAGAGCAGCCCCCCCCCCCCGGAAGATCTTAAAGACCTTGATGGTTCATAGGGGAGAATCCGTTCGGACAGGTAAACAGGGCCAGAGTCGTTTAGGGGTTTGTAGGTCAAAACCAGCACTTTGAATTGTGCTCGGAAGCTAATCGGCAGCCAGTGAAGCTGGCGTAACAGAGAGGTTGTATGCTCCCTGTACCCAGCACCCGTTAGAAATCTGGCTGCCGAGCATTGGGCTAGCTGCAGCTTCCGGGCAGTCTTCAGAGGCAGCCCCACGTAGAGAGTGTTGCAGTAATCTAAATGGGATGTAACCAAAGTGTGGACCACCGTGGCCAAGACAGATTTCCCAAGGTACGGGCGCAGCTGGCGCACAAGTTTTAATTGTGCGAAAGCTCCCCTGACCACCGCCGAAACCTGGGGCTCCAGGCTCAGCGATGAATCTAGGAGAACTCCCAGACTGCGAACCTGCGCCTTCAGGGGGAATGTAACCCTGTCCAGCACAGGCTGTAACCCTATACCCTGTTCGGCCTTTCGACTGACCAGGAGTACCTCTGTCTTGTCTGGATTTAGTTTCAATCTGTTGTCCCTCATCCAGTCCGTCATAGCGGCCAAGCACCGGTTCAGGACTTGGACAGCCTCCTTAGTAGCAGGTGGAAAGGAGTGACAGAGTTGGACATCATCTGCGTACAGATGACACCGCACCCCGAAACTCCGGATGATCTCTCCCAACGGCTTCATGTATATGTTATATAGCTGTGTGAGTCTCCTGACACCAAAAGGAGTTAAGGAAGATTTGAAGTTGCATCTACACTACAATTAATGCAGTTTGTTATGCCTTGGGGTGCCGTGGAATTGCCCGAGTTGTCCTTTGATGAGACAGTAGCACACTTTGGCAGAGAAGGCTTTTGCAAACTGCAGCTCTCAGGAATCCATAGCATTGAACTCAGTTCAAATGGTGTCAAATTGCATTAGTTCTACAGTGTAGAATGTGTCTCAGCAAGTCCAAAAGAGGCAGGCTCAGACCCAGAACCTCAATCAATGGCTGATACCAAATGAGAGACTCCCCCCTGGGCACACAGAAAACTGGGCGACTTGGAAGGCGCTGAACAGACTGCGCTCTGGCACCACGAGATGCAGAGCCAATCTTAAGAAATGGGGCTACAAAGTGGAATCCACAACATGCGAGTGTGGAGAAGAGCAAACCACAGACCACCTGCTGCAATGCAGCCTGAGCCCTGCCACATGCACAATGGAGGACCTTCTTGCAGCAACACCAGAGGCACTCCCAAGTGGTCAGCTACTGGTCAAAGGACATTTAATCAACTAACAAACTTGCAAACTCTGTTTTGTCTGTTTGTTAAAAAATTGTTTAAAATGTAATACAATTGTCTGGTTGATACTGACACGATAAATAAAATAATTGGACCATGACTTGAGACCAGCTTTCAAATCTCTGCTAGGCCAACCAGTTGATCATGGTATGTCAGACTTTTTCAGCCTTAGAGGAGGGCAAAGGCAAACCTCCTCTGAACAGATCTTGCCAGGAAAATCCTGTGATAGGTCCACCTTGAAGGCACAATGTAGCAAAAGCTATCTGAGAAGCAACTGGAAAAGGTACAGGAGCCTTGTTACAACAAGAAACGATGCTTAGATTCAGTTTATTATCGTTACTGATCACCTTCTTGTGATTTGTTGCACGCATGAGCATGAATCCCATTGTTGTGTCAAAGCAGTACTAGATACTACTAAATCAATTGATGAATTCTAAGTAAACACTTCATGTGAACCCAATTCATTGTGTTTACTCTAATAAAGGGAAATGATAGGTTTCAGGCCTTGGTCTTCTTCACTGCATCACTAGGAAAAAAATGGAAAATATTTTTAAAATGAGGAAAAGTATTTCTTCAAATTCATGACATACTATTAATTAATCTACAAAAAATCCAAACCAATTCATACTCCAGGAAATAATGCCCAACACCTCACTGGAGGCAAGGATATTAGAGGCAAAGATGAAGTATTTTGGCCACATAATGAGAAGACAGGAAAGCTTGGAGAAGCTAATGATGCTGGGAAAATGGAAGGAAAAAGGAAGATGGGCTGACTAAGGGCAAAATGGATGGATGGTATCCATGAAGTGACAGGCTTGACCTCGAAGAAGCTGTTGTCTCTTCTACCTTCTGGACCAAGGCAAGTGAGGATTTGGACTCTGGATTACAACTCAGTATGGTCGGTAAATTGTACTTCAAATATTTTTCCAAGCTTTGAATCAGACCATTTATCTATGTAGTTCATATGCCCACCCTGGCAATAGCAACTTTTCAGAGTCAGTCTTTCCCATCATCCTGGAAATATCAAGGGTTGAGCCTGGGAGTTTTTGCTGATACCATTCTCGTAAGGCCTTTTTCTGACACATTCTCCAGTGCTTATTTGCAAGCCTGGCTACAGTTCCAATTTGTGTATGTTTTTTGTCTTTAAATTATTCTGTGATGTTTTCTGTAACATAACACAAAACTTGGAGATATTTAATTTGTTATGTTTTTCAGTGTAAACTTCAAGGATCCAGAGGCAGTGAGAGCTCTGACATGTACACTGTTGAAAGAAGACTTTGGATTGCAAATTGACATACCATTAGAAAGGCTTATTCCAACAGTTCCTTTGAGATTAAACTATATCCATTGGGTTGAAGATCTGATCGCTCAGCAAGAGACTGCTGCTAAAGGCTCTGTGATATGGGGAATAGATATAGGTAAGATGTACGATCATGACTAGTTGAACACTTCTGTTGTCCCACTACACACATCGACATCTATGACACTGCTACATGAGTTTAACTTCACCTCCGTGGCATTTACTCATAATATAAAAGTTTTTAAAAATGCCAGTACAAAATCACAGGAGCAAGAATAATAGCTATAGTACCTATACCAAAACCACCGTGTCCTACATAGGTTGGTACAGTGGAACCAAACACCCAAACACCATATCAAATGGGAGACATTGCTCTAATGTCTCATCACCTTACATATAAATAGACTGCCTAGTGCAATGATAGCACAGCATTCTCAGTTTATTAAATTGCTATAACACTGACAGGAAGAAACTAGGTAATGGGATGTGTAAGAATCCTGCTCTTGGGATTCAAATCTAATTTATCCTCCATTTACTGTAGTTTTACTTCATGTCAGAAAAACAGTTGAATTATTCATATTCCAGTTTGTCCCTGTTTTATCAGTTCTGCGATTGCTAGATTTCTCTCTCCTGTCAGATATTTTGTACTGTGGAATATGCAAGGTTATTTCTGAATGGTCACTTTAAATAAACATTGGGATATTTGAACAGGCATTGCCTGCTGGCTAACAGATGGCATATTTGTCATGTATAATCTTTGAAAATATATTACAAATTAGCATGATTTGACTAGTGAACTTGCCCTCCTTTGGTGTGATGTAGGTACAGGAGCATCTTGCATTTACCCATTACTTGGTGCAACTTTGAATGGATGGTATTTCATTGCAACAGAAGTGGATGATGTCTGTTTCAGCTATGCCAAGAAAAATGTGGAACAAAATAATTTATCTGATCTTATAAAAGGTATCCTATTTTATCTTCTTGTCTCATTCCTTTTGCAGCAAAATAATCTGTCAGTTGTTTAACAGACAATGTATTGCATGATTTAGAAGCTATTTTCTTTGACAACAGAGCCAGAGTGGTATTCATTCTTTCTTGATTATGTTCAATATTATTTCATTGGTGGATTGGTTATCCCACCTTTCTTCTGTGATTATGCGTAGGAAGTCTATTTCTCAAACTTGTACCTGCAATCGAAATTACTCCCAGCTCTTAAAAAATAAAGGGATGGTAGAGGAAAACAAATGGTAGAGTAGGGAGGAAGAGAGACAAGTAACAAGAAGAGGGATGTATAGTGATGCTGGCATAACTATAAAGTATATGTAGCCATTTTTATAGAGATTAAAGTCTTCAGATTATTATTGTTATATGTATTTATACTCCGCTTTTTCTCTGCCAAAGGAATTAAGCACGACAAACATTAAAAACTATAAAATATGTGAATTAAAACCTAATACATATAAACATTAAAATAGAATAAATCTGGAAGTATTAAAAATACATAGTTAAAACCAGTAAGGCCATTAAACAAATCTATTAAATTAAATACAACATGACATCCCCCAGATTAGTCTTAAAAACTTTCATATTAAAAAGCCTATTACCAACAGGAAGGTCAACTAGGTCAGTTCAGAGGAAGTGTGCAACTTCCAATTCTCTAAAACCATTCTCATATTAGTAAAGGCTGGATCTGAGGAAAGGAGAAAGTACTGCTCATTAGTATTAGAGATTTCTGCAAGTGGCACTTATGCTCATAAAGCAACATGGAACAGCTGTATCTTCTCCTGGTTCATATTAGTTGTAGATCAGGAATGGAGATACATAGCTCCAGGCAAGAAAGCTGGTTTCATGGCGCATGTCGACCCACCAACACAAAACATTTTGGAAATTTCAGCCCAAACTGTATGAAGTCATAGTCCTCAAGTAGCTGATCTAGGTCTAGGGCATCTCTTTTTCCAAACTGGCTTCCAAATCACTTACTGACTTGGGGAAAAATATATATATTCTGTAATTAAAAGAGCTAAAAGGAAAAAATATAACAACATTGCCCCACACCCCCTTCAGATGGGCATTTGTGTTGGCTTCTTTTAAAAGTCAAATAATTTGAGGGCACTTTTAGATCCATTTAAAGACATCTGCGATCAGATTTCAACTAGTTACCCACCCATAGATTGTGTTTTCTCAGTTGTTCCTATGGTCGTCCATAATGCTGATTTACTTGGCTTTCCCATTTTCTTCCGGTCTTTCCTTGGTAGCTTCAGCTATTATAATTGAGTTCCAACTAGGTTTATAATGAAACCAGTTGTAAATTGTTTTAAAAGGACTAACAATGGTGTCTATTCATTAGTTGTGGTTATGTATTAATAGAACTACATGCATAAGCAAGGGAGAGAGCCTTCTCCTCTGTGGCCCCCCGACTCTGGAACTCATTGCCCGGAGTGATTAGGAAAACTCCTATGTTAGAAACCTTTAAAAAGAGTCTCAAGACCTGGCTCTGCTTTTGCGCTTTCAGAGAGTAGCCACATAATTTTATGCTATTGCTCCCTCAACGTTCGTGTCCCAGGAGTCCCCCCCCCCCCACGTATGAAGGTTTTGTTTATTTTCCTGTCTCTCTATGAGTTCTCCCTTACAATTAGTCCTGCCCCCTTATCTCACCTGGAGTTTTTAAATCATTTTATGTACATGTGGCCTGCTCTGTCATATGTTTGGTTTCTGTGCTCTGTGTATACTGTTTTATATGTTTTGATGTGTTCACTTTAATGTTATGTTGTTTATTTTACTGCAATTTGTATTCTTATATTGAAGTTGTTGTTCGGGCTTGGCCCCATGTAAGCCACTCCGAGTCCCCGTTGGGGAGATAGTGGCGGGGTATAAATAAAATAAAAATAATAATAAATAAAATAAGCATTTTATTTCTCTTTTTAAAAAATTCCTATTGTAATACGAGGAAAAAACCAGTTGTGTTTATCTTTATTTGCAGCGTTGTATGAATTTATGTCAGTTTGTATGAAGGGGGATTACCTATCTTTGTTCTTCTTGCAGTGGTGAAAGTACCGCAGAAGACACTCCTATTGGATGCGTTAGAAGAAGAGTCTGAAGTTATCTATGACTTCTGTATGTGCAACCCTCCCTTTTTTGCCAACCAGCTGGAAGCAAAGGTATGTTGATTTCTGATTATTTAACTGCGCTTTTTCTTTATGGAGTGATGGATGTTTATTGTTGAAAATTTGAATTATGTATTATGTGAAGCTAGATGCATGATTGCATAGGCGCATGCTTAGTGAATACTAAAAAACTGAAGCTAAGTATATGCATACTTTTAATCTCTACAGTTTCTTAAGCTACACTGCAATATAAACTTCTGTCCTCTACCACTACATTCTGTTAACTAGTTGCTGCTTTGATATCAGAAGGAGTACAGAGCTTTACAGAGTGTCGTTAACAAAAAGCTGGTTCCTATCTACAGCTTCACAACCCCCATCGGCTTCAGCCAACACATCCAGAACACATCAAGGGGAACTGTGATTTAAATCATAGAATTTAAACAGAATCTCAGAGGGGCCAGGTAGAAGGGAATAGACAGAAGTGAAACCAAGAACAGAGAGAGAGAAGTATTGAGTGATGCAGGGAGTAAAGGTGCAGGGATGTGAGCGAATAAAGCTATGCATGTTAAGATGTTCATAGAAGAGACCGTTCTTTGAGAAAGTATTTGAAGGAAGAAAGATAATATTACTGGAGTTCAGCCTATGGCTGAAATATAGGATTCATTCAAGCAGTTGATTGGGTTAGGCTGTAGGAATAAAAAATGTGGGAGGGGATATTGCAGGAAATACAGAAAAAGAGGATCAGGCATGGCTATAAGAGTTTTAAAGGTTAAGATAAGGAGTTTGAAATGGGTGTAGAATTAATTAGAAGCAGATTTGGAAGTATAAGTCAGGAAATTTGATTGGCAACATGTGAATAGTTAGGGCAACAGGGTTTTGAAAAGAGGCCTGAACTCTAGATCAGTAGTTCTCAACCTGTGGGCCACGGACCACTAGTGGGCTGTGAGGAGTAAAATCTGGTCCGCGAGCCTCCTTCCTCTTTATTTATTTTATTTCCACTCCTTTCGCACCACCTGCCAGTCCTTCCCTGTTGCTGACCATGGCATAATTTCTGTGTCAGAAAGTAGAGCTGATGTGGTCTATCCAATGCAATATTCTGAATCAGCACCCCAACTTAATCTGAAGTTGATCAAAAACCAATTTGTAACCTTTTTGGTACTAATGTTGGAGAGTGGTCCCTGGTCAAAAAAAGATCGGGAACCACTGCTCTAGATAAAGGAGTGGCTAAAGAAAAACAGGTGTCCTAGTAACGTTAGAGATGACCAGAATGTGCACCTGAGTTTTCAACCAAGAAAATTCAGTAGAACAACATGTGTTGGAGCTCAGCCTGTGTTCCAGGATCAGGATACTTTCGATGTGGGGAGTGATGTCAGTGAGATGGCAATGATTTGGTCAGTGATATTGATGCAGAGAATGACCAGGAGATCCCTGTTCAAAGTGTAGTTTTCCATGAGAATGTCCTTGAGGGGTATGGGGATTATAGTGTGCTTTCTGAATTGTTACCAGAGAGTTCCCATGATAGGGAACATGAAAATAGCTCGGCACCTGGCCCAGCTGCAGAAATCAATGAGCAAAAAGATAATGAGCAAATAGACACGAGGAGATTAGTCAAAACAGAGCCGAACACTGGCTTTGGCGGTCTGCCAGGCTCCGAGTAAAAAAAGATAAGAAATTCTCTGTTAAAACGAAACCATTTTCTGAATGCTATAGACTTGGCTAACAAGGAGATAAAACTCCCAAGTACAGGATATGTAGTCAGATGAAGCATTGTTTGGAATCAAGTCAAGTTCTCGTTCTTGTTCATGGAAGTTTTGCTTGAGGAATTCATGTTTTAAGTGCCTTTGTTTCATTGTTTTGATTCTTGGATTTCATGCTTCTATATTCATGCCTTGGGTTCATGTTTCTTGATTTTTTGCATTATCTTTGGGAAGTTTTGACTTTGTTTTTATAGACTTTGCCGGACTATTATCCTGGATTACTTTGTTCCTGCTTATCTTCCTACCTAATTGGATTTACCTATTTCTTTAACGTGTTTTTTATCTTACTGCTTTTTAATTATCTTCAATAAAAGGATTGTTTTTCATCCAATGGTGTGGTGTTTAAAGTCAGAGGGCTTTTCCTGTCCTGGAGTGCAACAGTATTATGAGTAGGAGAAATAGCAATGTTTTGCCATTTTGAAGAGAAACATATGACATAATAGTGGCAGAATAAAGATAGGGGGGAATGAAGATGGAGGTGAGATGTAGTGGAATAATTATCTGTCAAGAAAGACTTTATGCCAAAGTTCCACACATACCTGCTATTGCCCTAGTGTTGGGGGGACCATTGTCCTGCTTTCATCCTGTCTTTCTTTTCCTTTCTTTCCTTCATGCCCTTTCCTCTTTCCTTTCCCTTCCTCCTTCTCTTCTTTCCTCCATTCCAGCTGTGAAAGGGCCTACCTCACAATTTCTCCACAATAACATGGCCCTTTGTTGTGGCTCTTTCCTTCCTTCCTCTCTTACACATGTCACCTTACTTCCCAGTGACATCACAGAGGGCCACTTTACCTAGCAACAGTCAATCCAGGGACATCACAGAGAGCAAATCATTTACCATGCAACAGCCTTTGTGGTGCAGACAGACAGACAAACTTTGACTTTTTATGTATAGATAGATACATAGGTGCTTAAATTCCAGCGTTGTAATGTAGATGCTTTGTTTCTTTCCTAGGGAGTAAATTCCCGCAATCCTAGAAGACCTCCTCCAAGTTCAGTTAACACAGGAGGAATCACAGAGATCATGGCTGAAGGGGGAGAGCTAGAATTTGTTAAGAGGATTATCCATGATAGCCTGCAGCTTAAAAAAAGATTAAGGTAAAAAAAATTGATAAAAGTAAACATAATTGTTTGCAAATGCAACTTTTTAAAAAAGAAATCTAAAATATTAAAATAATGAAATACCTCGTAGTGTAATCGCATCTGTATTTCCCTTTCAGCTTAAAACAAATAAACTAATCTTTTCCAGTCTTTAGGCAAAAGTATTTAAAAATAACACACACACAAAACTTGTCACATTACAGTCTTAGATTTCATAAGTAACCCCATAGTAAGAAGATTAAAAGCAGCAGGCAATCTGTTAGCTCAACATTTTTTTTTTTTTGCTGACAAAATACATTTGGCCACTCTCAATATCATAAATTGGTTTATGATAGAGATGTTCCCTTTTGTAATGATTTTTATAAATAAATGCGCAAAGGTCTAACGCCTTGTGCATTGTTGTAGTTGCTGTTTCTTTTAAGTTGTTTCCAACCTATAGCCGAGCTTTTTCTTTCCATGTTAGGAGCGACTTGAGAAACTGCAAGTTGCTTAAAGTGTGAGAGAATTGGCCATCTGCAAGAACGTTGCCCGGGGGATGCCCGGATGTTTTGTTATCCTGTAGGAGGATTCTCTCATGTCCCCACATTGGAAGCTGGAGCTGACAGACGGGAGCTCACCCCACTCCCTGGATTCAAACCACCAGCAGTCCTGCCAGCACAAGTCAGCAGTCCTGCCAGCACAAGGGTTTAACCCATTGCACCACCGGGGGCTCCATAGCTGAGCTTTTCACAGGGTTTTCTTGGCAATATTTGTTCAGAAGACATTTGCCATAAATATCTTTGATTGGTTGTAAAAGTAAGATATTAGTGGGGATAATGATCTTTGAGCTACATGCATTCCCTTGCCTGTTCTTGCAGTTCCTGTTATTTAATTTGCCACCATACACTGGCAGGAAACGGCTTATCAGAAGCAATAGGAAGCTAGAACTAACTTCTTGTTAGTTCCAAAACTTTTCCAGAGTCATAATAGAATGTTAAGCAGTCATACCTTCATATACAAATAATTTGTTTCTGGGAAATGTCAGTTATCCATTCCAAAAGGCTCCCAGACAGAAAGACTCCTCTCTTCAGCCTCATCTGCTTTTTTTAGATAGGCCACTTCTTTATTTTCTAAACTGTTTGATTCTGAAATATTATTACAGGTGGTACAGTTGTATGCTAGGAAAGAAGTGCAGCTTGGCCCCATTGAAAAAGGAGCTCCGAATCCATGGAGTAAGTATTTCTCCAAGTGTGTTGCAATTGTTTTACTTAAAGTTTGCACTCACATAATTTGTGTAAAACACACTTCCACAGAATAGTTTGTTGGGCAGTTGGGCTTACCAACAAAATACGCTCCTCATAAATGCACAGCAGAGTAACTTATCAGCAGCAGTGTAACCCAGCACTAGGAGCCAAAAGTGATTTAAAAAACCAAAAACACAGAGACCAATGTTATCTCTTCCATAAGAGGCTTTTCTTTATAGCAAAATAATATGGTTGCACTGTTTACAAGAATAAAATTTCCATAACACAAATAAAGTTCTTTACTATTCCTTCTTTGTTTCCACGTTGGACTTCTTTCTTATGCAGATAAACAGCTTCACTCTCACAAAGCTTCTTCTCACACAGAAGTTACACAGAAGCTTCACATAGGAGCCTTTTACTCACAGCAGCCTTTATACACTGAAGCTTCACACACAATGGCCTTCAACTTGAGCATTCTCTTACAAAAGCTTCTCATACCAGGCCTACCCATACTGAGGCCTTCTCAGACGGATGTCTCTCTCACACTGAAGCAAACTAAACTGAGGCCTACTTATACTGAGGCCCTTCTCCCACAGAGACCACTCACAGACTGAGAGCTACTAAACTAGAGGAACACCTGCTTATATTGAACTACAGCTTTTGCTGAGTCATTGCATCCATTTAACCCTTTCAGTGCTTGACTCACATTTTTGTAATTAAAAATACCTAGTTAGTTTTTAGTATTTCTGACACCGTTTCTACTGGAAGTTTGGAAAATCTGGCAAAGATACAATTACTAGATTAATTCAGGGAGTCTGAAAGACACTCCCATGGACTTCTCCAGCTCTTAATTTCTGAGAAACAAACTACACTTGGCCCTTTTGCAGGGGTTGGGAACCCAAGATCCTGACAGGGGTCAAAAAATAAAATAAAATATAAATTAAAATCACAAACACTATTTTTTTTAACCTGAGAAAATACTTATCTAGGTATTCCAGTGCAATTCTGTGGTCATACTGGGATACCTAGAATCATGCTGGAGAACCTAAAAACACTTAACAATATTTTTTCAGTCACATATGTGGCAGCAATGGAACAATGGTAAATACAGTAATCTGCAAATAATCAAATTTGAAAGTGCTTAACCCGCAAATGTGGAGAGATGACAGCAAACTATTTTTTTCCTGTATGCATTCCCATTAGTAACCAGTGTGAATTTCACTGCGAAGCTTCTTTCCCTCATTTGGATGCATTTAACATGAGTCTTGGAGTAAATAGCTTTTCTTACTCCCCTGCTGGTCTTGGCAGTATACTATCCCAGGCAGAGAGGGGAAGCAATTATGCAGTTTTGTGTCAAAGAGATGCTGAGTAAGAAGTGGAGAAAGTAAAATTTCCAGTTTCCAGATTTTTTTTTATTTGCAAAATGACAGATACTGCAGTCCTCCTCTTTCTAGAGGTTTTATAGCCTGGTCTGTCCATTCACCAAAAAAACACAAAACAAGATAGTATCAATTTTAATACTTCCTGACCTACAAATAGACCCACAAGGATTCAGCTCTGTGGAATTGGTTATGCCAGACCTCACCAGTCCTCTTGTACTACCTTTCTAGTGGGGTTTTTTTTTCTGTAGAAGACCCATGAAAAACATACCGAATATACTCAAGTATAAGCCGAGCCAAATATAAACCGAGGCACCTAATTTTACCCCAAAAACTGGGAAAACATATTGACTCGAGTATAAGTCGAGGGTGGGAAATGCAGCAACTGCTGGTAAATTTCAAAATAAAACAGATACAAATAAAATTACATTAATTGAGGCATCGGTAGGTTTAATATTTTTGAATATTTACATAACACTGTAATTTAAGATAAGACTATCCAACTCTGATTCTAAGCTTCTTCAAGGTAAATGTGCTTATGTATCCTTCCAATAATAATAGAGTAACATAATAAATGTAATAATAATAATAAGAATAAGAATATAATACATGTAATAATAACAACAATAATAAAGTAAAATGTAATGTAATAATAGAGTAAAATGATAAATGTAATAATAATCAATAGAGTAAAATAATACATGTGATAAAAATAATAACAGAGTAAAGTAATAAATAACCTTGACCCGAGTATAAGCTGAGAGGAATATTTTCAGCCTATAAAAAGGGCTGAAAAACTAGGCTTATACTCGAGTATATACCTGACAGGAGTCGACACAGATTAGATCATACTCATGAACATCCAAACAGAGACAAATAACTTTATAACCCAAAGTTGTGCAGACAAGCTATCTTCTTTGGCCCTCCATTTGCTTTCTTATCACTTTTTGTTTCTCACAAAACCGAGCTATTTTCAATAACTATCTTATTCTGTCTCCATTTAAGATTCTTGCTTCGTCTAGTTTTTCCTGTCTT
Source organism: Anolis sagrei (assembly GCF_037176765.1). Classification (NCBI taxonomy): domain Eukaryota; kingdom Metazoa; phylum Chordata; class Lepidosauria; order Squamata; family Anolidae; genus Anolis; species Anolis sagrei. The sequence goes on along the minus strand of NC_090026.1, from coordinate 45,355,373 downwards.
TCTTTAGATTGTCACCTCGTTCCCCCTGACTTTGCCTTCAGGCTATGCTCTGTCTTTCAGATCATTTTTCCATCTTCTACCTAGTTCTACTCTAAGCATCTACCTGGCCTCATTGTGTTCATTGTGAATGGTGGGTGGAGAAAGGGGGAAAGTATTGGGAAGAAATATTTTTTATTATGGGTAGGTAGCCTTCTTACCTACAAGAGCTGCACATACAAGAGAATTGGGGACAAATTCTAATTTCTACTTGGTGAGTGTGACTGAAACCAACATTGCGAAGGGCCTGCTGGACTTTAGATCCTTTTTGCTCTAATACAAAGCCTACACATTCTCTGTTACATCTCTGTGGACATACACACAGTCTTTAGAGGTAAAACAGTATACAGGAATGACCTTCCCTGTGATTCATAGCACTTGACACAGCCTACTAAATAACTGTTCATTGGGCTATGACACACAATTTACTTTGGGAGGACCACATCTAAAAAGGATAATTCCTTGTTTCTGTCCTTACTATAAGCATCATGCACCTTATAGCCCAATAAAATAGCTGAACTGTGAGCACTGTGTGTGTGTAGCAGCTTCCAGGATTCATATGTGGGCTGCACTTTCCCACAGATGATCTGCCATGCAATGCTTTAATGTGAAAGATAAAACACAATGTCACTATGGGAGATCGGGGATCTCATTTCAAATGCTTTCAAAACAATAGTGAAATTGTGGGAAAACATATTTTTGGAATAAAAATAAAATGTGTTTGCTGTTTTCATGTGCAGGTTCCTAAAGTCACACACACTGAATTCTGTCAGGGTCGCACCATGAGGTGGGCACTGGCATGGAGCTTTTATGAAGATGTCACAGTTCTGGTAAGTGCCTATGAATCTTTTCTCCCCACCCCTTTGTGATCTTGTTTTAGACTACATTGCACATTATATCAAATGTGGGACATCAGTTGTGCAAATGCGAATCAGGGTGAAGGATGTTGGATGAGTGAGCTTATTAACAAAAAACCCTCCTCATAAATGCACAACAGAGTAACTTATCAGCAGGAGTGTGACCCAGCACCAGTAGCCCAAAGTGATAAAACAAAACAAAACACAAAGACCGATGTTATCTCTTCCATAGGAGGCTTTTCTTTAGAGCAAAATAATATGGTTAGACAAGGACATGGTTTCCATAACACGAACAAAGTTCTTTATACAGGGTAAGGCAGCATAACTTCTTTTTTTCAAAGCCTAATAAAACCCATTGTATGAATCAGAAATGGGTTTTTTCCTAATGTAGGCACATACCTAAAGTTTTGTTTTACGTAGTTTTGAAGATCAAATTAGGTAGGTGATGTCCCCCATTCTCCATACACTGGCGTGTATTCTGGCGTTTGTCATGACTCTGGCCAGCATAGCAGGTGTTATGTTGGCAATTTCTTCCTGGATGTTGGTCTTCAAATCTTGTAGGGTCCTTGGACGGTTCACATAAACACAGGATTACAAAAAACCCTATAGAAAAAAATCACAAGGGGCCAAATCTGGAGAGTGGGCCGGCCACTCCAAATCCGCTCAAAAAATAGGCCTCAACGGCAAAAGCATGCTCCTCGCTGTTCCAACACATGATGGCGACTGAACTGTGTCAGGACAAAACTTTATACTCCCACCTCTCGAACGAGACCACTAGCGCTCTGCTACGTCTTCAACTGACTGAATGGCGCGCATTTAAAAAAAGGAAGTTATGCTGCCTCACCCTGTACTTCCTTCTTTGATTCCATGCTGGGCTTCTTTCTCATGCAGCTTCGCTCTCACAGAGCCGCCTCTCACACCGAAGTTACACAGGAACTTCACGCAATAGCTTTTTTCACACAGCAGCCTTCACACTGAAGCTTCACCCAAGATGGCCTTCAACCTGGGGCTTCCTTTCACCAAAGCTTCTTACACCAGGCCTTCTCATACTGAGGCCTAATAACACTGAGGCCTTTCTCCCACTGAGGCCTACCTCTCACATTGAGGCCCTTCTCCCACAGAGATCTCTCACAGACTGAGACTACTAAGCTACAGGCACACACGCTTATATTAAATTACAGCTTTTGCTGAGTCATTACATCCATTTAACCCTTTAAGTGCTTGACTCACATTTTTATAATGAAATATACCTAGTTAATATTTAATATTTCTGACAAAGGAGACTTTTTGTCTGAAACAAATATTTGGTTTGAAGGAGTCATCATGTCTCACTAGTGACCGTATATTTGCACAAGTAATCATCCCATAAGATATTGTGTGAGGTAGATATACATTTTAGAACATTTAAAAGACATTTAGGTAATGTCACAGAGGTAGAAGGAATGCTTCTTATCCCTGACTTCTCCTTTTGCCTTCTCCCCAGAGAAGTGGAGAATATCAGCTGTGCAGAATTGCAAATGGTTTGCTCAGCTGCTTAGGCACAGGCCAGTACTGAATGCTTCAATAGCAAATGTATCCTAATTCCTTTGCTAATTGGTACATTCTGCCTGACTAGTTCCTGCCAGTCAAGAAGATTTATCTGGCAGTCAGAGCCTTAGGTAGCAGTTCTGCATAACTTCAGCATATGTGAGTCTTGGAGTGTGCATTTCCTGTAGTATACTTTCTGCTGAGAGGAAAATAATGACAAGAGGTTCATTAACATAGTATTTATATATAGAGAGAGATCCTGCCCTTGTCACATTCCAGACATGCAAAAGGTTAAAAAAATAACTTTAAAATATTATATAAAAAATGAAAAAAGCAATTAAACAAACAATGGAATTAGAAGCAGTTAAAAACAAAGACAGTAAAAGGAAAAAAGCAAATACGTATACTTTTTGAGGGGCTGAAAAAGCCTCCCTCGGCTTATAATGGGGTCAAGCTGGGAAGCGAAACCTGGAGGCCATTGCTTGCAGTATATGACTATATTTCTCTCTCCTCCCTTAACAGTGTGTTTTCTTTTCCGGAGAGAGAGAGAGAGAAATAAGCCTTTGCATGTCAAGAATATCCATTAAACTTATAAAAGCATTTCCCCTGAAATATTTGTTAATCTCTCTACAGATATATAGGCATTTCCCCTTGGAAGCCTTTGCAATCCCTATGTACCTACATATCTGCATCTTTCTGTCTATATACATTAATTTTATATATGATTTTTCTCCTCATATGTTTGCAAGTCTTTGCAAATCCCACATACATATAGATATTTAGAGATTTTCATGTACCTATATATCTGTATATATATGTATACATTTTTATATATGAATTTTCCCTTCACATGTTTGCAAGTCTCTGCAAATCCTATATAGATATCAATAAATATATAGATATATCCTATATATCCTATATTTATCAATATAGATATCGATAAATTTATAGAGGTATCTGTATGTATGTATAGATGTAATTATCTATATTTAGAGAGATGTCTAGATAGTTGTGTTGTTATTGTTTATTCATTCAGTCACTTCCGACTCTTCGTGACTTCATGGACCAGCCCACGCCAGATAGATAGATAGATAGATAGATAGATAGATAGATAGATAGATATGAATATAGATATATTGGGCTTGTAAATATTACAGGGGGGAATGCACATACAAATATATATTGACATGTCTAGATAGATATGAATATAGATATATAGGGCTTGCAAATATTGCAGGGGAAATGCATACACACACACACACATAGAAGGAGAGAGATGTCTAGATAGATAGCAACATAGATATACAGGGCTTGCAAATATTACAGGAGAGAAAAGCACATACAGAGAGAGGATTTGCAAATGGTTCAGGGAGAAATGCATATGTGAAATTAGTATATATAATTATTGATCTATATCTAGCTCTGCATTATTTATGTAGGCATTGAATGTTTACCTGTTACTGTGTTGGAAGCTGGCCTAAGTCCTCATGGAGAGATAGGGCAGGATACAAATAAAGTTTATTATTGTTATTATTATTATTATTAAGTTATGGTTGATACTATATTGTTTTTGTTGGCCCCGCTTTTCTTCTTACAGAGCTAGTATACAGTTTTTCTTTGAAATACGGTAAATATTGTAAAACGCACATTTACATTGAAGAAGGTTAGAATAATGGTTTAATCAGAGTTGGAGAGTCTTATCTTAAAATACAGTTTTATGTAAATATTCAAAAACATTTAATCTACTGATGCCTCAATTAATGTAATTTTATTGGTATCTATTTTTATTTTGAAATTTACCAGTAGCTGCTGCATTTCTCACCCTCGACTTATACTCGGAGTCAATATGTTTTCCCAGTTTTTTTGTGGTAAAATTAGGTGCCTTGGCTTATATTTGGGTCGGCTTATACTCAAGTATATACGGTAACTATACAGCACATGCTTAAAGGTACTTTCTCCCCCTGAGCCATCAGCTGAAACAAAAATGTCTTCCTCAGTTCTTGTGGGTTTTTTCGGGCTATATGGCCATGTTCTAGAGGCATTTCTCCTGACGTTTCGCCTGCATCTATGGCAAGCTTCCTCAGAGGTCTGCTGGAGCTGGGAAAAAAGGGGTTTATATATCTGTGGACTGACCAGGGTGAGACAAAAGGCTTTTGTAAGTTGGGCTAGGTGTGAATCTTTTCAACTGACCACCTTGATTAGCATACAATGGGCTGACTGTGCCTGGAGCAAACTCTTAATGAAAGGTGCTTAGAAGTCCCTGCCTGTTTTTCTCTCTGCTGTTTTAATTTTAGAATTTTTTAATACTGGTAGCCAGATTTTGTTCATTTTCATGGTTTCTTCCTTTCTGTTGAAATTGTCCACATGTTTGTGGATTTCAATGGCTTCTCTGTGTAGTCTGACATGGTGGTTGTGAGAGTGGTCCAGCATTTTTGTGTTCTCAAATAAAATGCTGTGTCCAGGTTGGTTCATCAGGTGCTCTGCTATGGCTGACTTCTCTGGTTGGAGTAGTCTGCAGTGCCTTTCATGTTCCTGGATTCTTGTTTGGGCGCTGCGTTTGGTGGTCCCTATGTAGACTTGTCCACAGCTGCATGGTATACGGTAGACTCCTGCAGAGGTGAGAGGATCCCTCTTGTCCTTTGCTGAACGGAGCATTTGTTGGATTTTCTTGGTGGGTTTGTAGATTGTTTGTATGTTGTGTTTCCTCATCAGCTTTCCTATGCGATCAGTGGTTCCCTTGATGTATGGCAGGAACACTTTTCCTCTGGGTGGATCTTCATCTTTACTCTTGTGGCTTGTTCTTGGTCTTTCAGCTCTTCTGATGTCTGAGGTGGAATATCCATTGGCCTGTAGAGCCCAGTTGAGGTGGTTCAGTTCATCTTGGAGGAGGTGGGGTTCACAGATTCTTTTTGCACGGTCTGCCAAGGCTTTAATGGTGCTTCACCTGCTTATGAATGAATAGCAGGGATGGCGCTCGTGTAATCTCTCTACAGGGCAATCTGAGTCTGAAAGCAGCCACTCCTTTGTTGCCACTAAATCTACCTGTGAAATGGTGGGACATAAAGAAGGACTTTCCCAGAAAATGTCAGGAAATGCCATTTGGTAGAAGACCTGTAGTAGACATGAACTGTATAAGAATTTAATGGTCATTACCTGTCCTTTGAATTCTGCCCAGAATCAGATGGGGAGCCTGTGAATCTTTTACAACAACAAAAATCATGTGTTCCTTGTAGCAATGTTCAGAAATCTTTTGGTTTGTTCTTTGGAAAACAAAGGTGAGAAAGGAGTCTGAGGTCGCTTTACATTTCATAGAATCATAAAATCCTAGAGTTGGAAGAGATCTCATGGGCCATCCAGTCCAACCCCCTGCCGAGAAGCAGGAAAATCGCATTCGAAGCACCCCCGACAGATGGCCATCCAGCCTCTGTTTAAAAGCTTCCAAAGAAGGAGCCTCCACCACTCTCTGGGACAGAGAGTTCCACTGCTGAACAGCTCTTACAGTCAAATTCCATAGCACCATGGGAGGTTTTCTGCTTTGACAAGGCTGTGCTGGATTTCTTTCTGCTGTTAAGCTGCGAACAGCAGAGCTTTCTACCTGTAGGAGACATGTTTCGAGAGCAGTGGTTCTCAACTTGGGGTCCCCAGATGTTTTTGGCCTACAACTCCCAGAAATCCCAGTAAGTTTACCAGCTGGTAGGATTTCTAGAAGTTGAAGGCCAAAAACATATGGGGACCCCCAGGTTGAGAACCACTGTTCTAGAGGGTGGAACCCCATTATTATCCTTTCTAAAGTGAAGGGGGAAAAACTTTCCTTTTTCACACCAAAGAGAGGTTATGAGAAAGTTGAAATAATTGAAATATCAGGTAAAGCTTCACTTAGTACTCTTAGGTTCAGTTCTACTTGATTGCATTTGCAGATATAGCCATGGTAGACTGCTTCAGTATGAAAATATATTAAGGATCTTGGTAGTACCTTTGAAACTAACTGAGAAGAGGCAAACTTAAAAGGTTGGAATGTCATGTTGATTCTTCACATTCATTCATTTAGCAGTCATGGCTAAAAATAATTGATCAACATTTGTCATATCATTTTTCATTGAAAGTGAGTATAGTAGCTAGTAATACACAGAAGCTATGCATTCTCTTTAAGAAATACTGTTACTAAACAACTCTTAGTCTCTGTTTGCTGTTACAAGGCATAATAATGTGAAAGGGATTAAAATAGTGTGCACACAGTTTTGTAAATCTCACCTGTGCTGCTCGTTTTTTTTGTTCAAAACTTAAAATAGCTTCTTTGTTAGATTACAACTTTCAGAATCACTGACAGAAGAGAGAAGAATCTGAAAAAGTCCAAAAAGGAACTTTTCAATTCTTTAGTCTTCATGGACTGTTAGGAATTGTGGGAGTTGAAGTCCAAAACACTTGGAGGGCCGAAGTTTGCTCATGCCTGCTTTACCTTCAAAATGCTGAATGTTGTGGGAGAGTCCTCTAAACTCTGTTATTTCCATTGCTTTAATTTATGCTTTTTCATCTCCAAGAACTTGATTTCAGGCTACGACTACCATAACCAAAATTACAAATGTTGCTATTGTTAGGGAAAGTTATCCTAAAATATAGCAGAGCATCCAAAAACAAATAAGATACTTAAAGTTGAGCATAAAGCTTCTTAGCCAGCAGTCATTCGTTTCTTCATTCTGTCAGATTCAAGCTTGTGAGGCTTTTTAAAACTCTTATGTGCAGTTTCTTGACTCCATGCCTCAGCTTTTACAGTGAATGTGCAGACGACTCCTTGTCGGCATCACAAAAAAGGATGCTGAGCTTTAATTCCTGTAGAAAAATTCTGTGATAATAGATAAAAGAATCTAGCCGCTCTGGCTGAACTCTCTCCAGGGGTCTGCAGCAGGCAGAATTTTATCAAGGAGCCGGAGTGTTTTCTGCTTTCCAAGGCAATATTCTGTATTATACGGCAAATCAAAGAAATAATCAAAGCTAATGGCATATACATAATTTCTTACTGTTCATATAACTAAAACACAACAAAATATAATTATCCACAAGCAATAATACTTTTATTGGGCACCAAACCTTATAATACATTATACAGGTGTTCAAAGCTTCACAGTCTTTTTCATCAGATGAAGATATTAAAAATCATATTATTGAACCGTCTCATTTGAATCTTTTGCCTTCAATATAAACATTAACTTTTTTACTAGGAGTGTGACTTATTCTCCCAATTCTAATTGTGGAATTTCTTTCTATTACTTAGTATAAACTTGGATTGCTGTGAGTTTTCCAGGCTGTATTCCAGGGGATATTGATCATGCAGTTCTTCTGATGTCTGTAGTGGCTACCAGTATTTAAAAACTCTAAAATCAGGACAGTAAATAAAGAACAATACTAAAAAAAAAAAAGGGGGGGGGGACTCCAAGCAAGAATCAATCAGGGCCAGCAAACACTTCCCAACAAAGAATCACCCAAGCAGCAAGCAGCCAAGCTTTGAAGCTGCAAGGCCATTAAATGCTAATCAAGGTGGCCAATTGCAACATCAAGCAGACAAGAGTTCTTTCTCCCACCTTGGACATTTCACAGATATATAAACCCCATTTGTCTAGTTTCCAACAGACCTCACAACCTCTTAGGATGTCTGCCATAGGTGTGGGTGAAACGTCAGGAGAGAATGCTTCTGGAACATGGCCATGCAGCCCGGAAAATTCACAGCAACCCAGTGATTCCGGTAATGAAAGCCTTCGACAACACATATTCTAAGGGCTGTTTCTCTATAATATACAATGTAATATATGGCTTGAATCCAAAGGAGCTTCACAGAATGAAATTTCCAAACGCTGCCTTCCTGTATACTGCTGAGTAATATGGGGTGGAGATAGAAAACTTTACATTCTATGAATTTCCTTAAGCTAATTCATTACTGCTTCCATGACTCAATTGATGGTCATTCCTCACCCTCAATGTCAGCTCCACCATTTTGTTTGTGTGTGATGTTTAATCCCTTCCTCAGAGGATGCTTTACATTTGTACAAGTGGTTGAAGGGAGATTTATGACTTTCGTAAGTATTTAACTTGTAGTCTGAACTTCCTTAAGTCAAGTTCGGATTAAGTTGTTGATGCCAACTACTTCCAAATTATCTGATCGTTGGGTTTTTCGGGCTAAATGGCCATGTTCTAGAAGCATTCTCTCCTGACGTTTCGCCTGCATCTATGGCAGGCATCCTCGCAGGTTGTGAGGTCTATTTGTTTCCTAAATGAAGTCAGATTTGGCCACGTTGGTCCATGCCTTCGTTACCTCTAGATTGGACTATTGCAATGCACTCTACGTGGGGCTGCCCTTGAAGACGGCCTGGAAATTCCAACTGGTCCAACGAGCGGCAGCCAGATTACTACCTGGTGTGAGCTACAGGGAGTGGTCAACCCGCCTGTTTATGGAGCGCCACTGGCTGCCATTTATTTTCCGGGCCCAATTCAAGGTGCAGGTTTTGACCTACAAAGCCTAAACGGTTTGGGACCGCCTACCTCTGCCACCGCATTTCCGTCTACAAACCCACATGACCTTTTCGATCTTCTGGAGAGGCCCTTCTCTCGCTCCTGCCTTCATCGCAAGCGCGACTTGGGACGAGAGAGAGGGCCTTCTCTGTGGTGGCCCCTCGGCTCTGGAATTTGCTCTCCAGAGATATTAGGCAAACCCACACCATGGAAATCTTTAGGAGGAGCTGAAAACTTGGCTGTTCCAATGTGCCTTCAGTGACAGAATGTCTGACAATCCCTGACCAAACTCTGCATAAAATGTCCTCAGAAGCACTTCATTCTCTGGTTTGTGCAATGAACTCTTACCTTATCCCCCAGATCCCCTTGCTGATATTTTACACTGCCCTATCTCCCAATGTTTTAAAATTTTAATATTTGAACTGGCCCTGCCCATTGTGTTCATTTTTAGTGGTTTAGTGTTTTGATTTTATATTGTTGTGCTGTATATTTCCATTTTGTATTTTTGTATTTTATATTAATTTATTTTCTGATTTTCTGTTGTGTTTTTGTGTTATATTGTGTTTCTGTAGTGATGGGCGTGGCCTCATGTAAGCCGCCCCGAGTCCCCTTTGGTGGTGGGGTATAAATGAAGATTATTATTATTATTATTATTATTATTATTATATAATATATTATTATATATATATTATAATATAATATATAAAATAATATAATAATATATTTTATTTTCTTCATGTTTACATAAAAGGGGTGGGAGCAATAGGTTTGTAGGGTGAAAAAAAAGGAAAGTGGGGAGGTGGGAGGTGGGGGTAATGTGAGAGGGGAGGGGAAAATTACTGGGATGAGGATGGGGTCGGAAGGTTACTTCCAGGATCACCCAGGCTGTCTCAATTAATTGTATATTTATGTACGTTTGTAAGTATATATATACACACACACACATATTTATCTATCTATGCATATATACACGCAAACACACGTTGTTTTTTTGCCCTCGCTTGATTCGGTTGTCGTCTTGATGTTTACATATTCTTTGGATTTCAATTACAGATCCATAATATATATCTCTTTGTTTTCTTCTTTAATAAAATCCAGAACTATTTTCCAGTCAGTTTTTTGGGGTTTTGTGTAATTATGTGAAATTCATTGTGTCAGTATGTCCATATTTTTATGTCCATTATTTTTGCTATCCACTGCTCCATTGTGGGGATTTCTTTGGTTTTCCATACTTTTGCTAAAATCATCCTTGCGGCTGATTAGATAGAAAAATATCTTACCCTTGTTCTTTTCTATTTTGAATCTGATAGTCCCAAAAATAATTTTATGTTTAGAATTTTTTCTATCTTTTTGTGTATTTGTAACCAATACTTTTTCACTTTCCTGCAATCCCACCACATGTGAACAAATTTGCCTTTTTCTTTTTCACATTTCCAGCATATGTCTTTTGTTTTACCTTTACTGATTTTTGCAAGTATTTCTGGTGTTAAGTACCATCTGTAAAAGAAAATCAAATACACTTACGCAACAGAGCTTAAGGAGAGCTGGTACAAGATCTATTATTATTATTATTATTAATAATATTATTATTAAATGCTGACTGTACAATTTCTAATCTATTGAATTCTAATTATTCTGCTCAGTTAAAAGTGCCTCTCTGTGTTTTCTGTCTCCAGTCACCTCCTTCGAAGAAAAGAAAACTAGGGAAACCTCGGAAACCATTTACATTCCTTGTCTTGGCATCTATAGCCAAAGAGTTAGCTGTGAAAGCTCCATCTGTGGGAATAGATGCCGTGGAAGAAATGGCAGTCGTCGCTGCATGGATTAGAAAGCTTCTTACTGACCTGAAGGTATAACTTTATCTCTCCAAATGTGATTCTTCTTTAGCGATGACCGAATGGAATCACATTAAGGTTCTCTGTGTATTTCTTTCGCTAGGTTCATCATAAAAATCTCCCCTTTGAAAAAGATGAAATCAGCTTGTTTCTCACAGCTCGAGAAAACTCATGGATTCATTTAAGAAGGAAGAAGAGGGATAGAGTCAGGCAGCTGCGTGAACTTCCTCGGGCGTCTGAGGACTTCCTGCAAGCCACTGAAGAAAAATCCCAGGAAAATACCACTAATGCCACAGAGTGTACAGAAAACAAGGCTGAAACCACAGAAAAAAGTTCTGCAGCCCTTGACTGTGATCTTGAGTCACCAGAAGGTGACGAACTAAATAGTGCACAAGACATTAAAGAGGAAGAAAACTCTGAACGCCTTAAAGAAAATAATAAAGTAGAGGAACCAGTCCGGTTAGAAAGCTTAGGAGAATACAGTGATGCAAAAGAGGATTCAGGAATCTTGGACCCTGCTCTCTCAACACTTGAACTTGGAGAGACTCCCAGTAGCTCCAATGAATGGTTTCTTTTCAAGTGTGTTTTAATTGTGAAGAAGGAAGGCTCAGACATCTTAGTGGAAATGCACTGGATTGAAGGCCAGAACAGAGACTTGATGAACCAATTGTGTACTTACCTAAAGAACCAAATCTTTCGGTTGGTCACAATTTAATTACTTATGAAAGACATAAATCTTATTTTTGTAATCTTACAAATTGTTTAATGCGCTTCACTGCAGCATTGTGGTGAAAGGTAACTGTTTTTAGAAGCCCTTCTGTAGTGTCAAGTTCTGGGATATATAATGATGTTTAAAGAAAAATCTTAGGCTGGAATCAAACTAAGCTAGTCATACTTAGTTTTCTTTAGACTCAATAAGATTGACATTGTGTCTGAATTTTCACATTGATTTCAGTGGAACCCAAGTGCAACTAATTTAAACTGAACACCGCTGCTTTTGTGTATCTGAATGTGAGTATTCTAGCACTTGAATATGCACTAAAATACAGCACTCTATCTACCTTAGGCAATGGCATTGTGCATTCTTTGTCAGTTTTTCTACCTGCTCATTATTTCGTCCCAGTGGTTTTATATCTGTGTCTTACCTATCTTGACAGTTTCCTAATAAATACTGCTGAATCTCAGTTTGATGTTGGAAGAGATATTTTCTATATAATGCAGCTCTGGTTTTGAAAGGACAGGTTCTGGACAATTGTGTTGTTGATGTGTTTGATTTTACAACAGCATTGTGAAAAATCTATTGTGGTTAATTTATGAAAACTATGGTGTTATATACAGTGTTCCCTCACTTATTGCGGGTGTTACGTTCCAGGACCATCCGCGAAAAGTGAAAATCTGCAAAATAGGGATGCTATATATGTATATCGAGTTCTGGGGGTGAAGCAGAAGTGAGGAGAGATTTAAAGTCACCATGCACTTTTTTTTTTTGCTAGCTATCTCTGCTTTGCTTTGCAATCTCTCTTGCGGGTTGGACTGGATGGCCCATGAGGTCTCTTCCAACTCTATGATTCTATGATTGGCTGCCTCCCTCCCGAGGAGAAGGGTGAACCCCCCCCTCCACACTCCATCATTGCCAGGAGGCGGGATTAGAATGCCGCTGTGGGCAATGGCAACCATTCATAAACTGGGAGGCAAAAACCCACGAAACAGCGAGTCCGTGAAAAGCGAACCACAAAGTAGCGAGGGAACACTGTAAATTAAAAGATAAAATGCCAGGTGAACAAAATTATGCTTTCAGTGGCTATCATCGCTACAAATTATCTCTCACACCAGAAGCTACTTGCAGTTTCTCAAGTTGCTCCTGACACAGAAAAAAAATCACAACTGAATTGCATTGTCCAAATGATAAGCTAAATTTGGAAATAATAATAATAATAATAATCTTTATTTATACCCCGCTACCATCTCTCCAATGGGGACTCAGGGCGGCTTACATGAGGCCAAGCCCATACAACAAATTACAATAAAATAAGATACAAGTTACAATAAAATAAACAACATCGCAGAAAAATACAGAACATATGACTACAATAAACAAAATACAAGATCAAAAAAAGCAGTAAACCGAACATAAAGACAATGAGCAGGCCGCATGTACATAAAATGATTTTAAAAACTCAGGGTGCGATAAAAGAGCAGAATTATTTGTGAGTGAGAACTCGTAGAGAGACAGGGTGATAGACTGACCTTCATACAAATACGGCTTGTTGATCTTTTTGGCTGTGTACATATTATCATATCTTATTTTAATCAGCCAGAATATGAGCAAAGGTTTGTAGTCTCTTCAGTGGGAAAGCAGAGAGGCAGGAGATCTGTTTATTTTGGACCAGGAAACAGCTTCAGAAAAGACCAAGATTTCGAGGGATGGCTTGAAGTTGTCTTGGTATTCTGGATTATTTTGGCACGGTGTTAACTATTGTTTCCTAACTCAGGTGAAAAGGAAAACTATAGTGACTCATGCATATCCAAAAGACTTCTTATCTCGTTTTAAGGTGACATATACACAAAACTCATCCAGGACACTTGGTTCTGTATGCACATGTTTAGGACCAGGCTATAAATGCTTCTTTCTTGCAATTCTGTCATTCAAAAAATATGTCATAGAATCATAAAGTTGGAAGAGACCACAATGGCAATCCAGTCCAATCCCCTGACATGTTGGAACACCCAATCAAAGCGCTAATGACAAATGGCCACCCAGACTTTGCTTAAAAATTTGCAGCAAAGGTGACTCCACCACACTCCGAGGCAGAATATTCCAGTGCCGAACAGCTCTGTAAATCAGTTCTTCCCACCCCAGTCCACTAGACTTATGCCCTGAATGCTCCTAACCCTCCATCAATCTTCCTCCCTCACCCTCCCCTTCTATTCCCTTCCCTTCTCTAAATAGTTTTGTGATTTAGCCTTCAACATACCTTTGTTTTCTAGCCTTTTAGATTTTAATGTACAGTGATTCTATGAGACTGTACCTCACTCTCCTTATGCTGGTCTATGACTGTAATAAAGATTTTTGATTTGATTTGGGCTCTTAAAAAATCAGGAAGTTCTTCCTAATATTTAGGTGGAATGTCTTTGTTTGCAGTTTGAATCCATTGCTCCGTGCCCTGGTCTCCAGAACAGTAGAAAAAAGCTTGCTCCCCTCAATGTGACATCCTTTCAAATATTTAAACATGACTATGATGTCTCCTCCCAATCTTCTCCAAATTAAACATATCCGTCTCACTAAGTCCCTCTCATAGGGCTTGGCTTCCAACTCTTTCATCATTTTGGTTGCCTTTCTCTGAACACGTTCCAGGTTGTCAATATCCTTCTTGAAGTGTATGGTCCAGGTGAGGTCTGACCAAAGCAGAACAGAGTGGGACTATTGCTTCCCTTGATCCAGACACTATATTCCTACTGATGTAACCTAGAATCGTGATTGACTTTTGAAGGTGCTGCAGCACACTGTTGGTTTGTTGAGCTTGTGTCTACCAAGACTTCTAGATCCCTTTCACATGTACTGTTTTCAAACCAGGTATCACCCATCCTTTATCTGCATTTCATTTTGTGTATATGTGTGTTGTGTTACTGTTTATTCATTCAGTCGCTTCCGATTCTTTGTGACCTCATGGACCAGCCCACATCAGAGCTCTCTGTTGGCCGTCACCACCCCAGCTTCTTCAAGGTCAAGCCAGTGTCTTCAAGGATACCATGCATCCGTCTTGCCCTTGGTTGGCCCCTCTCCCTTTTTCCTTCCATTTTCCCCAGCATCATTGTCTTCTCTAAGCTTTCCTGTCTTCTCATTATGTGGCCAAAATACTTCATCTTTGCCTCTACTATCCTTCCCTCCAATGAGCAGTCAGGCTTTATTTCCTAAAGTATGGACTGGTTGGATCTTCTCATGGTCCAGAACTCTCAGAAAGTTCTGAGAGTCCAAGGCACTCTCAGAACTTTGCTCCAACACCACAGTTCAAAAACATCTATCTTCCGTCACGCAGCCTTCCCTATGGTCCAGCTCTCACATCCATAGGTTACTACAGGGAATACCATTGCTTTAACTATGTGGATCTTGGTTGCCAGTGTGATGTCTCTACTCTTCACTATTTTATCGAGATTGGTCATTGCTCTCCTCCCAAGAAGTAAACGTCTTCTGATTTCCTGGCCACAGTCTGTGTCTGCAGTAATCTTTGCACCTAGAAATACAAAGTCTGTCACTCTGTGTGTTGTACTGTACATGTTTTCCTATTGAAGTTCACTTTGTTTGTTTGTTTTGGTCCAGCTCTCAGTTAAGGTCATTTTAGATTCTGATCCTGCTCTCTGGAGTACATTGTTTATTCCTTCCAATTTGGTGTCATCTGCATGTGTCGGCAAGGAAGATGATTCCGTTTCTTAAAACAATAATACCTACAGCAGTGTACTGAATAATACTTTGCGGTGTACAGAATACAAAATGGGTAGAAAAATCTAAAGCAGCCAGAGTAAATATAGGTCACCATTTAAGAATGAAATGAAGGTCCTATAGAATGCAAAGGAAGGATATTTGGTGAATAGATACCTAGGGATTTCACAGATCAAGCTGATAGCAAATTATAATCTCTTGATTGTTAAGAATCAGCAAGATATGAAAAGATGTTGTTTATAGGCTTCAGTGACTCGCAGCACTTCAATTTAAGAAACAGCCTTGCATTATTTTTCTCAGCCTGGCATTGCTCTTCGGGGATTAATGACTTTGCCCCAAATTATAAGGGAGCTAAAGTCACTCATAAAGTTATCTTTGAAGGAGAAAGTAAAACGGCAATATGATCACCAGACTATCAAGTGGTATTAAATGTCGCTATGCATTGAATGCTTTTGCTCAGAACACGAAGTCTAGAGATTCCTGCCTTATCACTCACAAGCAATGTGTTAGTACATGATACGCAGTCATTCCTGCTTGACTTCTCCTTGGTCGCAGCAAAAGCTCCTGGCAAGGAAAAGAGAAATCATGCAATTGTAACCATAACATCATCACTGCCTGGTGGATACGTAACATAAAATTCTCACAGTCCCTTCAGACTTCGTTGGCATTTGATGAGAGGGTCAGGGCCTATAGAGCCTGCTCCACGAGAAAATATTTG
Source organism: Anolis sagrei (assembly GCF_037176765.1). NCBI lineage: Eukaryota > Metazoa > Chordata > Lepidosauria > Squamata > Anolidae > Anolis > Anolis sagrei. Next base: position 45,339,461 of record NC_090026.1, on the reverse strand, counting down.
GGTGGCTACTAGGCTTGGTTGATAAAATGGATCAAAACTAGTTTTGGATGTAGGGGGCACTGGTGGTTCAATTTGGAATTGCTAGGTTCTTGTGGGTTTTTTCGGGCTATAGGGCCATGTTCTAGAGGCATTTCTCCTGACGTTTCGCCTTCATCTATGGCAAGCATCCACAGAGGTAGTGAGGTCTGTTGGAATTAGGACAATGGGTTTATATATCTGTGGAATGGCTGGGGTGGGGCAAGGAGCTCTTCCCTGCTGGAGCTAGGTGTGAATGTTTCAACTGATCACCTTCATTAGCATTTGAAGGCCTGACTGAGCCTGGGAAAATCCCCTGTTGAGAGGTGTTAAGATGTGCCTGGTTGTTTCCTCTCTGCTGTTTTGCTGTTGTAATTTTAGAGTTTTTTAATACTGGTAGCCAGTATTAAAATGAACAAAATCTGGCTACCAGTATTAAAAAATGGTTGCTTGCCATAGATGCAGGCGAAATGTCAGAAGAAATGCCTCTAGAACATGGCCCTATAGCCCGAAAAAACCCACAAGAACCTAGTGATTCCAGCCATGAAAGCCTTCGACAATTTGGAATTGAATTCTGAATTTTTCTAAAAAATATTTTTGGAACTTTACAAAATTTCCGAATCAGTTCGTTAATGGCAGATGTGATTGCTCAATACGCAATAAGCAAGACTTGAAGGTATGGAATTTGTAGTGTCTTTTTAGGCAACACACAAAAAACAAAGGAAATAACAAACAGCCAGCCCTGAGAGCTTTTGGGGCCTTGTAAGCTGATTTCACAAGTTAGGTAAAGAGAGACTTGAAAGTATAGGATTTGTAGCAAACAAAGAAAATAATAATGGCAGACGCGATTGCTCGATATGCAATAAGCAAGACTTGAAAGTATGGGATTTGTAGTGTCTTTTTAGGCAACACACAGAATACAAAGGAAATAACAAACAGCCAGCCCTGAGAGCTTTTGGGGACTTGTAAACTGATCATAAGTTAGGTAAGGAGAGTCTTGAAAGTATGGGATTTGTAGTATCTTTTTAGGCAACACACAGCAAACAAAGAAAATAACAAACAGCCCTGCATTTTTTGCCTTGGAGGCTGATTTCACAACTTTAGGAAGGATAGTTTGTGTTCAAAGAGTGCCTTGAATTGATGGGAGATCTAGTTCTTTTGAGGCAATGTGCAACACAAACTAAAAAACACTGAGGCCAGATAGACCTGCTACAACGTTGGCTTTTAAAAATGTTGGAGTGAGTGCTTTGGTTCCTCCGTGTTGCTCTTTCCACCCACGCCACTCACCCACACACTACCCTTGCGGTGCCCACCTGTCCCAAACCCCAACAGCAGCAACAACACAAAAGCAGCAAGACAGGCTGCCCAGCCAGGCAGGGAGTCAGGCAGGCAACAGTCCTCCCAGCCTTTCTCTGCTTGCTTGCTCACCATGCTCTTCTTCCAACCTCCCTTCAAAACAACCTCCCTTCCCTTTGTCTTTCCTTTTCCCTTCTCCCTTCCCTTCCCAGCTCCAAATGAGCCTCTGAGCCATCTGCTCCCCAAAAATTTATCCCCTGCTTGGCTGGGAGGCAAGGAGCCTCCCAGCATGCAAGCTGCTTGCCTCCCAGCAGGCTGGTAGAGGGCTGAATATACACAGAATCATTTCACAAAAATGGCGGAAAAAGCTTCGGAAGGGCAAAGGGACTTCCGGTTTTAAAAAATGCTTCGAAATCACTTCAAAAGGGTAATTTTAACAAAATTATTACAAGCAACGAGTTATCTGACGCGGCTCTATCCCTGCCTAGTGGCTACACTTCAGAAAGATGTTTGAAAAAGTCTAAAGGTGTTGACGTGATGAGCGCCATTAGTTATTTGGAAATCAAAGCCAGGTCTCATCCACCAAAAATCAAAGCTATACCTGGTTCAACAAGACATGCATAGGAAGTGGCTCTGCAATAAACACTATGCCAGGCATAACTTGGATACTATTTCTTAATGTGATAGTAAGCCTATTTTGTAAATGTCCTCCATTAGAACCAGTTATTTGTAATTTCACATATATTGCTAGCACTTATACATGAAATGTATTTAAAGAATAGACTTGACATGAGTCCATTAAATAGATTCTGAGTATGTAAACATGCTATATATGTTGAATAATGTCTTCAAATTGGTATTGACTAGGACAATACAACATATCCTTTGCCTGATTTGTATCAGATTGGCATTAGGTATTTTTGAACTGTTTCTTCCTACAATTTCCTTTCTTTTCCAGTGCTGCACCATTTTCTACAAACAGATCAACTCAGTTGTTCCAAAGTTCTTTCACTGCCTTGGGTACATGTTTATGCATGGGCTGTACCGTCCTTATGATTCCCCATAGGCAGGTTAATGAAGCATCATTCTTTGTTGTTTAACCTACAAGGGGACAAGGTAAGAGCATGAGTGCTGATTCCTCCAGATTCTTCATGCCTAGCATCTTTTCCCTCTGCAAAATTCAAACTATTACAACCTAGCCATTAAAGAGAAGCTCAGAAAGAGACATCCTGGATGTAAATCATTAGAAATTTGCAATGAGAAGAACTATAAGACAAAGAGAACAGATACTTAGAGAAGGATCATGGCCATTGTAGAATATTAATATCTTTTTTGGAGGGCAGAGGTATTGTAAAGCTAGCCCAAAGGTAGAGCAAGAGAAAGAAGAGAAACCAGCAGAAGTGATGAGGTTGACTTTACCAGCAAACTGGTCAGGAAGGATGGATCCAGCATCCCACCTGATGACACGGGCTAGACACTGCCAGACTACTGGGGGATGCAGTGGATAATACAGCAACCTCAAGATTCATCTTGATGTCAGGGAAATGCAAAGGTCCTTAGGCGATCCCTCGTGGTCCGAGTAGGGTTGTCTTCCAAGATCGGTGTACTGGCGGTGAGTCCATAGATAACTGTGGAGCCCTATTCTTGATCTGCATGTTCACCTGCACTGAGGGCATTGGTTTCCAGGTGGAAGGCGGTCCCGGTTGGGGTTGACTTGACACACCTTCGTTTTGGCACGTTTTCTCTTTCGCCCTCCATTCGTACCTCTTCAAATTCTACAGCATTGCCGGTCACAGCTGACCTCCAGCTGGAGCGCTCAAGGGCCAGGGCTACCCAGTTCTCCCTGTCTATGCCAGAGTTTTTAAGGTTGGCTTTGAGCCCATCTTTAAATCTTTTTTCCTGTCCACCAACATTCCGTTTTCCATTCTTGAGTTCGGAGTAGAGCAACTGCTTTGGGAGACAGTGATCGGGCATCTGGACAACATGGCCGGTCCAGTAGAGTTGATGGCGGAGGACCATCACTTCAATGCTGGTGGTCTTTGCTTCTTCTAGCACGCTGATATTTGTCCACTTGTCTTCCCAAGAGATTTGCAGGATTTTTCAGAGGCAACGCTGATGGAATCGTTCCAGGAATTGCATGTGGTGTCTGTAGATAGTCCACGTCTCGCAGGCATAAAAGGTTGGGAGGACAATAGCTTTATAAAGAAGCATCTTTGTATCCCTATGGATGTCCCAGTCCTCAAATACTCTCTGCTTCATTTGGAAAAATGCTGCACTCGCAGAGCTCAGGCGGTGCTGTATTTCAGTGTCAGTGTTGTCCTTTGTGGAGAGGTGGCTGCCGAGGTAGCGGAAATGGTCAACATTTTCTAATGTAAAGGTAGCCAGCCTCCTCTCAACACTCCTTACTGTATATAGCCGAGGATCTCCACCCCCAGCTTGTTTGTGTATGAATTTCCCAGCTTCTACAAGGACAAAACAACGAACTCTGAGGTGAAGGTGTATACAAGTTCTAAGGGATAGTAGGACCCCCAGGGAAGGGGCTTTGCCTTGAAGTAGTGAAGGGCAAGGACTATGTAAGTGTCTCCCTTTCAGAGGAGGACAACGCAGCCCACTACAAAAGCTCTGTTTCTGTTGCTTGATGAGAAACCCTGAAACATTGTGTAATTCTTTATTTAAAATTGTTAACCCTCACTTTTCACGGGGAAGGCTTTTAGAGTGGCTTAGATACCAGGTTTTTTAGAGTCACTGCCCAAAGACTTGTTATCTCAAAAAGGAAAATGGATGAGATGGGAAAAGGAAAGGTGTTTTGCTTTATTTTGAAACTGAAGTGGGATACATAAAAAGGCATCGGCTAGCAGATAGCTTTACAGTGTCTGAATGTCACTTTTTCCAAGTCTTGCCTTCCACTTTTGCCATTGGTTCCATCCATGACCTTTGGAGGCCTTCTACGAGCTTCTCCTATGATGATCAAAGGAAATACTGGACAGCACGTGGTTCCTAGAGGCTCCTTGCCCTCTTTGCAGCATTTTCCTGCATTGTGCTTATTCACTTCCATTCTGATCCTGGAGCACAGTCTTGGCTGGTCCTTTCTCCCATTGTCTTTCTGCTATCAGAGAAGTGAATTATTAATGGTGCGTTAAATGGAACTTGGCTGGGGGCCAGGGAATGGTGCTAATCAGGAGCTAATTGAGGGAGAAATGAGATACTGTTCCCAGCCACCTGAGCAATGGGGTACATTGCTGCCCTGTTACCAAAGGTGACCCCAATGGAATGCCTTAAACCCAGAGGATGGCATGAAACAGACCACAGGGAAATGCTGGGCACATCTGTGTAGAGCATGGGTTGTATGCCCACACCTTCTATGACTCATTCCCTCCCTCCTTCCCAATCCCCATTCCCCCAGTAATCTCCTTCAAGTTTTATTTCAGCCAATGCTCACTGAAGCCTCTCTTCTGGATCCTTCATCCCATAGATCACAGCATAATAATAATAATAATAATAATAATAATAATAATAATCATCATCATCATCATCATCTATATAAATAACATAACTCAAACATAACTCAAAAACCACTGGACGAATTGACACGAAATTTGGACACAATACACCTATCAGGCCAACAAGTGATCATCACTCATAAAAACACTGAAAAACACAGCAGAAGAGACTTAAAAAGCCAAAAAATTAAAAAGACTTTACAACACATGCACAAAACCACACACACACACACACATATATATACATATATATATATGCATATACATATACACAAATATATACACACACATATACATACATATTCACACAAATAATAATAATAGTAGTAGTAGTAGTAGTAGTAATAAAACTTTACTTATACCCCGCTACCATCTCCCCAAGGGATTTGGTGCAGCTTACATGAGACCGAGCCCACAAGCATGTGGACAATTTCAACAGAAAGGAAGAGACCATGAAAATGAACAAGATCTGGCTACCAGTATTAAAAAACTCTAAAATTACAACAGCAAAACAGCAGAGAGGAAACAACAAGGCACATCTTAACACCTCTCAACAAAAGGTTTTCCCAGGCTCAGGCAGACATTCAAATGCTAATGAAGGTGATCAGCTGAAACATTCACACCTAGCTCTAGCAGGGAAGAGCTCCTTGCCCCACCCCAGCCATTCCACAGATATATAAACCCATTGTCCTATTTCCAACAGACCTCACTACCTCTGAGGATGCTTGCCATAGATGCAGGCGAAACATCAGGATAAATGCCTCTAGAACATGGCCCTATAGCCCGAAAAAACCCACAAGAACCTATACCATTTTTCGTTGGTCATGGGAGTTGTGTATGGGAAGTTTGGCCCAATTCTATTGTTGGTGGGGTTCAAAATGCTCTTTGATTGTAGGTGAACTATACATCCCGGCAACTTCAACTCCCAAATGTCAAGGTCTATTTTCCCCAAACTCCACCAGTGTTCACATGTGGGCATATTGAGTATTTGTGCCAAGTTTGGTCCAGATCCATCATTGCTTGAGTCCACAGTGCTCTCTGGATGTAGGTGAACTACAACTTCAAAACTTAAAGTTAATGCCCACCAAACCCCTCCAGTACTTTCTGTTGGTCATAGGAGTTCTGTGGGACAATTTAGGTTCAATTCCATTGTTGGTGGAGTTAAGAATGTCCTTTGATTGTAGGTGAACTATAAATCCCAGCACCTACAACTCCCAAATGGCAAAATTAATCCCCACCTCAACCCCAGCAATTTTCAAATGTATTGGGTATTTGTGCCAAATATGGTCCAGTCAATGAAAATACATACTGCATATCAGATATTTACATAATGATTCATAACAGCAGCAACATTACAGTTATGAAGTAGCAAGAAAAATAATTTTATGGATGGGGGTCACCACAACATGAGGAACTGCATTAAGGGGTCGCGACAGTAGGAAGGTTGAGAGCCACTGATGTAGAGGCTTATGGATTCCTCATCACTGTTTTGGGTGTTATCCAAGCAGAACCTTCCTTTCAGGTTGCGCACATCTTCCACCTACCTAACGCACCCAGCTTTTGATTTTAGCATCACAAGAAGAGTAAGAGGCGGGACTTCTGTGTATGGTAGCAGGTTTTTAAAAAAATTATGATATGAAATAATTAGGTTTATTCTGTAGGGAAACAGTTATTTCTGGAATCAGACTGCGTGACATTTTCTTAGCCCCAAAGGCAGAGGTAACCTTCAGGAAATGGAGAGCGCATTGCTTTCGGCAGCAGCTTAGCCTAGAAAGGACGCAAGGGGGAAGTGGAAGTGTGGAAAGGAAAGCGAGGACTTTGGAGGGAGCTGGCACAAGCTGTATTGTTACCTGCGGTGATAATGCTTGCAATTTCCCCATTTGTGCTTTTTTTTTTTTTTTTTTTTGTATTCCGGGATTTATTTATTTATTTATTTGTGGCATTTTCCTGCTTGCAGGTGCTGTTCCTTGTGCGGCACAAGACCATTTGCTCTGTCCTCATTTGGAACGAGGGAAAACACGCATGCAATTGCGGAAACCTGATTGATGGAGAGAGGAAATTAGTGACGTCTCTCCGCAGGGGCGGCTCAACCCATTACGCAAAGTAAGCATTGGCAGTAGAGTTGATTTTGCCCAGGGGCGCTCTTGAGGTGCTCTTGGGGGAAAATAGACCTTGACATATGCGAGTTGAAGTTACTGGGATGTATAGTTCATCTAAAATCAAAGAGCATTCTGAACTCCACCAATGATGGGATTGAACCAAATATGGCACACAGAACTCCCATGCCGAACAGAAAATATATATCAACTAGCCATCCCCTGCCACGCGTTGCTGTGGTCCAGTCTGGTGATCTGGAAAATAAAGTGATTGTTTCTAATCTATGTAATTTCTTTATGCTTGTGGGTAAATGGTATTTCTTGTTGTTTCTTGGTCACTGTTGATGTGGAGAGTGTCTGGTTTGCCTACTCTGGGGTATGCAGCAGATCATTGTTCTTCTTTAGGGGTCCCTTTCAAATCTATGACATAATATCTCTCTGTGTGTGTGAATCATATATATCTATCTATATCTATGACTGGATGGCTCTTTGTCAGGAAGGCTTTGATTAGATTGTCTTGCCCTGGTGAAGGGAGTTGGACTGGATGGCCTTAAGTATTTTCTGTTGGCCATGGAGGCTCTGTGTGGGAAATTTGCCCCAATTCTGTCGTTTGTGGGATTCAGAATGCTCTTGGATTGTAGGTAAACTATAAATCCCAGTAACTACAACTCCCAAATGTCATGGTATATTTTCCCCAAACTCCCATCTGTGTCCATATTTGGGCATTTTAAGTATCAGTGCCAAGTTAGGTCCAGATCCATCATTGTTGGAGTCCACAGTGGTCTCTGGATGTAGGTGAACTACAAATCCCAAACTCAAGGTCAATACCCACCAAACCCTTCTAGTGTTTTCTGTTGGTCATGGGAGTCCTGTGTGTCACCTTTGGTTCAATTCCATCATTGGTGGAGTTCAGAATGCTCTTTGATTGTAGGTGAACTATAAATACCAAGAACTGCAACTCCCAAATGACAAAATAAAAAAATGAGTTAAGGACATACATTGGGTTGTTAGGTGTATGCTCTCCAAATTTGGTGTTAATTCGCCAGCTGGTTTTTGAGTTCTGTGAATACCACAAACGAACATTACATTTTTATTTATATAGATGATTGGGTGGGGGTGGGGGGGGGCAAAATACTGTTTGCTTACCGTTGAAAATTACCTAGGGCCACCTCTGTCTCTCGGTACCATTTCACTAAAAGCCAACAACCGAGAGACATTGAAGAGAAATTGTGTTTCACTCAGGAGGCCCAGGGCAGAGTTTAGGAAAGTTACTTTTCAGACTGCCAAAATGGGTTTGTAGTCTCACAGTCAGCATGCACAATGAATTGGGAAGGGTAGGAATGGAGGTCAGCGGTAATGAAGTCTTCTGGCATTATTGATTATCATCAGAGAGAGAGGCTAAGCTTGCCTCTTTGCTGCAGGATTCTGATAACAGCTTTGCTGAGAAGAAAGGAAAAGGTGCCAGAGAGGTTTTGAGCAGGAAGGGAAAGATGCCAGGAATTTCTGAGAGAGCACCCAGGAGACAACTGCCTTTGGTTGCCTAGCTTAGAAGTAACTAGTTGCAAATAAGATGTAATATATCAGTTTGTCCTATAGCAGGTGGATAACTACGTCACTTTGTACCTTTAAAGTACCTTGTTTTTTCTCCTGTAGTGGAGAAACGATTCTTTTCAGTCACCTTTACAGTCATATTCTTTTTAATAATCTACAATTTTGCAAGTTGCCAGCATGCGGTACCAAAGAAAACCTACACAGGGAGGCCATACCCCCATAACTATAACACTATCTAAAATGCATTTACACCACATAAGGGAATCCATAAGAAAGGCCGATAGTATTTTTTATCAGGATCATCTTAGATTCCAGAAGTAAATGCAAGCTTTCCAATTCTCTAGAGAAGTGTTTCTCAACCTTTCTAATGCCACGACCCCTTGATACAGTTTCTCATGCTGTGGTGACCCCCAACCATAGAATTATTTTTGTTGCTACTTCATAGCTGTAATGCTGCTACTGTTATGCATCGTCGTGTAAATTTCTGATATGCAGGATGTATTTTCATTCACTGGACCAAATTTGGCACAAATACCCAATACACCCAATACTGCTGGGGTTGAGGTGGGGGTTAATTTTGCCATTTGGGAGTTGTAGTTGCTGGGATTTATAGTTCATCTATAAATTCTGAACTCCACCAATGATGGAACTGAACCAATCTTGGCACACAGAACTCCAATGACCAACAGAAAATATTGGAAGGGTTTGGTGGGCATTGACCTTGAGTTTTGGAGTTGTAGTTCACCTACATCCAGAGAGCACGATAGAATCAAGCAATGATGGATCTGGACCAAACTTGGAACGAATGCTCAATATGCCCAAATGTGAACACTGACAGAGTTAAATAGACCTTGACATTTGGGAGTTGTAGTTGCTGGGATTTATTGTTCACCTACAATCAAAGAGCATTCTGAACCCTACCAACAATAGAATTGGACCTAACTTTCCACATAGAACCCAGATGACCAACAGAAAATACTGTGTTTTCTGATGGTCTTTGGTGACCCCTCTGACAGGGTGGAAGGCGGACCCAGTTGGGGTTGACTTGACGCACCTCCTCTTGGCACGTTTCTCTCTTTCGCCTTCCATTTGTGCCTCTTCAAATTCTACAGCATTGTTGGTCACAGCTGACCTCCAGCTGGAGTGCTCAACAGCCAGGGCTTCCCAGTTCGCAGTGTCTATGCCAGAGTTTTTAAGGTTGGCATCTTTAAATCTCTTTCCTGTCCTCCAACATTCCATTTTCCGTTCTTGAGTTTGGAGTAGAGCATCTGCTTTGGGAGACGGTGATCAAACATTCGGACAATGTGGCCAGTCCATCAGAGTTCATGGCGGAGGACCATCACTTCAGTGCTGGTGATCTTTGCTTCTTCCAGCATGCTGACATTTGTCCACCTGGCTTCCCAAGAGATTTGCAGGATTTTTCGGAGGTAATGCTGATGGAATCATTCTAGGAGTTGCATGTGATGTCTGTAGATAGTCCATGTCTCGCAGGCGTATAGCAGGGTTGGGAGGACAATAGCTTTATAAACAAGCAACTTGGTATCCCTACGGATGTTCCGGTCCTCAAACACTCTCTGCTTCATTTGGAAAAATGCTGCACTCGCAGAGCTCAGGCGGTATTGTATTTCAGTGTCAATGTTGGCTTTTGTGGAGAGGTGGCTGCCAAGGTAGCGGAAATGGTCAACATTTTCTAATGTTACGCCATTAAACTGTATTTCTGGCATTGCAGAGGCATTAACTGGTGACTGCTGGAAGAGCACTTGGTTTCTCAATGTTCAATGACAGCCAGGCTCACAAACCTGTGGCTTAGCAGTAGCTGAAATCACTCAACACTTTGCATAGTAATAGGAGAAGGGATTTCTTTAGGGAGAGATCAGCAAATTTGGAAAGCTAAAAGGCTATGTTAGACTCTCTTGGAAGGTCACACCTGTGCCCATAAAAAAATTGTCCCCAAATACTTCTAGGAGGTATAGGCATTTCCACCACATATAGGGTTTTAAAAAAGGAGCTTGGATTGTGTGTTTTCTTGTGGGCCTGCAAAGTGTTTGAACATTACCTGGAGCCATGTGAAGAGTGGATTTTCACCTTGTGACAAAAAGGTGGTGGCAGCATGCCTTCTAGCCAGTTGAAATTCCTACACTTGCAGTTCTGCAGAATTAAACCTTCAGAAAACCTCCATTCTCACTCCTTCCTGCCCTCTCTTTCTGTCTACAGTGTCTGTGAGTGTGTGTGTGAAAGAGAGATGTTGCTTGCATAAATATTTATACGGCTGATGTTCCTCCAAACCTAAGGTTTTATCTGGAATTTTCATTTGGGCGATAAGTGTAGATAATGTATTTATAATTAATGGAGACCTCAAGTTCCATTTTTGCACAGCCTCTGAGCTTTCATCTATAATTGGGAAATACCGCAGCCTTGCAGAATACAGCTTCCCTTATCAGCTTCCCTTAATTTTTTTTCTTTACCCGTTTGATAAATGAATATTTTGCAATTTACCTTTGCATCAGAGAGGATGCAAAAGGCTTTGAATGCATTCCTTGACCATGGAAATAATCTTTGACAATGGTGTGTGGGATGACGGGGTGGGGTCTTCTCCTTAAAACATAAAATGTGATCTCTGTAACTGTCACTCCTCTCAACAGAGTATAAATGTTATCTCTCGCTTACTCCCAATCCTTTTTATACTGGTTTTAAATCACTTCATTGGATGTGTTGCAATACCAGATTCCCAGATTACTTTAGTGTTTACACCTTATTTTATTTTTTGGTTATTTAATATTTAATGTTTATTTTATTTGAGTGATTTTTGTCTTTACTGTTTTAATGTAGCATAAATCCTGTGTAAAATCATACTATATATTTTGATATTAAAATTGAAATCTGAAATATATACAGAAAGTCTTTACTTAGTCACACAACTAGGACCCATCCTAGTTCAAGCTTCTCCTGTGTTCAAGCTTCTCCTGTACAAAAGCTTCAACCCTTAAGACCTTCCGGTGGAGAACAGTCTTAAAAGCATCCAAAGATCTCCAAAGATTTCCAGGGAAACAGCCCTAAAGACCAAAGAACTCCAGCAGGAGAATCTACTAGCCTTACTGGTAGGTCCACTCGGTGTTCGAGACGCAATTCGACCCGGTAGCAGAACCCACATCAGTAAGAATTAGATTACAGTCAGCCTGGGAGAAGTTAAAAAGAGGATTTTCCTTTAAAGCAAAGAATCAGTTATTGAAGACAATTGCCTGTCCTTCGTGGACAAGATTAGGAAGCCACCAGTTGCATAAAAGCCTGGAATCATTTGTTTAACTTTCTGAAGACAAGAGAAGTTTCTGTTTGATTGTTCATTAATAAAGGACTTTGTTATACTTCACAAGCCATCTAAAGACCATTTGCGGTGGAAAACCTCTGAGAACTTCTCTTCGAGGGGCCCTGGCTTCCCGCTGGGCTCAAGTCACACATCCTATTTAAAGACAATTCTGTACAGGCCCAGTGTGCGACAGAACAAGACCACCACCAAGAAGGAGATGGAAGTCAAACTGTAATCCCTCCCCCTTTTTTTCTGTTCCTTCTTTTATTTTCTATTGGAGTCTATTCACTTTTTGTACTTATATTCGTATAGTTCACAATTAGACTTGTATAAGCACGACTTTAATGAAAAAAAATATTGGGGAAAACGAGCCAGAACTGGGGAACAAAGACGCCAAACAGGGACCTCACCAGGGCCGTAGCCAGAAAAGAATTTCGGGAGGGGTTGAAATTTGGGGGGGGGTTTGAAATTTTTGCGGGGGGGGGGGGGTTGAAACCTGCCTCCTAGCTCACGCTGAAGCAAAGAGCACAGCAGGGGGCAGAGCAGCCTTCAATAGCGCGCTGGGCCTGTAAATAATTGTCTTTAGAACAGGATGTGCAACCTTTGCCCAGTGGGAAGCCAGGGGGCCTAAAGAGAAGTTCTCAGAGGTTTCCACCACAAACAGTCTTTAGATGGCTTGAGAAGTACAATGAAGTCTTTTATTAATGAACAATCAAACAGAAACTTCTCTTGTCTTCAGTAAAATTAAGCAAATGATTCCAAGCTTTTAGGCAACTGGTGAATTCCTAATCTTGCCCACGAATGACAAGCAACTGTCGTCAATAACTTCTTCTTTAAAGGAAAATCCCCTTTTTAACTTCTCCCAGGCTGACTGTAATCTAACCCTTACTGATGTGGGCTCTGCTACCAGGTCAAACTACGTCTCGAACACCGAGTGGACCTACCAGCAAGGCAGTAGATGTTCTCCAGCTGGAGTTCTTTGGTCTTTAGGGATGTTTTCCTGGAAATTCTTTGGAGACTCTTAAGACCTTTCTCCCCCGGAAGGTCTTAAGTGTTGAAGCTTTTGTACAGGGGAAGCTTGCACGCATCCTATACATAAGCTTTCCTTGCTGAGACTAACTAAAAATGGCTCCCTTCCCTTCCCAATTGCCCTGAGCAAGGGGCGGGACCAAAACTTAACAATGATGGACAGGTGACTTGCCCTATGACTGCAACCAAAGAAGCCACCTATCTGCAGAGTCCCTGAAACCTAGGACTGCAAGCAAACATTTAATACAAAGCAAATAAAGTTGGAGCTCCTGGTACAGCTGGTACATCAGCTATTGCTGCAAGTAATGACAGTGTGAATAAATTGCTAATATTTGCTTGAGATAGTGCTTGCAGTTCTGGAGGGACTCTTGATTTTTTGCATCTCATAGACTTAGCATGGGGATTTGGTTAACCAGTTCAAATTCATGAGTAAACCAGGTTTTTTAAAAAAATCTGAAACATTTTGGGGGGGGGGGTTGAACCCCTAAACCCCCCCCCCTTGCTACGGGCCTAGATCTCACCTGATGCAAGGTAATTCTGACTGTTCCTGGTAACACAGAATGGAATCTAACAGATCTAGACAGAAATGTATAGCAAAAACACTACAGCCAAGCAGAAAACATTCTGAATTCTAGTTTCAGGCAAATGCATATCAAGACCTATTACCTTGTATCTCAATTGAATACCTTGAGAAGGCATCTAAGATCCTGACATTTTAGGTCAAACTCTGAGATTTAGCAACTCCAGAACTGTCATGCGCCCAATGTTTGAGATCAAGATAGTATTCCAATATGCCTTGCTTTCTCCTGCACTGTCCTTAAAGAGGGCTCCAGAGAAGGAGCTCGTGTAATTTGTTTCAAGGAGATAGTTTGATAGTCTAGCATTCCTGACATCTTGTACTCTGCTCCCTGCAAGTCTCTTTGGAATAATACCATATATTGTCCTATAATTTTCTAGCATTGCAGATACTAGAGGGAAATAATTCACATCCAGAACTCTTGTATTTGCTGTGTTTGCCTTTTCTCAAGTTATGTTGCCTTCTCATTTTCTTCAGGTGCCTAAACTACATCTATAAATGTTCAACTGATATTTAAAGTACTATAATGCTACAAATTTATGGACTAAAGGGGGGAGGCAGGATTCCTATGGAATTGTAATGTAAATATCTGATATACAATATGTATTTTCATTCACTGGACCAAATTTGGCACAAATCCCTTACATTCCCAAATTTGACTGCTGGTGGGGTTGGGGGAGTTATAGTTGCTGGGATTTATAGTTCACCTACAATCAAGGAGCATTCTGAACTCCACCAACAATGGAATTGAACCAAACTTGGCACACAGAGCTCCCATGACCTACAGAAAATACTGGAAGAGTTTGGTGGGCATTGAACTTGAGTTTTGGAGTTGTAGTCTACCTATATCCAGCAAGCACTGTGGACTCAAACAATGATGAATCTGGACCACACTTGGCACGAATAGTCAATATGCCCAAATGTGAACACTGGTGGAGTCTGGGGGAAATAGAGCTTGACATTTGGGAGTTGTAGTTGCTGGGATTTGTAGTTCACCTACAATCAAAGAGCATTCTGAACTCCACCAACAATGGAATTGAACCAAACTTGGCACACAGAGCTCCTATGACCAACAGAAAATACTGGAAGGGTTTGGTGGGCATTGGCCTTGGGTTTTGGAGTTGTAGTTTACCTATATCCAGCAAGCACTGTTGACTCAAACAATGATGAATCTGGACCATACTTGGCATGAATAGTCAATATGCCAAATGTGAACACTGGTGGAGTTTGGGGGAAATAGAACTTGACATTTGGGAGTTGTAGTTGCTGGAATTTATAGTTCACCTACAATCAAAGAACATTCTGAACCTCACCAACGATAGAATTGGACCAAACTTCCCACACAAAACCCCCATGACCAACAGAAAATACTGGAAGGGTTTGGTGGGCATTGACCTTGAGTTTTGGAGTTGTAGTTTACCTATATCCAGCAAGCACTGTGGACTCAAACAATGATGAATCTGGACCACACTTGGCACGAATAGTCAATATGCCCAAATGTGAACACTGGTGGAGTTTGGGGAAAATAGAGCTTGACATTTGGGAGTTGTAGTTGCTGGGATTTATAGTTCACCTACAATCAAAGAACATTCTAAACCTCACCAACGATAGAAGTGGACCAAACTTCCCACACAAAACCCCCATGACCAACAGAAAATACTGTGTTTTCTGATGGTCTTTGGTGACCCCTCTGACACTCATGACCCCCCCAGGGGTCCCGACCCCAGGTTGAGAACCACTGCTCCAGATGGAAAGGGCAAGAAAGAATGTGCAGTTGTGCAGAAAGGTCTAACATTTGTAGTTTGAAAAATGGGAAATATGTATGACATTAGCTTCCCCGTGTCTACAAGTCCCAAAATTCCAGTGTCTATTAAGCATTTTGTTCAAAAACTGCCGCGTTCTAAACGATCTCCAACATTTGCTCTGCCTGGAAAACCTCCAAGGACTGCAGTACCAGGTAGATGACTCTCATTTTCACAAAAACAAACACCCACTCAAACAACAGGGTTAGCTGAAGCAATTGGCATGTGGGTGTGTGACAACAGTGGACCGAGAGCTTGTTTCACTCCAAGCCTTGCTGCCCTTAGCAACTGCAGCCTTGAGTTCAACCCTGCCTCTGTGAACTGTCACCAGAGGTTTGCATTTGGCCAGTTAAGAAGTGAATGTTGCTGGTCGAAAGTCACCTCAGAATGGCAAGGTTAAGGGGTGGCTTGTTTTGCAAGTGGGTCCCTAAGGTCTGTAGGGTTAAATGGGCCATCAGTGAAAATGCACAGGCACCTGCTCTTCAGTGCAAGGAATAAGATATCTTGGTGGCTGCAAAGCTAAAAAATAATAATAGACGCTGAAATAGCATGAGATTTTATATGTGTATGTACCTAGCAATCACCTGTCAACTTATGGCAACCCCATTAATTTCACATGGCTTTCTTAGGAAAGGCATACCCAAAAGTAGCTTTGCTAGTTCCTTCCTCTGAAATATAGCCTACAGCACTTGTTATTCATTGGCAGTCTCTCACACGGGGAGATCCAGTTTGTTAGATAGCCTGGAGCTATTCCCACTGTCATTTCTTTCCTCTTGGTTCAGCCATCCATCTGAAGTGTGACTCTCTTGCAACCTTGCCCAACCAGTAACCATGTTGGCATGATGGGTCCAATATATCTGAAGGCTGTTTGATAAGCAAAGGCTACTCCTTTGTACTAATTTAGAGACACCAATTTGCTTTGTTTTGCAAAACAGGAAGTGGGAATCGTTACACTTCCAGATATTTCCAACTTACTGATATTTCCAACTCCCTGCACCATACAGGGAGCATACCACCCCCCTGCTATATCAACTCCACTGGCTGCCAGTCCATTTCTGCACACAATTCAAAGTGCTGGTCTTGGCCTATAAAGCCCTATATGACTCCGGTCCAGCTTACTTGTCTGAACGTATCTCCCTCTATGCTCCGCCTTGTAGTTTAAGATCCACCGGGGTGGCCCTGCTCTTCGTCCCACCGGCCTCACAAATACGTCTGGTGGGGACAAGGGACAGGGCCTTCTCGTGGTGACCCCCTGTTTGTGGAATTCGCTCCCCAGCGAGATTAGATTGGCGTCCTCCCTCTTTTCCTTTAGGAAAAAACTGAAATTGTGGTTTTGGAACCAGGCTTTTGGCTAGCAGGCATAACAGCACTTTGAACAACAAACCAGGGATGAGCTTGCAGCACTGCCTAGTTTGGAAGAAGTCAGCAATGCCATCAGCCACCAAAAAAATAACAAAGCCAGCGGACCTGATGGGATCCCTGTTGAAATATTTAAAGAGGGAGGACCTGAGCTGACACAACTCCACCAGCTTATAGAAAAAGTGTGGGTGACTGAGAAAATCCCAGCAGATTTCAAGGATGCCACCATCATCACCCTCTTCAAAAAAGGGGAAAGAACAGACCTCTGGGCCAGCCACGTTTTCCGAATGCTCTACTCTGAACTCAAGAACGGAAAACAGAATGTTAGAGGACAGGAAAAGAGATTTAAAGATGGGCTTAAAAACTCTGGCATAGACACTGAGAACTGGGAAGCCCTGGCCTTTGAGCACTCCAGTTGGAGGTCAGCTGTGACCAGCAGTGCTGTAGAATTTGAAGAGGCACAAATGGAGGGCGAAAGAGAGAAATGTGCCAAGAGGAAGGCACGTCAAGCCAACCCCGACCAGGACTTCCTTCCACCTGGAAACCGATGCCTTACTTGTGGGAGAAGATGCAGATCAAGAATAGAGCTCCATAGTTACGTACGGACCCACCGCCAGGACACTACACTTGGAGAACCATCATCCTTGGACTACAAGGGATCGCCTAAGTAAGTAACTTTGAACATTGAATTGATTATTGTTATGATAATGGAAACGGTTACTATGACTGTGTAATTAATGTTATTGTTTTAATCTATTGTGTATTTATGGTTTTTATATTATTGTATATTGTGATATTGTGGCATCGAATTAGCCGTTCTGAGTCCCCCCTCAGGGGTTGAGAAGGGCAGTGTAGAAATGTTGTAAATAAATAAATAAACACACTTCAAGTCCCATAATATCTTACCAGTGGTCATTCTGGACCCTCTGACAGCTACACTTAAATATGTTTGGAGTTCCAACAGTTCTCCACTCTTGTTTTATGTAAATGTTTTCCACTACAAGGAGAAGAGGGGTGGGGAATTAGCTTTACAGTCCAGACGTTCTCTTACTGTCTGAGACAATCTATTCATGCAGTCGCTGTGGGTGGGAGCAAATGGGTATTCAGAAATGCACACTTGCCCAAGGCTATACAGGTTACAAGGCCTATAATAATTGTTCATTGCCATCTGGCTTCTATCAACCATGAAGTAGTGAATCTGAGCTTCCAATCCAACCTTGTTGACCTATACCAGCTGTAATAGGAGAGCAATGGAAATGGAAGGTTCTTGGAGACTAAGACTTAGGCAATCCCTCGTTGTCCGAGTAGGATTGTTTTCCAAGATCGGTGTACTGGCAGTGAGTCCGTAGGTGACTGTGGAGTCCTATTCCTGATCTGCATGTTCTCCCGCAGTGAGGGCATTGGTTTCCAGGTGTGATGGCGCGAGTGGCGCCACCTATGTTTAGAACTGTTAGTTGTTATACTTAAACTGTTGTATCATGCTTAATCCTGCCCCTTTTTACACTGCTTATGTATAATTGTATGGATTGGTTGCTTGTAGCTGTCAATCAGTACTGTTGGCTCCACTTCTTCCTGCAAGAGGGGAGAACTCCCTTTTTCCTTTCATTCTGCCTTCAGAGTTCGAACCAGATGGACGTGAGTAAGAGACCTGACTCTAAAGGACCCTGATTTAAGTTACCTCTTAGCACCAGTTCTGAGGTTTTTTACCCCTGGGATTCATGCTTTATGTCCAGATCGTCCTGGTTAACATTGAGGAGACTCAGGCGTCTTCAAGCCAGTCCTTTTGGCACCAAAGGAAGATCCTGAATCTTCAAAACATAGGCCATCTGAACTGGGGTGGTGGTTTGCTCCAGCATTCACAGCCATTGAGGAAGGAGGAAACTTGGTGAGGCTTCTCAGCTTCAAACCCCTTGGACCCAGGACTAATTGAGACTGTAATGTATGTTTTCCTTCACCCCTCTAAAGTTTTCCAGCCCATTGCTTTGAAGAAATGACTTTGTGATAAATAAAACTTGTCTTGAGCTATTTACAGCATTTTGGGTTTTTGGGAGTTCCAGTTTCCTGTAGGAGGACAAGAAGCAATCCCCTGGGGGAAAGATGCCACGGCCATCCCTCCTTTATTGAGAATAATAGCCCCCAGGCGCGACGGCACACCAGATAGAAGGCGGTCCTGGCCGGGGTTGGCTTGACACACCTTCCTCTTGGCACATTTCTCTCTTTCACCCTCCATTCATGCCTTTTCAAATTCTACAGCACTGCTGGTCACATTTGACCTCCAGCTGGAGCGCTCAAGGGCCAGGGCTTCCCAGTTCTCAGTGTCTATGCCAGAGTTTTTAAGGTTGGCTTTGAGCCCATCTTTAAATCTTTGAGCCCATCTTTAAATCATCCGAACAACGTGGCCGGTCCAGCGGAGTTGATGGTAGAGGACCATCACTTCAGTGCTGGTAGTCTTTGCTTCTTCCAGTACGCTGACATGCAAGGCCCCTCACCATGACAAGGTGACAGTCCATCAAGGGGGTCTTTGAGAACAGGCTCAAGCAAAGTATGACCCTCCAAGGTCTTTTCGTGATTCATTATTACTGTATATAACTATGATTCGACTATAATGGCCATGGCTGCACTCTGTGGATTCCTGAGGTTTGTACTTTGGGGAGTCATTAAATTCTTTTACTGAAAATTTTGAATATCCCTCAAAACTGCAAATCTGAGATTTCCAGTGACAGAAAGTTGAATCATAACACTATAACTTTGTAGTATGAACCAACCCTGAATGTTCTTGAACTGCAACACTCAGCATTCCTTTCCTAGCAGTTAAAAGCGCTGGAAGTTGCAGTTCTAGACTACTTGACATAGTCTGAATTCAGGCTGATAGGATCAACTGTGCTCTTTAGAAGAACCTCAAAGTCTCCTACTCACAGTCAGGTGGAAATTGATGTGGGTGGAAGCAGCTGAGTCAGTTATTGACCACCTCCTCTGAGCAATACACAATGCAAATACCAGATACCCGAATGACTGCATGGTTTCTGAGTTGCTGTACATGAAGGATTGTAATAAAAATGTTTGAAGTCATCAGCAGAGTGGCACTAAGACCACAATAACCAAGGAGGAAAAATGAGGCTATGAAATTAACGCAAAGCCAGCAATGATAGAAATCTCCCCTCCCCATTTCCATTTTACTTGCTAATTTTAAACAATTGGGAGTCTAAATCCCTGACATGCTCTAGCCACAAGATGCATACCGAAAAAGTAAATCTTATAAACTTTAAAGCACTTATTCCAGCCTCAGTTAATCCATGCCAGAAGCTGCCTTTGCTATGCCGTGGGACTGCTATCTGTGGCTTCATTTATCCATACTTTACAAAATATCTCTTTTCTAGGCATTTTCTAGGTCCTCCAGTGTGATACTATGATGTTCCTGAACCAGAAATCCTTCATTGTAGACACTGTGCTTAATTTTCACTTTCCTTCCCTGTCCACTTCTTTTCTCTTGTTTGCCCTATTTTACTTACTTAGGGGGCCATTCAGACAGTACCTTTATTGTGGTAACTCCTGCAATAAAGAAGGGGCTGTCCAGAAAATGTTCTGGACAGTCCCAAATTAATTTGCTACAAAACCAAGAAAACCCTGATTTGTAGTGAATTAATTAGACAGTGGATTTATTCCACACCTTATTGGAAAGCACAGTATAAACCCACTATTTCTGGTGTCTGGACTGCAGTCCAGATACCATTCCCACAGTTTTACAAACTAAATTAGTCCAGAAAACTGTGGGAATACCCACCCCCTCCCTAAAAGCCCCCAAAACCCTTTGAATAGTAAAATAAACTTACCTGGCCTCCAGTACACTCTTGGAGCAGCTCTCCCAGCATGTAGAAATGACGCGCCAGGAGAGCAGGGGGGGGGGGAAGGAAAATTGCTCTCCCCCTCCGCTCTCCTGGCACGTCATTTCTTCAAGTTGGGAGAGCTGCTCTGAGAGTGTACTGGAGGCCAGGTAATTTTACTGTACTTTTCAACGGGGTCTGGGGGTTTTGGGGGAGGGGATAGAGCCTCCTTTCCACATTCCAGAGCCCACTCCCCCCCCCCCCCACACACACACACACCTTGGCGCAATTGACTTTTATGGCTGGTTCATATGTCCTGTTCTCCCTTTTGGTCCATGGGGCCATGTGCTCTGTGTCAGAAAGGTGGATAGTTGGATGGCATGAGATAGGGATCATGACAGCGCTAGAGGATAAAATAAGGGATTGTGGATTCAAATGATAAAATAAAATAAAAAGGAGTCTAGAATAAGAATGAGGATCATGTAGCCTCCAGATAATAATAATAATAATAATAATAATAATAATAATAATAATACAATAATACACTTTATATTCTGCTTTATCTTCCTGGAGGGACTCAGAGCAGATTACAGTATACATATAAGGCAAACATTCCATTCCTTTTTACACTACGAATAACGATATACAATACATAGATAAGGTAAAGGCCTTCTCCTTTTTATCTCCGGTATCTGGAGGCAATTTATTTATTATTTATTTATTTATTTGGTGCATTTGTTAACCGCCGCTCTCAGCCCTAGGGCGACTCGCGGCGGTGTACAACATATAAAAAGCATATTATACAATCAGCTACAACGGCAAAACAACATATCACTAATACATTATCATTTAAATTACACTAAAGTAATCCGCTTCGTCTTATCATAGAATCATAACCAATCTCATAGTCAATATTCTGTTCCAGTTGTCATTTCCAGTTACTGTAGCCTTTAGTTGAATGCCTTCTCGAATAGCTATGTCTTCAGGCTCTTCCGGAAGGACATAAGGGAGGGCGCCTGTCTGATGTCAACAGGGAGGGTGTTCCACAGCCGGGGGGCCACCACTGAGAAGGCCCTATCCCTCGTCCCCGCCAGGCGTGCCTGTGAGGCAGGCGGGATCGAGAGAAGGGCCTCCCCAGACGATCTCAAGGTCCTCGTGGGCTCATAGGCCGAGATGCGGTCCGAAAGGTATTTTGGGCCGGAACCGTTTAGGGCTTTGTAGGATAGCACCAGCACCTTAAATTGGGCCCGGTAGCAGATCGGCAGCCAGTGGAGCTGGAACAGCAAGGGCGTTGTATGCTCCCTGCGTCCCGCTCCTGTTAGTAACATGGCTGCCGCGCGCTGGACTAGCTGAAGCTTCCGGGCCGTCTTTAAGGGCAGCCCCACGTAGAAAGCGTTGCAGTAGTCAAGGCGGGATGTGACCAGAGCGTGTACCACCGTGGCCAAGTCAGACTTCCCAAGGTATGGGCGCAGCTGGCGCACGAGCCTAAGCTGTGCAAATGCTCCCCTGGTCACCGCTGAAACCTGGGGATCCAGGCTCAACGATGAATCCAGGATCACACCCAAGCTGCGAACCTGCGCCTTCAAGGGGAGTGCGACCCCATCCAGCACAGGCTGTAACCCTATACCCTGCTCGGCCTTGCGACTGACCAGGAGTACCTCTGTCTTGTCTGGATTTAATTTCAGTTTGTTCGCCCTCATCCAGACCATTACAGCGGCCAGGTACCGGTTCAGGACCTCGACAGCCTCCTTAGTAGCAGGTGGGAAGGAGTGACAGAGTTGGACATCATCTGCGTACAGATGACACCGCACCCCGAAACTCCGGATGATCTCACCCAGCGGCTTCATGTAGATGTTAAACAGCATGGGGGACAATATAGAGCCCTGAGGAACCCCGCAGGTCAAAGGCTGTGGTGTTGAACAGGAGTCCCCCAATAACACCTTCTGGGTACGGCCCTCCAGAAATGACTGGAGCCACTGCAAAGCAGTGCCCCCAAGGCCCATTTCCGCAAGGCGCCCCAGAAGGATACCATGGTCGACGGTATCGAAGGCCGCTGAGAGGTCCAGGAGCACCAACAGGGACACACTCCCCCTGTCTAGCTCCCGGCGCAGATCATCCACTAAGGCGACCAAGACCGTCTCGGTACCATGCCCCGGTCTGAAACCAGACTGTGCCGGATCCAGATAATCCGTGTCTCTCAAGAATACCTGGAGTTGTGAGGCCACTACGCTTTCCATGACTT